>NW_024466607.1:37445000-37824714 GCF_017591425.1 Ochotona curzoniae | reverse complement strand
ATAATAAATGAAAACTTCCTAATCTGGAGAAAGAATTTGCAAACAACATCCAGGAGGGGCACAGTACTCCTAACAGAGTTTATCACCATGATACATGATAACCAAGTGCTCGCAGTTGAACATAAGGGGGAAAAAAAATCCTTAGATGTGCATGTGAGAAAAACCAAGTGACCTACAGAGGAACTCCAGTCATCCAGTCAAACTCACAGCTGACCTTTCAGAGGAAGCACCACAGTCGAGTGATACATTCCAGATTCTAAAAGGGAATAAAATGTCAGTCCAGAACGTATCCTACAAAGCTCTCCTCTGTCTTTGAAAATGAAAAAAAAAAAAAATTCATCCACAGTAAAGAAAAACTCCATATATTCAAATAATCCAAACCTGCCCTACAGCTTATATTCAAAGATGTTCTAGTGAAAGAGAAAAAGAATCAAAGCAAAGGCAAAAGTGGAGAACATCCCACTAAAAGGCAAACAGAAGACTAAATGGAAGGGCAACCCATTACTAAAATGTCAGGAGGAGTTTGCCACCTATCCCATATTAATATTAAAAGTAAATGGCTTTAAAACATCAATCAAACTTCATAGATTGGAAGACTGCATCACAAAGCAAAACCCATCCATCTGCTGCTTACAGGAGATACATCTCACTAACAAAGATCAGAGGAAATTGAAAGTGAAATGATGAAAAAAGATACTGCAAGTGAATGGTAAGGAAAATTTTGCAGGGCTAGCCATTCTTGTAACAAATGACAGAGACATCAATATGAAAAACATTAAGAGATGAAGAAGGATACCATACAATGTACAAAGGATCCATTCACCAAGAAGAGGCCACAACAATAAATGTATATGCACCACATGCCAAGCCATCTGGCTGTGTGAAACAAACATTAATGGATTTAAAGGGAGAAACAGACTCCAATACAATCATAGTACGTGTCGTTAATACCACATTAACATCAATGGACAGATTAAAGAATTACTTGATTAATTAAAAAACAGAAACTCAGAAAGAAACAACACAACTCACCCAAACCTTAGAAAAAATGCACTTAGTTGATTTCTACTGAGCCTTTACTTCTAAAGAAGAGAATATACTTTTTTCCTTTTTTGGTCAGTGCATGGAACCATCTCCCAAATTGACCATTTTATAGGCCACAAAAAAAGTATCACCAAATTTTTAAAAATCAAATTTAACCATGCATCTTCTCAGATCATCATGGAGTGAGGCGAAAAACCAAGAAGCCAAAAAGCTTAGGAAAACTTGCAAACACATGGAGGCTGAATAATGTTACTAAATGAGCAAAGGGTTAGAGAGAAAATCAAAGGGGGATTTTTTAAAAAGCCTGACACAAATGAAGGCATCAACACAACATATCAAAACTTACAGGAAACAATCAAGGCAATGGAAAGAGCAATGTTCATCTCAGTGCTTGTGTTAAGAAACTAGAAAAGCATCAAGTAAGTCAGTTAATCTTACAATTGAAGAAAACAGAAAAACAACAGCAAAGCATTCTCAAGATAACTAGGAAAAAAAGAAATAATCAAAATAAGGGAGGTAATAAAACAAATACAGACCTATGGCAACCTGCATGATATAAGAAGGCAGAGATCCAAGGGCAGTCTCAGACAATGATTATTCAAGGATAGTGGCCAAACAGGATCCACATTTGGCCAGATATCACAACACAATCTTGCCTCTAGACAAGATTCATCCTTCAAACCTGGGTCTTTGTCATTACAACTGCCACATGCATCAGCCCATATCTATGTTTCCAATATAATTCTGTAACAAAATGTGCTATTTTGAGATTCTAAAAAAAGCTCTATTAGATAAATGTGTAAATGACCAAGATGGTATTTTAAACAAGTGTTGCACACTGAACATTTATTACCAACATTAAATCTGAAAGCAGCATTCACATTTCCCATCTCAAAACAAAGGCAGATTATATACAACTTGCAACTTAATTATTTTAGCAAAAAATAACCTCTGTGCTGAAATAAAGTGAAATTCCATGTTTATTCAACACTTGCTGAGACTCTCAAAGTAGGTTTCAACATCCATTGCCCTTTTACAATGTTTTGTATTCGTACTCTTGCCAATGCTTGTTTCATCCATTTTCTAAGCTCTGACAGACCATAATAATAGGTCTACGGTAGCTTGTCTATTCACATGCTTTTGTAGTTCTGAGGTACATGACTCTGCTAACAATTGACATCAGAAAAATGATTTTTCAGTCAATGCAGTAAGCTTGCTCATTTCTGTGAATATGCTAATTATTGAAACATGTATGCTTTCCACTGTGCTCAAAATGTTTGTGCATCAGTTTTAACACACATGTAATACATTCATGCTTTTCCCATGCAAATCCTGTTTAATAAAACACGACTGCTTGCAACAGGGTTTTCCACTTATTACATTCATGAGGTTCTTATCCTGTGTGGATTCTCTGATGTGGAATGACCTGTCTGGTAAGTAAAGGCTTTAAAATACACCTTACATTCATAAGGTTTCTCCCCTGAGTAAACCCTCTGATGTCTGATAAGATTTGACTTCTAAGTAAAAGCTTTTATTATTATTATATTTTTTTACAATCTTTACATAGTTATTTAGGGTAAAAAGGTTCAAGGGCTATAGGAAAGTGGGTAAGACTATTATTTCCATATTGGTTCCTTCATCTTTAAAGGAGGTATTAAGGGAGAAGGCCCGCCCAATTTCCCACTCTCCCCAGGTCCTGGATGTAGGGCATGCTCTGAGGTTCTTGCTCAAGTGGTTTTGATGGTTCACCAGTTATGAATCGCTGCCATTCTTGCCACTCCAAGCACTATGAGGTCTTTGAAGAATCCACTGGTTGACATAGTCCATCATAGAGTCTCCATTTGCCCAGTATTTCATTGCCAACATAGAGCCGAGATGGTTGATTGACTTGTTCTGTCCTCTGTCTTTTCATGGTTAGGGTTCCGAGTCCAGCATTTGATTGGGGAAATCCCAAAAGAAACTTTGTCTGAGGTGTTCTCCAACCAGATTCTTGTATGTACTTGTAAGTACAGGGCCCGGCGCAGTCCATTGCCCCAATCAGCTGGTGGTTGCAATTGCTGGGTTGGTTCTGTTTCCAGCATTGTCTTCTACTGGAACCAATGGGTGTTGCAGTCCAGCTGGGTTCTGTCCAACACATACTCGGCCCTCACATAAACCAGTGGGAGCTGCAGCCTAGTTGGAACGACCCGCAATAACCCTCACCAGGCCTGCCCCCTACCCTGGTTTGCCAGTATATGTAGCAGTAGTCCAGTCTGTCCAACATCCCATTCGGTTCTCGTACATGTCAATGGGTATTAAAGCTTTGTTCCCTCTAACCAGTTCCACTATGCAGCCCAAACAAATGCTGTTGGGTATCTGTCTAGCCACCCCAACCCCTGTCCTAGTTTTCGTGCCCTCCCGTGGAAGTGGTAACCCAAGAGGGAGGAGTCCACTATTTCAGTCCCAGGCCTCTCCCACTCCCGGATTGTGCACTCTCCAGGTAGTTCTGTGGTTTGACTTGACAGAAATAACCCCAGTACCAGCTACTGCAACCTGATGCTGTGGCTATGCCCAAACAACCCTCACCCACTCTAATTTTGTTTGCAACAGTAGGAATAATCAGCCCAGCCTGGATTTTCCCTGATCTAGTCCACATGAGGTCCACAGGTGTTGTAGCGCTGCTTAGTCTGGTCTGCCATCATCCCAGCTCACGCTCTCCAGTGGAAGTAGTTATCCAGCAAGGGAAGCCCTCATATTCTCCCTGCTGGCTCCACCCCCTCCCTTCCTGGTTCTCACACGTGCTGTTTGGGCACTGCAGTCACATCCTGAACAGGTAATCTCACCTTGGCATTCAGTATTGTGCATTAGTGCACGGATTTGCCAGTGGATGACATGAACTGCTTCAGCCTATTCTGCCCCTGACCCATGCAAAATGTTGAGTAAAAGCTTTTCCACAGTCACTACATTTGTAAGGTTTTTCACCTGTGTGCTTTCTCTGATGTCTAACAGGGTATGGATTACAAGAAAAGCCTTTTCCACACTCACTGCATTCATAAAGTTTTCCCCAGTGTGGATTCTGATGTGGTCTAATGCTTAACTTATTAGAAAAAGTTTTTCACACTCACTGCATTCATAAGGTTTTTACCCTGTGTGGAATCTCTGATGTGCAATGAGGTGTGGATTCCAAGGAAAGCCTTTTCCAACTCACTACATTAGCAAAGTTTTTCACCTGTGTGCTTTCTCTGATGTGCAATGAGGTATGACTTACGAAAAAAACCTTTTCCACACTCACTACATTTATAAGGTTTTTCCCCAGTATGGATCCTCTGATGTTGAACTAAACCTGATGGGTTGGTAAACGCTTTTCCACACTCACTGCATTCATAAGGTTTTTCCCCAGTGTGAATTCTCTGATGTTTTCTAATGGTTGACTTATCAGAAAATCTTTTTCCACATTCACTACATTCATAAGGTTTTTCCCCTGTGTGGATTCTCTGATGTGCAATGAGGCGTGACTTATCAGAAAATCTTTTTCCACACTCACTACATTCATAAGGTTTTTCCCCTGTGTGGACTCTCTGATGCCTAATGAACTTTAATTTATAAAAAAATGCTTTCCCACACTCACTACATTCATAAGGTATTTCCCCTGTGTGGATTATCTGATGTCTAATGAGCTGTGACCTATGAAAAAAACCTTTTCCACACTCACTACATTCATAATGCTTTTCCCCAGTGTGGATTCTCTGATGTGATTTAATGTTTGACTTACTAGAAAATCTTTTTCCACACTCACTACATTCATAAGGTTTTTCCCCTGTGTGGACTCTCTGATGTGATGTATAGGTTGACTTATAAGGAAAACCTTTCCCACACTCACTACATTTATAGGGTTTTTCCCCAGTGTGCATTCTCTGATGTTTATTGAGGTGTGTCTTACAATGAAAGCCTTTTCCACACTCACTGCATTCATAAGGTTTTTCACCTGTGTGGATTCTCTGATGTGATCTAAAGTTTGACTTCTCAGAAAACGTTTTTCCACACTCACTACATTCATAAGGTTTTTCCCCAGTGTGGATTCTCTGATGTCTCTTGAGTTGTGACTTATGAACAAAAGCTTTACCACACTCATTACATTCATAAGGTTTTTCCCCAGTGTGGATTCGCTGATGACTAATGAGCTGTGACTTACGAACAAAAGCTTTTCCACACTCACTACATTCATGAGACTTTTCACCACTGTGCTTTTTCTGGTGAAAAACCAAGTGTGACTGGCTGGTAAAAGCTTTACCACACTCATTACATTCATAAGGTTTTTCCCTAGTGTGGATACTCTGATGTCTAATGAGGTGCGACTTACAAGAAAAGCCTTTTCCACACTCACTACATCTATAAGGTTTTTCCCCGGTGTGGATTCTCTGATGATGTTTGATTAGATATGACTTATATGAAAAGGCTTTTCCACATTCACTACATTCATAAGGTTTCTCCCCAGTGTGGATTCTCTGATGCCTAATGAGAGATAATTGCTGGTGAAAGGCTTTTCCAGGCTCATTGCATTCATATGGATTCTCCATGCTTTGAAGGATCTGATATCTAATGAGTTCCAACTTCTGGTACATGTTTTCTTTACATTCACTGGACACACACAAATTTTCTCCTGTGTCAGTTCTCAGGTTGGTGCTAAGGCAAGATGTATAGTAGCCAACATGGTTTGCTTCTCCCACACTGACAGGTTGCTGATTACATGGGTCTTTGCTATAAACATGCTCACACATAAGGACTATCTTTTTCCCACTGAAAGTTTTCTCTTTCCCATTGTGTTCAACGGACTGCTGACAAATGCGGATCTTGTCAAGATGATTGAGATTTTTCTCACTCTCGAGGTTGTTCTCAGGGACATTAGAAGCATGCTCCTTTTCAAATGGCATTTCATCTGGCTTGCTGTGTGATAACAGGATTTAAAATGAACTATGATGTCATTTATCTCTGATCCCCTTCTGGGAGTTGCTTTCCCCCTACCCTCTTCCAAGTCCAACTGGTCAATTAACAAGTAAAAGTTTTTTCTACAACTGGTTTTCATTTTCTGTTTCAATACTAAGCTCAATAAAGGACCACTGAGCTTTCCTGGTAACATTTCATTGGTGCACAATATGGGACTTGAAAAAGAATTTTGGCTCTTATACAAGACGTATGAGGGTAGATTTAAGAAAGAGAAGACTCCGCATGGTTTGTACTGAACCCATGTAAATGACCTTAGGTACCACATGCCTCTGAAAAAACATGAACACACCCACCTGCCCACATACTCCCCAGCCACTGTCTAGCACCAGCTCAACCTCCAGATGGATTGTACTTGGATTGGCCACAGCACACAGCAATATGAAGTGGAATTGGGGAAAGACTAGACTGAGCCAGGCTGCAACACATGCTGGTGGAAAATGAGTTGAGGCAAGCCATGGCAGTCAGGGACATGTTGGTGCTGGACTCATGATCCCTGGATGCAGGAGATCCACTGGGGCTGTGATAGCCTTGTCTGGGCCCTTGGGCACAGCTGTATGATGAGCCCAGTTTATGAACCCCAACAGCTGTAGGTGTTGCCTGGCCTGAAAGCTTGGCTGGTCAGTGCAATGGGTCCTGGGTCTGTGAGTCCTGGGAGTAGATGGTGCTGCAGGCCTCAGGTCACCTGGCTAGGATACTTTATATGCCTGCATGGTGGTGCTAGCTCAGTGAGCACTGAGGGTGGGGCTCCACTGGGGCAGGATCGACTGGCTCAGGTCTTGTAAGGACCAGTACTCCTCAGTTGAAAAGGAGTATTTGACAACTGGCCTGGATCCACCTGGAGATGGAAGCCCATTAAGACCTGGAAAGCACATCAGGGCCATTCAAGAGAAACAAAGAGAGAACAGACTGAATAACTATCCCAGCCAAATGAAGATAGCAAATATCTGGGGGAAAGGAGAATCTAGGGTCAACCATGTCAGCCAATGAACATTGAAAGGGCTCCCTCTTGCTTGAGTCAGTGAGATGGACCTCATTTCAGAACCACCTGGACAGAAACCTTAGAGAGTGTGCCACATTGACACCTGGTTTGGTCTCAGAGTCCCAGTACCCATCCTTAAGTACTAGGACGGTTGGGAGGCCTGGTATAGCTTCTCTGAATATCATTTAACCCTGACCTAAAACAGGAAGGAAAAATAGAAAATTTGGAAATGATAACACCAATTTCTCTTTAATGATCTAACACACACACACACACTACACAGAAACCCAACTCATGAAAAAATTATGCAGTCACCTTACCCCCAGTCCCACCCACCTCATGATGTTGGAGGTGGGTGGAGCCTAGGCCTACCTTGTTCCCAACACATCTGCTCCCAGTATCCCCACCAGGAACAGTGAAGCCTTTTCAACCCAGGCAAGCCCAGGCCTAGCTTACCACATGGGCATAGTGGCTAGACCTAGGGTCCCAAGCATGGACTCCAATCTGGCTCGGGTCCTCCCAGGAACAGCAAGTGTACATGAGGACAGTAAAATGTGTAGTTTCTACTAAATACCAGTTGATCACATTCAGGAGGTGGATACAGAAACTGGATCTCAAAGTCATTCTTTTAAAATTATCTTTTTGGAGACAGAGAAGTTTTATTTGCAAAGTGCTGATGACCAGGGGAAGAGGAGGGAAGAGGAAAACACTTCTCGAGAGAAAACTAGGTGGTGGTGTGCTCCTTGAAATTAGGGACACCCAGTTAGTAACTCTTGATTGTTGTTCCAACCCTTGGTTACTGAAGCAGGATGTATAAGTGGAAAAGAGGACCCACTCCTCTGTTTTCTCCCAATTCCTGTGACTCCCATCCTTCCACCTGATTCCACACTCCTACTTCTCTATACAAGTTAAAAGAATCACTGAACTTTCCTGGTAACATTTGATTTGGCCCACAATATGGGACTTGAGAAAGACTACCGGCTCTTTCTCTTTTTTTTTTTAAAGATTTATTTAGGGGCCCGATTCGGTGGCGCAGAGGTTAAGGTCCTTATATTGCGCACCCCGGGATCCCATATAGGCACCGGTTCTAATCCCGGCACCTCCACTTCCCATCCAGCTCCCTGCCTGTGGCCCAGGAAAGCAGTCGAGGATGGCCCAAAGCTTTGGGACCCTGCACCCGCGTGGGAGACCCGGAAGAGGCTCCTGGCTTCGGATCGGCATAGCATCGGCCATTGCGCTCACTTGGGGAGTGAATCATTGGACGGAAGATCTTCCTCTCTGTCTCTCCTCTCTGTACATCTGCCTTTCCAATAAAAAAAATAAAATATATCTTTAAACAAGCTTTGTTTAGGACCCAGTGGCGTGGCTTAGCGGCTAAAGTCCTCGCCTTGTATACCCCGGGATCCCATATGGGCGCCAGTTCTAATCCCAGCAGCTCCACTTCCCATCCAGCTCCCTGCTTGTGGCCTGGGAAAGCAGTCCAGGACGGACATTTTAGACAGAGAGGAATATCTACCATCCGATGATTCACACTCCAACTGAGCGCAACAGCCGATGCTATCCCGATCCAAAGCTAGGAGCCAGGAACTTCTTCCAGGTATCCCACACGGGACCAGGGTCCCAAGGCTTTGGGCCGTATTCAACTGCCCTCCCAGGACACATGCAGGGAGTTAGATGGGAAGTGGAGCTGCTGGAGATTAGAACCGGTGCCCACATGGGATCCCGGCACATTCAAGGTGAGGACTTTAGCCGTGAGGCCATGACACCGGGCCCAAAGCCTGCCAGCTCTTGTACAAGAGTTGTGTGGCTGGACTTAGCAAAGAGAAGACTCCGTAAGGTTTGTAGTAAACCTGTGCAAATGACCCTTGGCACCCCACGCCTCGGCACAAACATGAACACACACACCCACCCATGTAACCTCCAGTCACTGTCTAGCTCCAGCCATACCTCCAGACTGATTGTACTTTACGAGGTGGTGGAGGGGTAGAGATAGGAAGTATAACTCTAGGTTTTAGAGGCTTTAATCACCAACTACCTATTTTCACTTTTGCTCGCACATCAATTTTCATTTTAGAAGCAAGTCTCTGGGTCCTTATATTGGGAAACTGTTGGAGGATTGATACAAGAGGCCAATTTTCTGCATGACTTGAAACTCCTTCAGTGGATCCTGTATCTCAACTACCTGACATGGGACCAAAGTTCTGGGCTCCTTCTTCATGCTTCATTGCAGGAGGGATCAGAGTCCAGGCTACCACCAAATATTCACTTTGGTTCGAGTTTTTATTGTGAAGATGCATTTATATTTATTGGAAATTCAGATTTACATAAAGAATGTGAGACACATAGGAAGATCTTCCATATGCTAATTCACTTCCCAAAAATACACAACTGCCAGAGCTGAGCTGCTTCACAGCCAAGAACTAGGAGCTTTTTCTGGGTCTCTCCTGCAGGTCTAGAGTCATAAGCATGTGGGGTGTCCTCAACAGCTTTCCCAGACCACAGGCTGCTGAGGTCCATGCAGTGGATGTGAAAGACATGAAGATTTGAAGAGAACTTCTCCATTGCAGACAAGGCCACAAGGAATTTCCTGCCGCATGGCAAGGCCCAGTGGATGTCTCTACAACCACCTGAAAAGCAGTTCCACCTCCCTTTGCATACACACTGGACAATTCCACAGAGATTTCTAAAATTAATTATTGTCTGCCACTGTGGAGTGGTTTTTATAATCAATGTGAGCTTGGAAGATGATGTTGCTGTTAACATCTTAGTAAAAGTGCCTTTTACTATTCCTGCTCCCTCAGCTGCGCCTCTGATCATATGAAAATCAAGGGTGTTAAGTCCCTACACCTAGCAGGAACCTATGCTTAGGGTAGTACTCCAACACTGACCATATGCTAATCAATGATGTTAAGTCCCTAGGTATAGCGAAAATCTATTCTTACCCTCTTTCCTTGATCTTTAAGTCCCTACTTTTTGATGCACTTCCTCCCTAAACTGAATCAAGACTAAGTTGGAGCATCAGAATAGTAATAGGAATGTGTTACTGATTGACATGTACCATCTATTGAGAACTTCCTCACCACAGGATTAGGACAGCTGATATCCTGCCTCAAGGTGGAATAATTGGTAGAACTATCCTTAGGAATGCCCCCTTCACCAGGTGTGAAAAGTAGGTTCTAGAGATTGTGAAGGCTTCTGTATAAAGATGACAGCTCTCTTGCCTTGTCCATTATGATCCTGAAACTGTAGTGGTCCATTTATTTGCTATGCCTACTCCAGGCGTCCTTCTCATGTTCTGAACTTCACTTTTCTGGACACCACCAATGGGCATAGAGGTGGATGTTAAGTGGGACTCCCAGGGCACAAACCAGTGTCCATATATGATCCCAGTGCATGCAAGGCAAAGGACAGCCACTAGGCTGTCATGCCACGCCCTCGGGTTTGATTTTTAGAAATGACTTATGTGGATGACCCCCTCTACACTTCATACATGAGTTCAGAAAAAGCCAGTTTCTTCAGATTTGTCACTCATGTGGCTTCCTATCTCTGAGAGCTGAACAGCCATAGAATGGCCCATGCAAATTTGAAGCTGTGTAGCAGCAGCTATTTCCTTCCTGGTTGAGAAACAACCAATGGGAAGTGTCTTACCCACAGGTTCCTGTCCAGACAAGGAATGCTCAGGGGACACTTCAAAATCTGAGACCCTCCTGAAAAATGTTGCTGTCTCCATTCAAGAGGCACACCATCTCCTGGCTCTCCCCCAAGAAAGGCTATTTGATTCCCTCTGCTTTCTACATTCACCTGGTCACTTTCCAAATAAAACTACTGCCTGCAAATGGAGAAAAAAAAAAGCAGAAAAAAGAATGAAATCCTATTTCTCAAGTCTCATTTTTGTACAATTTTCATTTCATGTTGTGTTTCAATTATGGCCAGAGCTAATCTTTGCGGCAATGCAGCTCTCATTTCAGTTTTTATATAATTTTTGTGATTAAACCTTACCTGAAGATTATTTCTTCATATTTTTGATTAGCTCCAAGCAGGGCATTCTTTCCATCAGGATCTGAAATGAGGAAAAGGGTAACAATATGTATGAATCACATCTAAATGTTTTTTTTTTCAAATCTTCAAGTGAAGTCAATGAAATGTGTTGCCATTCTAGATACAGCATATTTTAATGTTAGTAAAATGTGGACATTTGTGAGCATTATTAAATAGGCTTTACATCTCTCCTATTAATGCCTTAACATAATACCCATTTTTTTAAAGTAAAAATTTCAATTACGTGACATTGTGTATTTAACTTTAAAGTGAGATATGAGAGAAAACATGGTATAAAAATTTAAAATAAAGCTTGGGGTATCTTACATCCAGTGTCTCACCGGCTGTCCTTCTGGAAGAAACTCAAAGTAAAAATCAAATATAATTCCAGTCAACATTTACTGGAAGAAGTATCTGCTTCCCTGCTGACCTACCTGGAAGTCTATGCTTCAATGATTTCTCCACTGTCCATGGTGCTGACTCTTGCTCCAACCTGAAGATCACATCAGGCTTTGTCATGGAGTATTCTGTCAATGGAGAATGATGCAGATTTTCTGAAATCACCACTAGTCCTACCAACTACTACACTTTGTAAACTCCTCTTTCATTAGCAAACTATACAGAAGTGTTCTGCTTAGGCATGACAAAACTTCACTCACCTACAGACAGCAGATTGCTATAGGTCTCAAGCATCACCTCCCTGTACAGAGCCCTCTGAGAATTGTCCATTATCTGCCATTCTTCCTCGGTAAAGTCCACAGCCACATCTTCAAATGACACCCACACCTGTAACAGCACATGTCTCCTCAGTTCTGGATCATTCAATAGAAACACTGACAGTGCATTCTTTGTATATTTAATTTGCAACTTCTATGGATATATTTTAATTCATACAGCATCATAGTTAAGTGAAAATAACTTCTGCTGTATTACTTTTGCAATTACAACATTACAACAGAATATTCCTTATTCTCTTAAAGGTTGTGTTCTCTAATTATTCTCATTCTAATGAACTGTGGAAGGCATTGCTAGAATAGCTCTCCAAGTGGAAGACATGACTCGGTATGTCTGTTATTGCCATTGTGCTTTTCAACTAAATTACGATAACTAATCAAATTGACACTGAGCCAAAATATTAACACAGGACCTGTACTACTAAGCTGAGTTTAATTCTTCTGTGTGTGTTTAATTTGCATCTTCCAGGAATGCAGCTTAATTTATAATCTATATGGCAACATAAGGCAAAAACAAAAGAAAACATTTTGTCCTGTATCATGTTTGCAATTCTGAAGCTACAATTCTCTTATTATTCTGTATCAGATTGTTTTCTATAACAAGCATGAGTTCACTGTGCAATCTTTAGATACACATGAGCTAAATATCATGCTAGATTAGATAATTAAGATAAATGCTTACTATTGCACAAGATATCGAGAAAATTATTGAGTAGCCTACTAATGATTTCCTCATACATACTGAGATACTTAAAAATATTATAAAGCAATAATAAAATTCCATTTTCTTATTTCAAAGTGAAAAAAATAAAATACTGAATATATTTTTAAACTTTACTTGCATGAGTAAATGTTTCCTTCAGCTTATACTGGAATTAAATATACAGATGATCATATATATCAATGATACATCTATATATGTACATACTCAACAGTCAAAAAATATGGAATACATATACATGTAATTCTAGTGTATAAATATAAAACTATATATATGTTCTTTTTTCACTTTTGAATATGCACATTTTAAAACTTTCTACTTTCTTTTTGCTTTACTTTTTATGGAATAACAATTAAACTGAAGTTTTAATTTCTACATAGTAAACTACAGCTTAGGAGGAAAACAAATGATAGTCTCATACAGAACTATCTTCTTCTGATGATTAGTTGGCATCAGCCAGTCACAGCCTGCCAGCTGAACAGAAGATATACATATAAGACAAATGCCATGCTATAACAAACCTAATTCTTTTTTTTAATTTTAATTAATTTTATTGATTTTTAACATGAAAACAGCTCATGTAGCAGATATACATACATTTAACAGTATGATACTTCTTTTGAATGGTCCCTTTTCCCCTGTTACTCTCTTAAGCATTTGAAATAACATGTTTTAAATTCACATTGTACTCAAGATCTTAATTTTTCAGCAAGTGATTCAAAGAGTAGTAAAATGACCGATTTGATAGGTAAGCACTATAAATATAATGAAATGAAAAGATGTTTCCATCATACAATTTACAAACACATCATTTAAACTACAGTAGGATATCATCATTTACTGTGTGACAAAGATAGAGATCAAATGTAACAAATCATGTTTGCATCACTACCAATATCTACCATTGTTTCTTCCCCACCTTTATTGTTGCTGCTTGTGATTCTTTAAGCTACTCTACATAACAAAATATCATACTTGTATATCTGTATTTAGGATGTTTCTTTTTTTAAAGATTTATTTATTTTTATTACAAAGTTAGATATACAGAGAGGAGGAGAGACAGAGAAGAACATCTTCCTTTCTATGATTTACTCCCCAAGTGAGCACAACAGCTGGTGCTATGCCGATCCGAAGCCAGGAGCCAGTACCCTCTTCTGGGTCTCCCACATGGGTTCAGGGTTCCAAGGATTTGGGCCATCAATGACTGCTTTCCCAGGCCACAAGCAGGGAGCTGGTTGCGAAGTGGAGTTGCCGGAATTAGAACTGGCGCCCATATGGGATCCTAACACATTCAAGGCAAGGAATTTAGTTGCTAGTTCACTGTTCTGAGCCCAGCAATCTTAATTTTAAACCTTTAAGAAATTTGATACTATTTTTCACTTGTTGACTTAATCTATAACTCCATCAGCAATATATAAAAGTTCCCATGTTTTACTTTCTCACGAGCATTTGTTACCAATTTCTTCCAAATAATAATAGTCATTCTGACAGGGTGGAGATCTCATTGTGATTTTGATCTACATTTCCCAAATGCCTAAGTTTTGGGAACTGTCTACTGAGGTCCTTTGATCATTTCCTTACCGAACAGAGGATGCATGTGTTGTTAAGGTCACATGGAGCTTGAAAGATAAAAGTTGCCAAATTGAACAACACATGGAACTTCTGTGTCCCGATATCTGACAAATTATTAAGAATGAAATAGAGGGCCAGGTGTGGTGGCCTAGCCACCTTGCCTTAAACATTCTGGGATTCCATATGCCACCAGCTCTAATCCTGGCAGCTCCACTTCCCCCTTCCAGCTCCCTGCTTGTGGCCTGAGAAGGCAGTCGAGGACAGCCCAAAGCTTTGGAAACCTGCGCCCATGTGGGTGACTCAGAAAGAACTTCCTGGTTCCTGGCTTCAGATTGGCACAAAACTGGCAGTTGTGTTCACTTAGGGAGTGAATTATCGGATGGAAGATCTTCCGCACTGTCTCTCCTCTCTGTATATCTGACTTTGCAATAAAAACAAATCTTTAAAAAGAAAAAAAGAGTGATACGGAAACCCTAATAATACAAAAAGCTCATAATACAAGTACAATCTCTCTAGAAAAAAACAAAAAAAACAAAAACCTAATATTTCCTAATGGAACATAACTTCTGTTTAGATTTGGAATTTTTTGCTTCCCTGTTTTAGAATCATTTATTTATTTGAAAACCAGATATAGAGAAATTGGAAAAGGAGCCTGGCACAATAGCCTAGGGGTGAAAGCCCTCACATTGCATGCACTGGGATGCCATACAGGTGTCAGTGTGTGTTCTGGCTAATCCACTTCCTATCCAGCACACTGCCTGTGGTGTGGGAATGTGGTAAAGGACAGCCCAAAGCCTTGGGATCCTGAACCTGTGTGGTGAGTCCAGAAGAACCTCCAGGCTTCTGATCAGCCCAGCTCCTTCCATTGCAACTCTTTGGGAGTGAGAGCAGATGGCGAATCTTTGTTTCTCCTTATTTCTGTATATCTGCTTTAATATATATATATATATATATGTGTGTGTGAATTTTCTTTGTTTATTACAGATGATATTTACATAAATGATCAGGGTGGGAAGGTTCTAGGGTTAGGGAAAACTTGATATGCCCATTGTTTCCAAAATTTCAATTTCTTCTTCCTATGGAACTGGTTCATATTCTGGTTGGTTATTTCCCATCTAGCTCCCTGCTTGTGGAAACATTCATAGTTCTTAAAAGGAAAACAAAATCAATAAACCTTTTACCACATTAATCAAAAAGCAGGCTCAAGTACATAACATCAAAAAGTAGAGGGACAAATTAAAATTGCTATCACAGTAGTAGAGTGGATCAGGGCTGTCGAGACAAAGTGGGTTCTTTCACTGCTTGTCAGATGAAAGTCGGAGCTGCTGCATTTCTTTTTCTTTCTTATTTTTTTATAAACATTTCTTTTATTGGAAAGCATTATATATTAAAAAAAGAAGAAGGAGGAGGAGACACAAAGAAGATGATCTTCCATCTGCTAATTCACTCCCTAAGTGGTCACAATGGCCGGAGCTGAGCAGATCTGAAGCCAGGAACCCAGAGCTTCTTCCGGGTCTCCCACACAGGTGCAGGGTCCCATGTGTTTGGGTCATCCTCCATTGCTTTCCCATGCCACAATCAGGGAGCTGGATGAGAAGTGGGGCTGCTGGGATTAGAACCAGCACCGATACAGAATCTCAACATGTGCAAAGCATGGACTTTACCCACTAGGTTATCATGCCAGACCCTGTTGCTTTATTTCTGATCCAGCTCCATTCTAGTGCATGTGGCAAGGCAGAGGATGTTCCAAGTGCTTGATTCCCTGTACTGATAGGGGAGAACTGGGAAGAAGCTTCAATCTGGTCCTGCTTTAACCACCGTGGTTACTTGGCCATCCTCGACTGCTTACTCAGGCCACAAGCAGGGAGCTGGATGGGACATGGGGCTGACAAGATTAGAACTGGTGCTCATATGGGATCCAGCGTGTTCAAAGTGAGGACTTTAGCTACTAGGCCACCGCACCAGGTCTGATAAAGTAAGTCTTTACTAGAAAAAAAAGGATGCACAATGGATCACTAGGGATGGTCAACAGCAGTTATAAGCAAATAAATAGTAAAAAAATACTTAATTTCTGGATACTTAACATTAGGCTACAAACTGAATGAGAAAGACATCAAAAAACTTGACAAAATCAACAGGCAGTTAACAATAAATCTGGAATAAATCTCTTCAAACTAAAGGTCAACATTAGGTGTCTTCACTGCTAGATTCCACAAAATTTTTAGAATTACGGTAAAAAACTAAAACGAAGAAAACCATTCCAAAATTATACTGAGCCTAATAGTAGGAAGATCTTCAACTATGTCTGACTGTTTAAAATAGGATTTAAAAAGATGGAATTGCTCAGTAAAAATGTAATTTCCATTCCTGTATAATTAGTTCTCTACATATTTACTTAATGCTCCTTCTGAAATATTTGCTCATAGTCCAGAAATCTAGTTTAAAATCATTAAAAAGTCATAGACCGACATACCTGATAAAATAGATGTAAAAATCTTATCATAGGGCCCAGGGCAGTGGCCTTGTGGCTAAAGTCCTCATTTGGATGCCCTTGGATCCCATGTGGTCACCGGTACTAACCCCAACAGCCCACGCTTCCTCACTTGGGGAGGAAACCATCAGGCCTAAAATTTTCCTCTAAGATTCTCCTCTCTATATATCTGATTTTGCAATAAATAAAATCTTAATAAAAGCATTACTTTAGCACACGTAAAATAAATGAAACATCACATCAATAAGCGCACATGTACTAGCCAAGGAGCATCTAACTAGAGAAGGTAGAAAATGGGCCAATAAATGAAAAATCAATAAACCAAATATTTCACAAACAGGATGAAGGACAAACATCATTGAAATCACCTTACAGAAAGCACTCAAGGGGGCCCGGCAGCATGGCCTGGTGGCTAAAGTCCTTGGCTTGAAAGTGCTGGGATCCCATCATATGGGCACTGGTTCTAATCCTGGCAGTCCCACTTCCCATCCAGCTCCCTGCCTGTGGCCCGGGAAAGCAGTCGAGGATGGGACCCAAAGCTTTGGGACCCTGCACCCGTGTGGGATACCCGGAGGAAGTTCCTGGATCCTGGCTTCGGATCGACATAGCATCGGCCGTTCACTTGGGGAGTGAATCATCGGACGGAAGATCTTTCTCTCTGTCTCTCCTCCGCTCTGTATATCTGGCTTTGTAATAAAAATAAATAAATCTCTTTAAAAAAAAAAAAAGAAAGCACTCAATGATTTCTACATTTATTTTGCAATAACATATATGTAAGTTGAGGAAATCTACAAATATATAAATATATTCAAATCTACCTGAGTTCAGGTACACAGAAATAGGTCTCAATAAAAAAAAAAAAATCTATAGATAACAAACCTATAGCCATCACACAACTGAATGCCAAAAAACTGAAAGCATTTCCTCTAAGATATGCAACCCAATTTGAATGACTACTTTTTATTGTTATGTAATTTAATATCCACCCACATAAGGCAGACAAGGTAAGGAAGTAAAAGGCACAGAAATAAAAATATACTAAATTAGTATACTAAAAAAGATACTAAATTAGCTTTGATTCTAGATTATTGGTTTCCCCTGGTGTTACTAACAGTGAAGCCTAATGAATGCCAAGAGACTGCATGCAGTCATTAAAAACAACAAATTCTTATTTGTTACAAAATAGATGAACATGGATGTAGTGAAATAAAATAAGGCAAATGTAGAGAAAACTATATATAAATTATCATATATAAATGTTCAAACAAAATAGCTGCAAACGTAGAAATGTGATTGCTGCGGGTTGGTAAGAGTGAAGACCAGGGATAGGAAGGAGGTAGAAAGGTAGCAAAGAGAGACAGAAGGAACAAGATCCAGTGTTCCATCCCAGTGCGTGGTGACTACAGTTCACAATGATAAGGCAAGGGGAACGGAGGACCCTGTGTGCCGTAAAAAAAAAAAAAAAAAAAAACATGAAAAGCCTGGGCACCTGATTTACTCAGCTGATGCTCTGCATATGCTTAAATACAACACTGTACCATGTGATAATATTCAAGTACATGTTGATCAAAATTCACTAGATTTTTTAAAAACTCAGAATCATCCCTTCACACTAAAACGATCCATTTAGAAGACATTAAACACCCCAGCCCTAGGCAGCTGCCTTGTTTGCATTGTACTTAGGTAAGTGTTACACAGGTGGGAGAAAGGCAGCTAAGAGCTGGTGGGCATCCTGGGCCTCGTTAATGCCAAATATGTGTTAACTATACCAGTGTGTCAGCATAGTTGCATATTCTTTTTCTCCTTTTCTTTAGTGTTTTGTTTGGTTTGGGTTGTTTTTGTTTTTTGTTTTTTACGATATGTGGGAAGGACCTCAGGGCTGTGTTAATGGAGCTGCCACAGCATGGGGGCTGCTGGAGGTACCTGAGTCAGCTTGGACTCCATACTTGGAGCACTAGCAACAGCCATTCATGCCAAGTGCTGAATGAATCCTGGGATTTGGGGCAGCCAGATCACCAACCGGCACCAGGCTTCACCTGCTGGCTTCACCCAGGGGCGAGCTTTAGAGTCTTGGGGTGTGGAATTGTTACCTAGAGACATTCATGGAAAAGGCCACTGTACATGGAGGTAATGAATGAATCCTGAGGGACTCCCAGTGACAGGGCCACTGCACTTGCAGGAAAATGAGGAGACTGAGATATGGTGGTTTGGAGGGGAGAGACCAGAAGCACTGTATGGGTGAGACTGATACACCAGCCCATATGGGAGTCCTGAGTAGGGATTCTTAGTAAGGAATATTGCTGACCACCACATGCTAGTCCATGCAAAGTTAGGACTGGGGATCTGTCTAACAAGGCTAGATCCCACTGCCTGGCTGAATGTCTGGGATGGGTCATATTAAACAGGGCCATGACATCAGCATGTGAGAGAACCAGGCACAGGGGTAGATTCTGTGGGGGATATGTTAGCCTAAACCTGTGGAAATGCAAGTCCCACTGCTTAGATCAAGACCTGGGAGGGTGATGGGTTGAGCTAGGTGTGACCATAGAACCTGTCATCACTTGCGGGTACAGACACTGAGAATAATTCGGGGGGTCCAGGCTGCAGCACCAGCATATGCATCCTAAAATAGGGTGTGAAGCAGGCCGGGCCACAACTTTCATAAGCTCACACAACGCCAAGATGGAGGGGCAGGCTATGCTGGACAAGGGCCTAGCACCCACTGACATGAGTGAGATCTGGGTTTGGGAGTGGGCAGAGTGGGAGAACTTGGGAAACTCTCCTGCTGGGTCATAGAGCTCCAGATGGTGAGCACATGACCCAGGTCTGGGGGTCTGGCAAGGTGGGCAAGTTAGCTCCACCTGTTGGCAAATGTGTGTGTTGGTTGTGCAAGGGGGCAGACCAGGCAGGGCCAAAAAATTTTACCTCAACAAGTGAAGGAACCAGGCCAGATCACAGGTCATTCCAGGCTAGGCTGTCACACCTACCAGTTTTCATGGGCCAGGGATAGGTATAGACCGAGCAGGTCTAGGTTACAGTACCCACCAGCAAGAGTTGGGACTGGGGGCAGGCTGGGTCTGGCCTGGCTCCAGCATTTGAATTCAAAGGCCAAGACAGGTGAGGGACTATGCCAAGCTGGGTCAAAGAAACCACTGTCACAAGCAACATCTATGGCTGGGAACAGGCCTGGCTGCCCTGACTAGGTTGTGGTTCCTACTGGTAAGTGTGAGGGCCAGAGTAGGGGCTGTTATCTGGTCTGGACATGGCTGCAGTCTCTTGCCACAAGTGTGGACTAGGTCTGGTGTGTGCCAGACTGAGCTAGACTCCAGCACCCACTGGTGCACATGAGAACAAGGCTTAATGTAGGATGGACTAGGCTACATTTCTCCCTGCTGAGCTATGTATGAGCTGTGTCTGGGACCATCCTGGGCTGGGCTGTAATACCCAACAGAAAAAACCAGAATGGGTTGAGGACCAATCAGGAAAGGCCACTGCTCCTGCTAAGACAGGAGATGGATGAAGTAGGGCTGGACCATGGACCCACTGATCTGCTACTGCAATAAGTTCTCATGGATGAGCTTATGGAATTCCTCTGTTGGGACACAGTCCCTGCAGGTGAGAGCAAGAACTACGACAGGGAACAGCCTGGACCAGGCAGGGTATTTGTATGCAAGGGCATACCTTTGACTCAGGTCTGGGTCAAACCAGCCTGGGCCAGTTCATATCACCCACTGGCAAATCTGAGAACCAGAATGGTATGTGGATTATGCCAATTTGGGCCACAACACCACACAATTCACACTAGGGATGGGACTGGTGGTTGGTTGGACTGGCTAGGCTGTAGGCCCCACCTATGCGAGCTTGAACTAGGGTCAAGCTGGGCAAAGCCAGGCTGTAGCACTCAATGGCAAATGCCAAGGTGAACTATGCTATGCCAGACTGGGCCACAGCACATAACCATCACAAGTGAGACCCATGGGAAAGCAGGGGAACCCAGTAGGGGGTCTGCAGGGAGCTCCCCCATTGAGCCACTACTCCCACTGGTGAATGTGAGAGCTGGTATTTGGGCAGACCAGTCTGGGCAGGGCTATAACATCTGTTGGTCTGCAAGTTGAATGTAACAGGGAAAATCCAAGGTGGGCAGACTGTACCTACTGGTACGTGCATAGGTAGGAGTGGGTGAGGGTTGGGCTGGATGGGCTTTGCCACAGCATCACTAGCAGATGATGGCTCTGGCGTAAGGGTTGGGGCAAACTCTTCCAAGTTAAACTGCAGAAACTCCTGAAGAGTGCAAGATCCAGGAATGGGAGAGAGCCCATAAGGGAAATAGTGAGCACCTCTCTGATAGACTGCAACACTCATTGCTTTGTATAGAAGAGAGGGCTGAAGACAGATCTGATCCAGCAAAATCAACCACCAACATGTGCTTAAGCTGGTTGGGGTGAAGGAATGTGCTGGACCCTCTATTGGCATGCACACAAAAAATCAGGTCAGGCCATCAGGATCGCTCCAGAAACCCCCCAAAACAAACAAACAAACAAATAAACAAACAAAAACCCCAGAATAGATAGAGAACAACAAGGAAAGCTTAGAAACAGGAAATGGGCAGTGGGGATGCACTTATAACTCACT
This sequence comes from Ochotona curzoniae, assembly GCF_017591425.1. Lineage (NCBI taxonomy): Eukaryota > Metazoa > Chordata > Mammalia > Lagomorpha > Ochotonidae > Ochotona > Ochotona curzoniae. The sequence continues at coordinate 37,803,520 of NW_024466607.1, read as the reverse complement.
GGGTAGGACATAAAGATTAGTTACTCCTCACTAGGGTTTTGAAGATTTGTCTGCACACCCCTCCTAAAACTGTTCACCTAAACTGTTGACATATGTCTTGTTAGAGTTATCGAGTTAGACTACCCGAAAAACAGCCAGGTTCTGCAAAATCATGCTTCAACGCTATAAACTGCTAAATACTAAAATTAAAATATATGAGACAGCTGAATAGTAATCTATAGCCATTTTATGGTGTATAGAACCCAGGTGTATATAAACTAATAATTGAAATGTCAATGTTGAAGTCATAGGATGTGGTTCAGAACTTGCACTCTTTTCTTTTCTCTCTCTCTCTCTCTCTCTCTCTCTCTTTTAACATGCTGGTTACACAATACATGTCAACTCATTCCATTATGTTATAAATTGTTACTGATGTAATATCGGGGCTTTTAATTGATTGGGATGATACTCTGTCAGCTCTACCTTCAGACCAGAGGTGGTCTCCCCCAGAAACTGTTGAACATATCTGGACAATAAGATGCTGGACTCCGTGCTTTGTAGATGCTTGAAAGGAAAGAATCTCAACTGAATTTGAACTGTGGTAATGCAACAAGAATCCACGGGTGGGGGGGGAGGAGGGGGAAGGGTGCTGGTTTTGAGGAGGGGAGGGGAGAATCCCAATGCCTATAACTGTGTCACATAATGCAATGTAATCAATAAAAAATAAATTAAGGGCCCGGCACAGTGGTGCAAGTATTTAAGGTCCTCGCTTTGCATGCCCAGGATCCCATGTGGGCGCTGGTTCTATCCCGGCAGCCCTGCTTCCCATCCAGCTCCCTGCCTGTGGCCCGGGAAAGCAGTGGAGGACGGCCCAAAGCTTGGGGACCCTGCACCCGTGTGGGAGACCCGGAAGAGGCTCCTGGCTTCGAATCGGCATAGTATCGGCCATGTCGCTCACTTGGGGAGTGAATCATTGGACAGAAGATCTTCCTGTCTGTCTCTCCTCTCTGTATATCTGCCTTTCCAAAAAAAAATAATAATAATAAAAATAAATCTTAAAAAAAATTAATTAAAAAAAAGAAAAAAAGAAAAGTTTTTCAATAACTAAAAAAAAAAAAAAAAATCAGGTCTGGGATCACATCAGATCAAGTTTCTTTGGGGATCCCCCCAACTGAATCACTGCATTCAGAATTCCAACCATGGAGAGAACTGCAGGTTCCATGACTGACCATGGAGGGCATTTGTCAGAGCCAGGCCTCAGTGGCTTCGATGCAGCAGTGAACAGCATATTCAGGTGCACACGGAGGATATGGCAATACACTGGAGCATGGAGAGGACATTTGTTACCATAACAGCGCACAAAGAACAGAACAAACTGATCAACTACCCCAGAAAGGTTATGGAGGTGAATACAAGGACAGATACTCTAAGATGGACTATATCAACCAGTGGGTTCTGGACAGATTTCATTGTGCTTGGAATGGTGAGATCAGCAGTAATCAGAACTGTTGAACTATCAAAACCTCATGAGCAGGACCCTCAGAGCATGCCCCACGTCAGGGATCATGGGATGGTTGGGAGGCTGGGTGTGGCTTCTCCATTTATCTCCTCCCTTCCCCCAATGACCAGAAGGAAAAAAAAGAGAATGTGGAAATCGTGATCTCACCTAACTTCCTGTAGCCTTGACCAAACTAAACAACTATACAATAATCACTAAAAATAAAAACAATTAATTAAAAAAAGAAGAAATTAAACAGTTCCCTATCTACAGAGTATAAAGTTCAGTGTGTTTTTTTTTTTTTTAGTTCCTTCAAAAAAACAATTTACTTACTAAAATGTGAGGGTTACAAAGCAACAGTCAAAGCCAGCCAGGCAGAATGATCTTCCCACCACTTGTTTACTCCCCATGTGGCCACAGGAGGCAGCAAGGTCCAGGACAAAACCAGGAGCCTGAACTCCATTCTGATCCTCCACAGAGGTGCAGGTGTCCAAAGAACTGGGACATTTTATCCTATCTCCCAAGCACATTAGCAGGGAAGTAGATCAGAAGGGGAACATCATGGACTTAACTGGTCCTTACATAGAATGCTGGCATTGCATGCAACAGTGTAGCATGTTATCTCAAAACATGCCACAAGGATTATTTAAATAAACAAATCTGGTAATCAAAAGTCAGCTTGCTTTTCCCACTGAACCTTCTACTCATCCCATACCTGATATACAATGATGTTATCTGGCATTTTGTATAATGTAAATACCACTGCTGGAAAACTATCCTTGAACCTGGACGGAAAGATACTTGCACTGCATTTACAATGTCACTATTCACTTGACATGATGAATGACAGAAAAACAGATGTGCTGTGCAGTTTTTTTTTCTGAATGTGTTTCGTAGCTGTGGCTGTGTCAGACTGACTCCAGGTCTCCCTCTGGCGTCTCACATGTGGGTGGGACATACGCAAGTATTTATACCACCATCAAATGCTTCTCAGATGCATTAATAGGAGGCTGGACTGAAAGGGTGGAGTAGCCAGGATGAGAATTAAGTGCACTGTAATTACATGCATTTATCCCACCATACTGACACACCCTTACACATTTTAATACCACTGTCACCTTATTGTCAATATATCTCAAGACAGGGCAAATTGCAGGTCTTTAGTGGCTTATGTCCTCACCTTGAACATGCCAGAATTCCATATGGGCGCCAGCTCTGATCCCGGGAGCTCTGCTTCCCATCCAGCTCCCTGCTTGTGGCCTGGAAAAGCAATCAAGGACGGGCCAAAACCTTGGGACCCTGCACCCATATGGGAGCTGCAGAAGAGTATCTGGGCTTGGGGCCTGGCACCATTGCCTAGCGCCTAAAGTCCTCACCTTGAACATGCCGTGATCCCATATGGGCGCCAGTTCTAATCCTGGCAGCTCTACTTCCCATCCAGCTCCCTGCTTGTGCCTGGGAAAGCAATTGAGGAAGACCCAATGCTTTGGGACCCTGCACCCGTGTGGGAAACCCGGAAGAGGTTCCTGGTTCCCAGCTTCAGATCAGGTCATTTCTGTCCATTGCAGCTCACTTGGGAAGTGAATCATCGGATGGAAGATCTTCCTCTCTGTCTCTCCTCCTGTTGTATATCTGACTGCATAAAGAAAATAAAATAAATTGGGCCCGGCGCGGTGGCGCAGTGGTTAGTCCTCGCCTTGCACGCCCGGGATCCCATATGGGTGTCGGTTCTAATCCCGGCAGCCAGGTCCCCTTCCAGCTCCCTGCCTGTGGCCCGGGAAAGCAGTCGAGGACGACCCTCCTGGCTTCGAATCGGCATAGCATCAGCCATTGCGCTCACTTGGGGAGTGAATCATCGGATGGAAGATCTTCCTCTCTGTCTCTCCTCTTTGTATATCTGCCTTTCCAATAAAAAAAAAATAATAAAAATCAATCTTTAAAAAAAAAGAAAAGAAAAGAAATTAAAAAAAAAAATTATTTGAGCTCCTGGCTTCATTTTGGCAAACACGGGCCATTTCATTCGCTTTGGGAGTGAATCATTGGACAGAAAATCTTCCACTCTGTCTCTCCTCCTCTATGTATATCTCACTTCACAATAAAAATAAATATATCTTTTTTTAAAATGATAAATCTTAAAATATATATATATAAAACAGAAAACCTTGAGAGGAAGTTTCAATCAGCTTTGACAGTTCCTTTGTTTAGTTATCAAAATTTTACCTTCTTTCTCTCACATTTTTTCATTTTAGTTTAAAAACTATCATAAAGCTCCTGAAATACAATGTAAAGCAAGCTGAGAAGTAAACAAACAACTTACTGAAGGTGTGTTGGTGTTCTCCAGCCTGGGAAGCATGTAGCAGGCTGCAGGGCTACACCTGCAAGAGAAGGTGGAGACAGGGAGTGATGCATTGGTCTTGATTGTTCCTAGCCTCTTCAGTGGTTCCTACTGTGCTAAGCAACGTCAACTTGGAGGCAGACACAGTGGCTGGAGAAATAAAAGCCATCAGCTTCCCTGGGCAAGAATAGTGCCTTACAAGTGCCAAGAACGCATCCTTGTGCATATGGCCTCCTGTTAAGAGGTTGTTGGGATTGCTCCTCATTCCCCCCCATATGCCTTTGTAGTTTTGCTATTGTCTAATGTTGATCTGAGTCTGTTGTCTATGAGTTACCAGTTATGATCCTGATAGGTTATACTTCCCGTCTTCCTCACACCTGGTGATGATGTGAAAAATGGGAATTTTTTGCAATGTTAATGGGATAATAAAATTAATTCCATCAAGTGGAAAATAGTGTACAATTTCTTAGATGATTAGAAATAAGCTTGTTGTATGATTGAGTAATCTACTATTTGTATGTTTTGAAAGTTTTGAACACATTGTATGAAAGAGATACCTGTAGCCATTTTGTTTATAGTAGCACTGTTCATAATACCTAAATATGGAATGAATCCAGGTGTCCATCATTAGATGAATGAATAAGGAAAACACACAATAGCAAAACTACAAAGGCATATGGGGGGGATCAGAAGCAATGCCAACAACCTCTTAACAGGAGGTCATATGCACAGAGCAGGGGGGGACCCCAGACTGGAACAGGCAGACAGGAGGAGGCTTGTATCCCAACCCTGAAGATTCCTAGATCCTCAGTACGAGCTCCGAGGACTACATCCCAACCGCCAAGGAGACCACGGGGAATTGAAGTGACTTCAGAGGCCGAGAACTCTGAGGTCACCAACCTCCATTTGGATCTCCCACATGGGATGGAAGAAGTCCATACCCTGCCTTGCAGGATCCAAGGTCATCACAACAACAATCAGGAGCACTAGTGGTCCACAGAAACAAAACAGTAAACTTCCTTCGGGACTAGGGAGAGGAGCTTTCTCTGGTCTTTGCCTGGTGCCGACTTTGGGTCCCCACCCTCTCTCGTAATGACCATCAGGATCGCTCCAGAAACCCCCCAAAACAAACTAACAAATAAACAAATAAACAAAACAAAACAAAACAAAACGACAATAGATAGAGAACAACAAGGAAAGCTTAGAAACAGGAAACGGGCAGTGGGGATGCACTTATAACTCACTGGGTAGGACACAAAGATTAGTTACTCCTCACTAGGGTTTTGAAGATTTCTCTGCACACCCCTCCTAAAACTGTTCACCTAAACTGTTGACATATGTCTTGTTAGAGTTATCGAGTTAGACTACCCGAAAAACAGCCAGGTTCTGCAAAATCATGCTTCAATGCTACGAACTGCTAAATACTAAAATTAAAACAATAAGACAGCTGAATAGTAATCTATAGCCATTTTATGGTGTATAGAACCCAGGTGTATATAAACTAATAATTGAAATGTCAATGTAGAAGTCATAGGATGTGGTTCAGAACTTGCACTCTTTTCTTTTCTTTTTTTCTTTCTCTCTCTCTCTCTCTTTTAATATGCTGGTTACACAATACCATGTCAACTCATTCCATTACGTTATAAATTGAATCTCAACTGAATTTGAACTGTGGTAATGCAACAAGAATCCACCGGGGGTGGGGCGCATTTTTGGGAGGGGAGGGGAGAATCCCAGTGCCTAGAAAACTGTGTCACATAATGCAATGTAAACAATTTTAAAAAGAAAGGCATCCTTGAAACAGTACGATAATTTCAATAGTTGGCAGTGATAAAACTCAAGTAACCGTTAGGTCAATGCAAACAATTACTATTTATTTGAAAATGTTACTGGGACTGGCACTGTAGCCTAGTGACTAAATTCCTCACTTTGCACATAAAGGGATCCCATATGGATGCTGGTTTATATTCTGGCTGCTATATTTCCCATCAAGCACCCTCTTGTGGCCTGTGAAAGCAGTCAAGGACAGAACAATACCTTGTGAGATTGCACCCATATGGGGAAACTCACAAGAAGCTCCTGGCTCCTGGCTTCCGTTTGGCTCAGCTCCAGCCACTGTGGTGACCTGGGGGAGTGAGGCAGCAGATGGAAGATCTTTCTGTGTCTGCTACACTTCCCAGTTCCTAAACCCTCAATGACACTTGACTTTGCCATTTCATTTGCCTTAGCCCATAGGACATCCATAAATATGACAGCAACATAGTTTGAGAATTTTTTTTTTACTTTACCTTATTACAGAGTTACATTATGGCAACAGTGAGAGAAAACCATTAGACTCGAATGAGTGAATGTCATGATACAGGAAGCTGGGCTGCTGTATGGGATAGATCAGATCTGATACCCACATGCCTTTTTTATGCCTACTGGCTATGTAACACTTCCAATGCAGTATCCTGCTATTATGCCTGGAACACAGTGGGTGGGTTCCAAGAACCCCCCAGGAAACCTAGATGGATTCCTGTTGCTGGACTAAGCATGGCAGGGCCCTGACACCTTGGCAGTGAATCAACCCACTGATGGAACATCTTCCTCCTCTCTGCTATCTACCTTTCAAACAGATATAGCATTTATGAAAATGATTGCAAAGAAACATACTGTATCTAGAACAACATTTTTTTTCTTTTTGCTCATTCATTTCTTTTTTTTTTTTTAATTTTGGAAATTAATTTTTTTTAGTTTAATCATAAAGACAAACATTTCTTATGAAACACCCTGCATTTCGACCCGGTCCTATGCTTCCCCAGTATAGATAGAAAGCCTATGTAACTTGTGAATTGGAAGTATAACTTCTGGCCTATTGCTTTTTTTTTTTTCTTATTAATAAATTTTATTTTGACATTCTTTACATAGTTAATTAGGGTAAGAAGGTTCAAGGGCTACAGGAAAGTGGATAATACTAGTATGTTTTCCATATTGTTAGCTTCATATTCAAAGGGGGATATTTAAGGGAGAAGCCCACCCAATTTCCCACCCTCCCCAGGTCCAGGATATAGGGCATGCTCTGAGGTTCTTGCTCAAGTGGTCTTGATATTGCCACAGTTATGAATCACTGTCAATCTTGCCACTCCAAGCACTATGAGATCTTTGAAAAATCCACTGATTGACATAGTCCATCATAGCTGAGATGGTTGGTTGACCTGTTCTGTCTTCTCTCTTTTCTTCGTTAGGGTTCTGAGTCCAGCATTTAGATTAGGAAGATCTCCAAAGAAACTTCTTGTATGTGCTAACAAGTACAGGGCCTGGCACCGTCCATCGCTCCAATCAGCTGGTGGTTGCAATTCCTGGGTTGGTTCTGTTTTCACTCCCGACTTCCACTGGAACCAATGGGTGTTGCAGTCCAGCCTGGTTCTGCCCAGCACATACTTGGCCCTCACATAAACCAGCAGGAGCTGTAGCCTAGGTTGGAGCGACCCACAGTAACCCCAACCAGGCCCACCCCCTACCCTGGTTTGCCAGTAAGTGTAGCAGTAATCCAGTCTGTCCCACATCCCATTCCACCCCAGCCGCTGTCTTAGTTTTATGTCCTCCCATGGAAGTGGTAACCCAAGAGGGATGAGCCCACTATTTCCCTCCCAGGCCTCTCCCACTCCCAGATTCCAGTTGATGCTGCCCAAACAAACCTCGCTCACTTTAATTTTGTTTGCACCAGTAGGAATAATCTGCCCAGCCTGGCCTTTCCCTGATCTAGTCCACATGAGGCGCACAGGTGTGGTAGCTCTGCCTAGTCTGGTCTGCCCCCATCCCAGCCCATGCTCTCCTGTGGAAGTAGCTGTCCAGCAAAGGAACCCTCCCTTATTCCCCTGCCGGCTCTGCCCACTTCCTTTCTTGTTCTCAGGCTGGTTGGGCGCTGCGGTCCCTTCCGGTACAGGCAACCTCACCTCGGCATTCCATAATGTGCACTAGTCTTTGTTGCGACCGAACCTGGGTCGACCCACACTGGTGCCTGGATTTGCCAGTGGATGACGTGGACAGATTCAGCCTGGTCTTGCCCCCACGTCTGCCAATTGTATGCCAGTGGGTAGTTTTCCATGGCTTTTTCTGGGCTGTTTCCTATCATGTTTCCTGCGTTTACCTGCTGGGTCTGTGCCCTGCCAGAGGCGTTGCCCAGGCTCCTCCATCAGAACCTCTCCCAATGCCAGGTTTCACGCTTACCAGTGGGTCCATGAGCCAACCCTACTCAGTCCACCTCCTGTCATAGCAGGAACTGTGGCTTTTCCTGACTGGCCTTCAACCCAATCTGGTTCTTGCTGTTGGATGTTCCAGCCCAGACATGGTTTGCCCATACCCACGTATGGCTCACACATGGCTCAGTAGGGGTTTGAGACCCTGCCTAGTCCATCCCACATCTGCCCTGGTCCTCCAGAACACCAGGGGGAGTCGGGGTCCGGCCCAGTTCGGTGCATTCAATCCCAGTCCACACTTGTGCCAAGGGAGACTACAACTGTTTCCAGATCAGAACGCAGCCCCCTTCCAGGCCACGCGCCTCTTGGTGGGAACCTCAGCCCAGCTAGGGTTGTCCCCTTTGCTCCCCAACCGGGTCTGTTCCCAGCCATAGATCACATGCCTGCCAATGGATGCTCTGACTCAGCTTGGCACAGCCCCTCCCCTGTCCCGAACTCTGCCTTAGACACTGTGGCTTAGCGTCCCAGGCTCCCACAGACCAGCAGGTACAAGAGCCTAGCTCGGCATGACCTCTGCTCCCTTCTGGTTTCTAGTTTTACTTGTGGGCTAAGGTTTGCTCAGTCGTGCCTAATCTACTCTGTTCCATTACCAGTTGACACTTTGGCCAGCTGTTGGAGCTACTTGTGCAGGACAAGCCTCAAGCCATAGTTTCTGCATGACTGGTATTTGGTGCTCAGCATTATTAGTGATTACAACTTTTGCTAAAGAAGAGTTACTGCCTGTTTCAGGTCCAAGAAGCACAATGGGTTCAACCTGGAACTAATTAAGCAGCAACTCAAAGAACCAAATCCCCAGAGCTCCCGGGGAGAACGGCTCACCATGTGCCCTTGGCGGCCGTCTGGGATCCAGGCATGAGACGCCCCGTCCTGAGACCCACCAGCTGCCAGGAGGCTGCTGGAGGTTTAAATAACCCAGGCCCAAGGTCGCGCCCCTCCCAAATCCCATTCACCGCCCCATGAAGGCGGCGGGTGGGCCCCGGACCTGCCCAGTCCCGGAGGCCTCCCCCCCTCGGTCTTCTCACCCCGAAGGAAGCGGCCCCCGAAACCCAGCAGGCCCGGGGAGAACGGCTCACCATGTGCCCATGGCGGCCGTCTGGGATCCAGGCATGAGACGCCCCGTCCTGAGACCCACCAGCTGCCAGGAGGCTGCTGGAGGTTTAAATAACCCAGGCCCAAGGTCGCGCCCCTCCCAAATCCCATTCACCGCCCCATGAAGGCAGCGGGTGGGCCCCGGACCTGCCCAGTCCCGGAGGCCTCCCCCCCTCGGTCTACTCACCCCGAAGGAAGCGGCCCCCGAAACCCAGCAGGCCCGGGGAGAACGGCTCACCATGTGCCCATGGCGGCCATCTGGGATCCAGGCATGAGACGCCCCGTCCTGAGACCCACCAGCTGCCAGGAGGCTGCTGGAGGTTTAAATAACCCAGGCCCAAGGTCGTGACCCTCCCAAATCCCATTCACCGCCCCATGAAGGCGGCGGGTGGGCCCCGGACCTGCCCAGTCCCGGAGGCCTCCCCCCCTCGGTCTACTCACCCCGAAGGAAGCGGCCCCTGAAACCCAGCAGGCCCGGGGAGAACGGCTCACCATGTGCCCATGGCGGCCGTCTGGGATCCAGGCATGAGACGCCCCGTCCTGAGACCCACCAGCTGCCAGGAGGCTGCTGGAGGTTTAAATAACCCAGGCCCAAGGTCGCGCCCCTCCCAAATCCCATTCACCGCCCCATGAAGGCAGCGGGTGGGCCCCGGACCTGCCCAGTCCTGGAGGCCTCCCCCCCTTGGTCTACTCACCCCGAAGGAAGCGGCCCCCGAAACCCAGCAGGCCCGGGGAGAACGGCTCACCATGTGCCCATGGCGGCCATCCGGGATCCAGGCATGAGACGCCCCGTCCTGAGACCCACCCTAGAACAACATTTTTAATGTTGATTTGTGGGTATATCTTGCTGAGTAATAAAGAATTACATTTCAAATTCAAATAAGAGGGCCCGGCAGCGTGGCCTAGCAGCTAAAGTCCTTGCCTTGAATGTGCCGAGATCCCGTATGGGCGCCGGTTCTAATCCCGGCAGCTCCACTTCCCATCCAGCTCTCTGCTTGTGGCCTGGGAAAGCAGTTGAGGACGGCCCAAAGCTTTGGGACCCTGCACCTGTGTGGGAGACCCGGAAGAAGTTAATGGTTCCTGGCTTCAGATCGGCATAGCATCGGCCATTGTACTCATTTGGGGAGTGAATCATCGGACGGAAGATCTTCCTCTCTGTCTCTCCTCCTCTTTGTATATCTGACTTTCCAATAAATAAATAAATCTTAAAAAAAATTCAATTAAGAGAACTTCACAAAGACACTTGTACAACTGACAATTTTATACATATTTGGGTATCCTACTTCTTTTTTCTCCCTCTATTTTATTCTTAGTTTTATGATACAATTCCCTGGGCTTGTGGATTTCCTTTATTCCCTGGCAATGCAATATTCTATGCAGGATGACCAGCAGTGATCTAACACACTACACCACAACACAAGCACCAAAGGTTAGTCTTTTTGACTCATTACTACTAAAAATATTCTCATGTACCTTAGGTGTCTGCTCATATATTTTTAAATATCTTCCACCCGATTATTCACTCCCCAAGTAACTGCAATGGCTGGTATGCACTGATACAAATCCAGGAGCCAGGAACTTCTTCCAAATCTCCCACATGGGTGCAGGGTTTTAAGGCTTTGGGCTGTCCTCAACTACTTTCCCAGGCCACAAGCAGGGAGCTGGATGGGAAGTGGGGCTGCCGGGATTAGTACTGGTGCATATGGGATTCTGGTGGGTTCAAGGTGAGCACTTTAGCCTCTAGGCCAGCATGCCGGGCCCTGATTATAGTTTTTTTTTTTTTAAAGAATTTATTTATTTTATAGCCCATTCTTCAAAGACAAGCACAGTAATGTTTCCTTTCCCCAAAACCTCTGGACCTGAAACTATCACTGTAATTTGTGTAACTGCTGTGTGACCATCCCTCATGGTTACATTTATATTCAAATGCAAAATACCCTATAGAGGAAAATCATGTTTAATGCAGACTGGAGTGTGACCTAGTAAAATGCACCTGAAAATTTTGAAATGATTTATTTCATCCATTTACGGTGTTAAAAATCACCTAAGAACTCACTACAAAATTCATTGTTTTTTAATTATGACCATCATCACCATCATTATTTTTTTCTGCAAAGCCGTTTTTTCCCCCATTTTTAAAATTATATTTTTGACAATCTTGACATAGTTAATTAGGATAAAAAGGTTCAAGGGCTACCGGAAAGTGGGTAAGACTGTTATTTCCACATTGTTTCCTTCATGTGTCTGAGGTAAAGGAGGATTTAAAGGGAGAAACCCCACCCAGTCTCCCACCCATCCCAGGTCCCTGATGTGGGGCATGCTCTGAGGGCCTTGCTCAAGTGGTTTTGATAGTTCAACAGTTATGAATTGCAGCCAATCTCACCACTCCAAGTGCAAAGAAATCGCTGCAGAATCCAGTGGTTGACATAGTCCTTCACGGAGTCTCCATTTGCCCAGTTTTTCACCGCCAACATATAGCTGAGGCTCCACCATCAATTTTTAGCTAGTTTTACCTTCTAAAAACTGTTGGAGTTGAACATAGTGGTAAACTTTCTGCTTAGGAGCAACACAACCCAGAGTGCCTGGTTTGAATGCAAGTACCATGCCTGATTCCATTCCAGCTGCCTGCGCAAGTCCACCCCGGGGCATCACTGAAATGTGAAGTTCAAGCAGACACTTCAGTTATGTTGAATACTTAGATTTAACACATAGCTTCCAGGTAGTAACAAATATTTATTTATTTGAAATGCAAACAGAGCTTATATCTGGTGGTTCATGCTACCCACACTCACAACAGTCAAGCTGAGTCAAGCCAAAATTAGAAAGGAGAAACTCTGTTTTGTTACAGATTTATTATTATTACTATTATTATTAGGAAAGACAGGTATACAGATGAGTCAAGTCAAAGCTAGAAATGAGGAATTCTATCTATGCTCCCATAGTGACACTTAGATCTGGCAGTTCATGCTACCCACACTTACAAAAGCCAAGCTGAGTCAAGAAAAAATTAGAAAGAAGGAATTCTTTTTTTGTTGCAGATTTATTATTATTGTTACATCAGGTATATAGATGAGTCAAGTCAAAGCTAGAAATGAGGAATTCTATCTATGCTCCCATAGTGACACTTAGAAACCCAGTTTGGTGGGATATTTTTTCAGTCTATCCAGGAAGTTGTTAATTAGAAGTAGCCAAATCCTGAGCTAGTAATCTTGAAGGATAACATGGGTAACCATATCACTTAATAAACTTGCTGTGATGCCATACATGCCTCATTAGTTCCCAGTTTTAACTTAATCTAATATGGTACAACAATTTGGGTAGGGAACCAGGCTCTGAGAGTAATCTCTCCATGCTCTCTGTCCTGGCCTCTAAAACAAAAACACACAGCAAGATGGCACCAGCATCCTTGGCTAAGCATCCACCATCAGTGCTGTCATCCCATATGGGTGCTGCTTCAGCTTGGGCCATTCCACTTACAATCCAGCTCCCTGCTAATGGCTAGGAAAGAAGTAAGGATGGTCCAAGTCCTTGAGCGCCTGTGCTTATGTTGGAAGGATAGGATAAACTCCAAGCTCTTCACTAGCACCAGCTACCTTCAGCTAATGAGGACAGTTAGGAAGGGAACCAGCAGATGGAAGATGCCTCTCAGTCTCTGCTTCTTTCAGTTTCTTTTTCTGTAATGCTGTCTTTGAAATAAAAATAGATTTTAAAAGAATGTTAATTTCAGGGCCCAGCAGCGTGGCCTAGCAGCTAAAGTCCTTGCCTTGAACACACCGGGATTTCATATGGGCACTGGTTCTAATCCCGGCAGCTCCACTTCCCATCCAGCTCCCTGCTTGTGGCCTGGGAATGCAGTCCAGGACGGCCCAAAGCCTTGGGACTCTGCACCCATGTGGGAGACCCGGAAGAAGTTCCTGGATCCTGGCTTCAGTTCGGTATAGCATCGGCCATTGCACTCACTTGGGGAGGGAATCACCGGGTGTAAGATCTTCCTTTCTGTCTCTCCTCCTCTCTGTATATCTGACTTTCCAATAAATAAATAAATCTTAAAAAAAAAATGTTTATTTCAAAAAGAAAACCAATCCTCTCTGGACTTCTACCTATTATCTTTAGTACTTTCAATCCAAAATTACTGCAAATGTGCTGCTTCTATAGAGATTCACCCACAGTGGACGCTGCATATGGTGAAGATGGGATCTAGGTGTCCTCATGATCAATAAAGAGCCACATCACCCTGGCAGGCCCTGGGCCCCTTTCTCTCAGCACCACTCAGCCTGAGCATGGTTCTGGCAACAGGCAACTGAGCACAGAAAAAGCCGAAATGTCACCTGCTGGCAGTCAGCAGGAGGTGAAGGTCTGTGTCTCAGTCGCAATCGCCTGCAGTGCAGGCCGCATTTCACCTGCTCATGATGTTGGGGGAGGAATGAGTTCTAACTTCAAATAACACTAAGTCTCCCTGCCTTGATCAAATCTTGAATTTTCTTCCAATATGTTTTTTAAAGAAGGCAATTACCAGAAACTATGTTAACTGTGAATGCTTCAAAATGCCTTAAGTTCCTTTAGAAAAGGCTGCACATGGACACAGGAAACACCACGTGAGGGTACAGGCAGATGGAGGCTGTGAGTCGGCCAGGGAGTGACCTCAGCAGAAACCAAATCTAACACCACCTTGCTTTTAAACTTTCAGTCATTAGAAACACAAGAAATGAATTACTGTGATTCAAGACAGACATTCTATAGTGTATTTTTATGGCAACCACAGTACACTCTTATTTTCCACTATACTTCTTACTGCCAATGAGAAAGAACCCACCATCAGAGCAATATAGAAACCAAAGGTTATGATTTTAGATGCCTAACACTTAAAAGGACAACAGCAACAACAAAAAGTCAAATAAGCAACTTAAGTACTGATCTCAAAGTGCCAGAAAAATTAAAAAAAAAAAAAAACCCTAGGAGTGGTTAAAAGAAATTCAAAATAATGATTGCTGAAGAAAAGAATAAACTATATTAAGCAATACTGAAGACAATGGAAATACTGAAGTTTTTAAAAGGCAAAATTAATAAACTATTAGATGCATTAAGAAAAATTAGGGCCCTGCATAGTAGACTAGTGGCTAAAGTCCTCGCCTTGCAAGTGCCAAGATACCCATATGGGCACTTGTTCTAATCCTGGCAGCCCCACTTCCCAGCCAGCTCCCTGCTTATGGCCTGAGAAAGCAGTCCAGGATGGCCCAAAACCTTAGGATCCTGGACCTGTGTGGGAGACCCAGAAGTGCTCCAGGCTCACGGCTTCAGATGGGCACAGCTCAGGCCACTGCACTCACCTGAGGAGTGAATGAGCAGAAGCAAGTTATTTCTTTCTGTCTCTCCTAATATATATATAGATAGATAGATAGATAGATAGATAGATAGATAGATACATATCTGACTTTACAATAAAAATAAATAAATCTTTAAAATAAAAAAAAAATCTAAAAAAAGAAAGAAAAAAAATAGATTTAAGTACATAAAGTAGAAAACAAAGATATTGAAACAACTTTCACAGAAGTATAGTGGATCAGGGCTATCTGGACCAAGTGGGTTCTGCCACTGCTTGTGATGTGACCATCCCCTGTGGATGCCACTCCAAGTCCTGGTTGCTTCATTTCTGATCCAGGTCCCTGCTAATGCATGTTGGAATTCAGAGGATGTCCCCAGGGCTTGGGTCCCTGTGCTGATGTGGGAGAACTTGAAAATATTAATGATTCCTGGTTTCAACCTGCTCCTGCTTTAGCATTGTGGTCACTTGGAGTAGGATAAAGCAGATGGAGATCTTGCGTTCTAACTCTCCCTCTTTCTCTGTAACTCTGCCTTAAATACTGACAAAACGATCTTTATTGGAAAAAAAAAAAGAAATACAATAAATCGCTAGGGATTACCAACAGTAATTATAAACTAATAAGTTGTTCATTTCTGGATACTTAGTATTAGCCTACAAAAGTGCATCAGAAAGACACTAAAACCTGACAAAACCAACAGTAAGCAACAGAATCAGAAATAAATTTCAAAAAGAAATAAAATCCCTTCAAACCAAAGGTCAACAGCAGGTGTTTCCATTACTAAATTATACCAAATTAACACCAAATTTTCTAGAACTATTGTAAACCATCGAAAGGGAAAAAAAACAGTTCCAAATTTATCCTGGGCCTAACAATATTTAATTCCAAAACTAGACTGAATCAACAGTGGGTGACTTCACCCACATTGGACTGTGTTTCAAATTGAAAAACACAATGTAATTGCTAAGTCAAAATGCAATCTCCATTGTAGCATGATTAGACTTCGATGTATTTATTTCTTTTTTTTATGATTTATTTTTATTATTTCTTATTGGAAAGGCAGATATACAGAGAGGAGATACAGAGAGGAAGATCTTCCATCCGATGATTCACTCCCCAAGTGAGCACAACGGCCGATACTATGCTGATCCGAAGCCAGGAGCCTCTTCCAGGTCTCCCACATGGGTGCAGGGTCCCAAAGCTTTGGGCCGTCCTCGACTGCCTTCCCGGGCCACAGGCAGGGAGCTGGAAGGGAAGCGGGGCTGCCGGGATTAGAACCGGTGCCCATATGGGATCCTGGGCATGCAAGGCGAGGACTTAACCACTTGCGCCACCGCGCCGGGCCTGATGTATTTATTTCTTAATATTTCTTCTGAAACAACTTCATACCCCAGAAGTCTAGTTTAAAAACCATAAACCAGTATGCTTCATAAAAAACAAAGGTAAAAATCCTCACATATTTCATATAAAGTGAATTCAACAACACCAATAAATGCACACATGATAATCAAAGCGCATCTAGCCCAAGGATGTAGAAAATGGGGCAACAAATGCAAATCAATACACCAAATACTTCACAAAGCACGATAAAGGATAAAGCATTTTTAAAACCATCTTACAGAAAACATGCAGTAAAATGCTATATTTATTTAATAACGTACATACATAAGTTGAACAAACCTACAAATATTAAATTTTCTTCCAAGATACGCAATCAAATAAAAATGCCAACTTTTCACTGTTATTTAATATTTTCCCAATGAAAGTAAATAAGAGAAGGAAATAAATGCACAGAATTTGGAATCAAGAAATTCAAATTTGTTTCTGAATTCTTTTTCCCTGATTTTGTTGATAATGAACCCTAATGAACATCAGCACTGTATTCAGCCATTCAAAATAAAATATTGTTATTTGCTGCAAAAGAGATGAAATTGGATATGATAAAATCAGGAAAATATGCAAATAGATCTAAAATATATATAAGTCAAAAACTCACAGCTGCACTTTGAGTGGTGATTATTACAGACTGAGAAGAGTGAGGCCTGGGGAAAGGAAGGAGGTAGAACAGGTAGGAAAGAAAGTGACACAGAAGGAACAAGATCCAGTGTCCCATCCCAGTGTGCGGTGACTACAGTTCACAATAGGATAAGCTTATGCAGGGAACTGAAAGAGAAGACCCTGTTTACTGTAAAAGCAAAGACACATGGAAAGCCTGGGCCCCTTGTTTACTCAGCTTAGGCTGTATATGTACACAAATACTGCACTGTACCTTGTGACAGTATTCAAACACATGTGGATCAAAATTCTGTGGAAGTTTTAAAAATCATAATCATGGCTTAACAGTAACAACATCTAAAAAATTTAAACTGTCTCTATCTATACAGTATAAAATACATTTAGTGCCTTTTAAAATTCTTTATTGAATTTTTGTTTTGTAAAGTATTTATTCATTTGAACAGGAAATTCAGATTTACAGAGAGGAGACCAGAGAGAAACATCTCCCATCCACTGGCTCACTGCCTACGTGGCCACAACAGCCGGAGTTGAGCTGATCTGAAGCCAGGAGCCAAGAGCTTCTTCTGGGTCTCTCATGCACATGCAGGGTCTCAAGACTTTGGGCTGTCCTCTACTTTTTCCCAGGTCACAAGCAGAGAGCTGGATAGTAACTGGAACAGCCAGGACAAGAACTTGTGCCCTTATGGGATCCTGACACATGCAAGCTTGGGACTGTAGCAACTAGGCTATCATGCTAGGTTCTTTTTTTTTCCCAGGAATATATAATCTTAATTGTATTTTTTATCTTTTATTTTTATTACTTTACCATAAATTTTCATAAGCCCTGGGGATTTCCTTACCCCCTCCTTTTTGATTATTTAAAAACAATTCATTTATTTGTTTAAATGTGAAAATTACAAAGCAAGAGCCAAAGACAGACAGACAGACCTTCCCTCCACTTGTTTACTCCCCATGGGGCCACAGGAGGCAGCAAGGTCCAGGATAAAACCAGGAGCCTGAACTCCATTCAGATCTTCCACAGAGGGGCAGATGTCCAAGGAACTGGGACATTTTCTTCTATCTCCCAAGCATACTAGCAGGGAACTACATCAGAAAGTGAACAGCACATTGCAACTGTTGCCTCTCACATGCTTTTCAACAAATAATGGAGAAATTAATCAAAAAGTACAATGTGATTTTTGGATGTCGGGTCACTGAAAGTGTTTGACACTAAACATTCACTTTCTCCATTCTGATGCCTTTTAATATATAAATCTTTATTCAAAAGGATACTACCAAAAATGAACAAAACTGTTGCTCTTGATACTAAGTAAATGAATGACAAAAATTACACACAGCACAGGAGAAAGCAGTTGGGACTATACCTGAACTTATCAAGAAATTGGGAGTATACATGAATTTCTAAAGAAATGAGACAGGGTATTTACAATTGGGTTTAGATTATTTACAAATATACTTTACAGACTCTACAGAAACACTCAAAAATTCAGGAGATACATCCTTGAAATTGTCACAGAGAACAGAATATGCAACCATCTAAAATATTCAGTTAAAATGAGGAGATGTGGGCATCTAGTAGAGTGGATGAGAAACTGCTTAGGAGACGCTCACCCGACACTGGACTGTCTGTGTTTGTGTTATCACTCCACAACAAATTCCATCTCGCTGCTAACACACTCTCTGGATGCAAGCAAGAAATTTCTCAAGTATGCAAGCCTTTGCACCTGCTAAAATGGACACAGATTTAGTTCCTGGCTCCTGTTTTGGGCTTGACTTTACTCACAACTTGTAGGAATTTAAGGAGTTAACCAGCAGGTGGTAGATCACTCTCTCTCCATGACTTTCATAAATGAAATATACTAACAAGATTTTTAAAAATGATAAGACAAAAGGAAATAATTTAAAAGCAAGAATTAGCATGGATATTTGGTGCAGTGTTTCACACACAAGCTTGAGGATCACATGCTTCTTCCCAGTAATTCTAAATACAGCAGCACATTATGTGAAGGAAAATCTCATAGAACAGCAAGGGAAGGTACACACCGACTGGCAGTAATCAGGACAAGTTAATGCTACAGTATCAGTGCCCAGCCAGTGGGAACTGCTACTTAGCAATGTGATCAGAGATCTCAGTTAACTCTACATGAAGAAAATAAAGTCAAACCAAGTCCTAGAGAAACACAACATATGTGCACGGGAGGAAATGTTAGACTGAAATCCTTCTACCCTGCCCATACTTCATACACCAATCAGAATTTATCCCCAGTCTGTACCATAATATTGTCCCATATGCAAAACATTTGTAATGAATTAGCATATGAGAAATGAAAAGCAAGTACTGTCATCATATCAAAAGCAAAAGCAAAGGCCAGCATCGTGGTATAATTGTAAAGCTGCCAACTGCAACACCAGCATCGCATATGGAATCAGCTGTTCCACTTCTAGCCCAGCACTCTGTGAATCTCCTGGGAAAAGCAGTGGAAGATCATCCAAGTGCCTGGGCCCTGATCACCCACATGCAAGACCTGGAGGAAGCTGCAGGCTCCAGGACTCAGCTTGGTGCAGCACTAGCTATTTAGTCACCTGCAGAGTGAGCCAGTGGGTAGTGATCGCAGTCTTTATTTTTCTTTAAAGATTCATTAATTTTTATTGCAAAGTCACATATATAGAGAGGAAGAAAGAAAAAAGACAGAAATACAGTCTGATTTACTCCACCTGGACCATAATGGCTGTGCAGTCACTGTTCGGCTGTGTCGATCTGAAGCCAGGAGCTCTTCTGGGTCTCCCACGTGGGTGCAGGGTCCCAAGGCTTTGGGCAGTCCTCCACTGCTTTCCCAGGTCACAGGCAGGGAGCTGGATGGGAAATCGGGACCACAGGGATTAGAATCAGCTTCCATAGGGGATCCCAGAGTGCTCAAGGTGAGGACTTTCAGCTGCTAGGCCACCTTGATGGGCCCTGTCTCTTACTTGCACTCTCACTTGAATATAAACAAATAAAACACATAAAACAATTTTAAAAAGAAAACAAAGACATATTTTGAAGATTTATTTACCATACCATAACACTTAAAAAACTTCAGTTTAAGAAATCACAAACATCACTTGTCAGACAGTACTAGGATTCAGTCAACTCTGGAGATGGAACATCAAAGAGACCAATGCCTGAACGGACAAAGGCGTTTTTCTCACTAGGTATGCAGCTGATATTGCTACAGTCTCACTGAAAAATTGCAAAACTAAAGTTGTCAAGAATTTAATTTTCTTTCGCTGAGACCATTACATAAACTCAGGTTCTATGCAAGAGAGCAAAGATGTAACAACCACATCAGGGCACAGCATTCCTGCTTAAGTGAGCAAACTGCGAATCAAAGCACCAGGACATGACAGAGAATGAGCTCTGGGAAGGAGCCTGCTTACACTTCACAGGGAGACCCACACTCAGCAGCTTCCCCACGTTCCCAGGCCTTGGGGATCACTCTCACTGAGGACACAGTGCCCAGGGGGGCTCACTGCACTGATGGAGGGAATCCTAAGCAGCCAGAAATGTGACAGTGTAGACCTGGGAACTCCTCACAGCCTGCAGTGTCTCCTCCAGCATCTTAACTCTCTGATGCAATCACACATTTAACTACAACTTAAGGTTGCATTCACTGAGACTGGTTTTATAACATCAGATGTGCTATTTTTGCTTAATACCAATTCACTACCAACACCTAATCACAACACAATTCAATTATCTCATCATCTGCAATTAGCAGAGGCTTCAGGGTCCAAGGCTCAATCTCTACATACAGGTGCAGGTTGATATTAGTGGATAGCAGGTGTCAGCTCTTTCTGGTCTTTTGCCCCTTTTTAGAAGTTGTGTAGAGGGCCCACTTAGATATCCTAGCAGCTAAAATCCACTCCTTGCAGGGGCCAGGATCTCATGTAGGTGCCAGCACTAATACTGGTGATCTGGCTTCCCATTCAACTCCCTGTGTGTGGCCTGAGAAAGCAGCTGACAACAGCCCAAAGCGCTGGGACCCTGCACCCACATGGGAAACAAAGAACCAGATTCTGGGTTCCTGGCTTGGATCAGTGCAGCTCAGGCATTTGCAGTCACTTGGGGACTGAATCAATGCACAGAAGATCTTCTTCTCTGTCTCTCCTCCTCTCTGTGTATCTGCTTTCCAGTAAAAATAAAAATAAACTTCAAAAAAGACCCTTGTCCCAGATATTAAACACAAATAATACTAACTTTTTATTAAACCAGTCAAATACACTCACATTTTTTTACCCTTTCTGCCACCAGAATAGGAACACTGCAAATATTCACTGAAATAACTTAGGAAAACAGTCATAAACACATTCACAAATTGAGAATTACTCTCGGCCACCAAAATCTTACCTTCACAAAGAATCTTTGTTGGTACAAATTATCCTCAGACTAAACCAACCTGTGGATGCCAAATGGAACTGCTGCGTATCCCAAGCTCACGACCCTAGGATGTACTTGGGCCTTTGCCAAGGTTTTACTCCCTAGGTAGCCAAGGCTCAGAGAACCCAGAGTGCATCGATCATTTCTCTGGATGACATTAATATGTCACCAAGGCATGGAGTTCTGGATGGGAAAAGCTCTGAGGCGGTAGCTATATTAAATAGAAATGGAACACAACAGATGCCCTCAAGTTCAAGGGCATCAGCTGCCACTCTGAATGGAAACCCCCAATCTACTGGTCTCTTTCAGGGAGAATGAGTGAGCCAGAGGACGAGTTAGTCATGTTTTTTGTTTCAAAGTATTTTGAAACTCAGAAAAACAAAAAGAGTATAGTAGGACAATGTAAATGTTTCAATGGGGGATCACAGGTTGAAGATATTCTGATAAAATGCATGCAGGTAAGTTAGGTAAAAGGAGATACACTAAGACTTTTGAAACTTAATTTTTTTTTTCTATTTACTGCACTGATTTTTCAACCACTCTCTCTTCCCACATGCCTGCAGCAGCCACAACAACAAACTAAGTCAGCTTTTTCACCCTGAAACCCAAGCCACTGTCTGCTGCCTCCCAGCCTGGGCAGTAGCTGCACACTGCATTTGCACAGAACTGAAACCCAGGCATTCTGATGGAGACACAGGAGTCCCAATGTCATCTGAACCACTGTCACACACACCCACACAGGGCAGGGATGCCTTCCTGTGCTGTGTCAGGTGGCCATTCACTGCTTTTCTCCCACACCAACAGTTCAGAGTAAACAGTTCTTCTAAAGAGCTAATGCTTATTTGGTGACACAGAAATTTAAAAAAAAAAAAAAAAGACAACTTACTGAATTGTATCTTGGAGGAAATAGTGACTCCTGTTGTGATTTTCAGGGCAGAGAGCAGCACTTGGCATTGAGGCAAGAGTTCTGCACATTCAGAGATTTATTCCCTGCCTTAATGCTCTCTGCTGAACCTGACTTATTCCCTCTACAACTCATGGGACATTTAATCCCAATTGGGAGAACTTAAGGGAATGGGTGACAACATACCAGAAGCCATCAGGATAAATCAGTAGTGCTGCCTTCACAGCTCCTTCCTCAGGTTCTTCTAGAGAAGCCCCTTTGCGTGAGTCCCCGTGCACCCCCTTTGCTTGTCTACAAGGTCGCTGTGCCACCCCAGGCCTCTGCCAAGCACAACGCCAGCACCACATGCTGCCCCTCAACCTTGCAGCAAAACTCTGAGGAAAACAAGGCTGTTTGTTCTAACTGCTGGAGTCTGTGCTGGTCTGGTGTGAGCAACAAGAAAACTGCCCCAGACCCTTAGGAGGAGGAGCTTCACTGAGGACTGAGCTGGGGGCTCCAGACGCTACTTCTCAACCCAATGTAATAATCAAGGCAAAAGAAAATAATGCAATAAGTTTAAAAAGAGAGAGAGAGAAAAGAAAAAAAAAAGGAACCCTGCCCAACATGAAGGTCTAAGTGTCCCTGGGCACTCCCCCTCCTCACTGCACAATGGGTTCCACTCTGAGTCCTAGTGTTCAAGGTCAGTGCTGCAGAGTGAGGACCCCAAGGTCCCCCTCCTGGCCCCCGCCCGCCCCGGGGCCTCAGCAGATGCTCTCACACACTCACCCTTCCCAGCTTCTCACCAGTCGGGTGTCCTGCACAGGCTCCTGCGGGGAGGGAGCTCACAGGGCAGCACTGGCTCAGCCACCTGCGCCTCTCCACCAGCACGACCAGCAACGTGCCTATGGCGGCGCCCACAACCTCCCGCCCGGTTTCACTCTGTTTCCTGGGTGCGCCTGATTGGACCGCTCCCACAGACCTTGAGCACGTCAGAAAATGCGCAGCCAATCAGAATCACAAAGGGCAGAGGGGCAGGGGGGGTAGGATTCTGGAGGGAGGGGGAGTGAGGGGCGGGGCTTCACCTCAGGCAGGAAGTGGCCTCCTCTCTTGCAGTTTGAGCCTTCCAACAGCAGGGGCCGCTGTTGCCTCTCACATCAGTCCACCTCCTGGCCTCTCCTTCCCTCTCTGCTTCAAGTCTAGAATCCCAAAATGTGTGACAATAGTCTCAAATTACAAATCACTGAATATTCAATCGTTTCCGGGACGTCTTTGTAGTGGCTTTTGACGTTAGGTAAAATGACTTTTAAAATACAGAATTGAAAAATATTTGAAAATATGGTATAAATTAATCTTTTCATTCTCACTTCTCTGATTATCATTTCATTTCCATATTTTTTTAAATTTTCATATTGCTCTATATTGTTTCTTAGTAGTACGTAGTTCTTCATTGTATATGTTGATCTCCTATGTAGAAATCTTGCCTGATTCTCTCATCAGTTTAAGTTTGGTTTGCATAAAAGTCCCATTAGTATATATTGATAATTCTGCCACTATGCTACAATTTCCTTTCTGTGTTTAAATTCCCGATTATGGGCCGCATCCCCGGCCGCAGCTCCAGCGCCAGCCCCGGCGCCCTCGCTGCCCAGGCCCGCGCTCCCGGGGCCCTTCCCCGGCGTGGTCAGGCTGCACCTGGTCATCCTGGCCTCCATCGTGGATGATCTGGACGCCGCCCAGGTGGTCGGGACGCTGCTGGGAACTGTGGACAAGCACTCAGTGGAGGTCACCAATTGTTTCTCAGTGCCACACAATGAGTCAGAAGATGAAGTGGAAGTTGACATGGAATTTGCAAAGAACATGCATGAGCTACACAAAAAAGTCACTCCAAAGGAACTCATCCTGGGTTGGTATGCTACAGGCCATGACAGCACAGAGCTGATCCACGAGTACTACAGCCGGGAGGCCCCCAACCCCATTCACCAGTCTGCAGAATGGCCGCATGAGCATCAAGGCCTACGTCAGCACCTCGATGGGTGTCCCAGGGAGGACCATGGGAGTGATGGTCACACCTCTGACCGTGAAGTATGTGTGTTATGATTCTGAACGCATTGGAGTTGACCTGATCATGAAGACGTGTTTCAGCCCCAACAAGGTGATTGGGCTGTTGAGTGACTTACGGCAAGTAGGCGGGGTGTCCGCTGGCATCCAGGATGCCCTCAGCACGGTGTTGCAGTACGCCAAGGATGTGCTGTCTGGGAAGGTGTCAGCTGACAACACCGTGGGCCGCTTCTTGATGAGCCTGGTTAATCAAGTTCCCAATGACTTTGAGACCATGCTCAACAGCAACATCAATGACCTGCTGATGGTGACCTACCTGGCCAATCTCACACAATCACAGATTGCCCTCAATGAGAAACTTGTAAACTTGTGAATGGGCCTCAAGCAGCACTCCTGCCAGTCTGGTGTCATTCCGAGCACTCAGAATAAAGTGGTTTCTTTGTGGTATTGAGTCACCTGAATCAGTCAGCTATCTGTGACTAAATAAACTAGCGTACCTTTTATAAATGAAAAAAAATAAATAAATAAAATAAATTCCCGATTATATATTCACAACAATACTTAAGAGACCAAGTGAGAAGGCTTGTCAAAATTTCATCTAAAGACTTTCAGTGTTGTATGTGATAAACATTGTATTTGTATTTCCTGCGTTATGAAATATGTGTATTTCAGTGACTTGGTTTCCACAATGTGTGGCTTTTGGTTTCTGCTTTAAAATTTCTTACTCGTAAGTATTTCAGAAAATTCTGTTCTAATCTAATGAAAGCTTACATGTTTTGTGAAGGATGATGTTGTTCATATTCCTGAAATTGATTATTGACATGGTGTTTCCTTTTTCATGACTTGTACTAACTTTTTATATGATTCATTTATTTTTCTGTAGCACACAACAATAAGAATGACAATGCATGAGGGCTGATCAGGAAAGGCCACTGTTCCTGCTAGGACAGGAGGTAGACTAAGTAGGGCTGGGCCATGGACCCACTGGTGTGTGTGAGGTCTGGTAGGGAGGGGTCCTGATGTAAGAGCTTGGGGAACTCTTCTGTAGGAACACAGTCCCTACAGGTAAGCACAAGAACTAAGACAGGGAGCAACCCAGACCAGGCCAGGTTAGGATACCACTGGCATGCATTTGGCTTAGGTCAGGGGGCAAGCCAGGCTGGAGCAGTTCCTATCACCTGCTGTCAGATCTGAGAACCAGAATTGTGTGTGGGACACGCTGGTTAGGGCTGCGATATCAGCTAGTTCCCATTAGGGCTGGTAGTAAGGACTGGCTGGGCTGGGCTAGTCTGTAGTCCCCCGCAGCATGAGCTGGATCTGGGGGTGAGCCAGGCCTAGACAGGCTAAAACATCCACTGACTAATGCCAAGATGAGGTGGGCCGTGCCAGTCTGGGCCACAGTGCTCAACCAACACATGTGAGCCTGAGGGGGTTGAAGAGAGGGGTGAGCCCTGTAGAAGAACTGAGGTGAGCTCCCATGCCGGACCACTCCTCCCACTGGTGAGCCTAAGAGCTGGGATGGTGGCAGACAGACCGGACAGGGCTACAACACCTGTTTGCCTCATGTGAGCTGGATCAGTGGAAAGCCAGGCTGGGCTGACTGTATGTAGTGGTGTATGCATAAGCCAAAGTGGGTGTGGGTTGACTGGACTTGTCCCCAGCACCAACTAGCAGATGCTGGCAGATGGGGGGCAAATTCTGTCAAGTTTAATTGCAGAAACGCCTGGAGAGTACAAGACCTGGAAGTGGGTGAGGGTCCCGTAGGGAAACAGTGGGCACTTCCCTCTTGGGTTGCCACTCCCAGGGGGGAGCATGAGAACCAGGACTGGGGCAGGCATGGCTAGTCCAAGAGTGGCACCTGCAAGCACTGGATAGTGGTTACTGAATAGTGGTGCTGGTGTGGAGAGTGGGGCTCTTTCGGATGAACTAGCCTTAGGTGCTCACTGCCATATACAATAGCTGAATGGGATAGGGGACAGACTGAACCAGTCTGCTGTACATATCAGCAAGCATGGGAACCAGGGCAGGGGGCAGGCCTGGTGGGGGTTATTGTGGATCTAACCAGGCTGCAACTCCTCCTGGTTTACATGAAGGCCAAGTGTGTGCTGGGCAGCACTGGGCTGTGCTGCAACACCCATTGGTTTCCATAAAAACCAGGGCTGGAGACAGAACTGACCCAGCAATTGCAACCACCAGTGTGTGCATATGTTGATTTGGATGACAGATTCTGCCAGACCTGTAATAGCAAGCACACACAGGAACAGGTCTGGGGTTACCCCAAATCAGGTTTCGTTGAGAACCACCAAACCCCCGCAACTCAATGAATGGATTCAGAACTCCAATCAGAAGGTTTGGAAGTTCTATTGCAGGTTCTATGGTCTGACTGTGGAGTTCAAATATATATGTCTGTATTCCTTACCCTCTGATCATTGCTTGGGTGGGACAATAAAGATGTTAATTCTAAGATGCTTTGTATTTCTAATTGTGTAGTATCAAGAGTTCCAGGAGTGGTAAGGCCTAGCAGTGATGGAATGTGGGCAGAGAAGCCAGGGAAAAGTGAATGTCTGCAGCTTTGTAAGTGTGTCCATATTACTTGTTGCATGTCTCTTAGGATAACTTACGTTGTTGGGGAAGCTGGGACATAGATCTTCAGTTTAATGGGTGGACTTCAGAGGAATGACCATTTGTTCCTCTTGGGGTTTTGACTGACTGGATTGCTATATGGATTTGTGATTTGTTATTTCTGGTAGGCCCTGTTATCACCAAGCTCAGTTAATAAAGACTGCTTAATAAACCCTAGACTTGTCTGGAGTGATCTCACTCAAAACCCACAACAAACATAGTAGCTAGCTTCTTGTACCCTATGAACAACATCTGTGTATGATTAAATTTAACTTTAAAAAAATATTTATTTTGGGCTGGGCAGCGTGGCCTAGCAGCTAAAGTCCTCGCCTTGAACACGTCCCAGGATCCCATATGAGCACTGGTTCTAATCCCGGCAGCTCTACTTCCCATCCAGCTCCCTGCTTGTGACCTACGAAAACAGTCAAGGATGGTCCAAGGCTTTGGGACCCTGCACCTGTGTGGGAAACCTAGAGGAAGTTCCTGGATCCTGGCTCTGGATTGACACAGCACCGACCATTGCGCTCACTTGGGGAGTGAATCATCAGACAGAAGATCTTCTCTGTCTCTCTTCCTCTCTGTATATCTGACTTTGTAATAAAAATAAATCTTTTAAAACATACATTTGTTGTATTTTTATTGCAAAGTCAGATTTACAGAGAGGAGAAGAGACAGAGAGGACGTTCTTCCATCCATTGACTCACTCTCCAAGTAGCCACATTGGCCAGAGCTGTGCCCATCTGAAGCCAGGAGTCTGGAGCCTCTTCTGAATCTCCCACATGGGTGTAGGGTCCCAAACCTTTGGGCCATCTTCAATTGCTTTCCGAGGCTACAAGCAGGAAGCTAGATGGGAAGCAGTGCTACCGGGATTAGAACTGCCATTGGGCTACCATGCTGTGCCCTATTATTGCATTTATAGGATAATGTTTACATAGTTGAGAAGGGTGCATGCCCATGTGGACCACTGACTGGTGAGGAAGGGTCAAGGAATAGGGAAAAGTGGATGGGACCATTGTTTCCAATTTTCTTTTTCTTTTTTCTGTGTCTAGGGGAAGAAGAGATAGAAGAGGAGGAGCCACTGCCAGAAACCTTACAGCATCAGTACCCAGGGATGGCAAACAGCCACTTGATGCATATCCCATGATATGCAGCATGCTGCAAGGGTTCTGCTCAAGTGGTTTTGATAGTTCTGAAATGCTGTTGATTTGGGTGCTCCAAGGATGAGAAAATCTTTCTAAGGTCCATTGGCTGACATAGTCCACCTTAGCGTTTTTGATTCTTAAGCACTTCAGGGCCCTGCGCAGCTTAAGTTCTTACCTTACATCTGCAGGATCCCATATGGGCACCGGTTCTAATCCGGACAGCTCTGCTTCCCATCCAGCTCCATGCTTGTGGCCTGGAAAAGCAGCAGAGGATGGCTTTAAGTCTTGGAACACTACACCTGCATGGGAGACACAGAGCAGCTCAAGGCTTCAGATGAGCTCAGCTCTGACCATTGCAGCTACTTACGGAGTGAACCATCATACGGAAGATCTTCTTCTCTATCTCTCCTTCTCTCTGTATATCTGACTTTTCATAAATAAGTAAATAAATCTTTTTTTAAAAAAGAGAATTTCAAAATTCTGTTGTTAAAAATAGACATGTTAATATGATAAAGCTTATGTTAGTAAAACGGGAGTTAACAGAGAACAGCCCAAAGCCTTGGGACCCTGTACCCACGTGGGAGATCCAGAAGAAGCTCCTGGCTTCAGATTGGCTCAGCTTCAGCCTTTGCGGTCACTTGGGAAGTGGCGGTCACTTGGGGAGTGACTCATTGGATAGAAGATATTTCTTTCTATCTCTCCTCCTCTCCGTGTATATCTGACTTTTCAATAAAAATAACTAAATCTTAAAAAAAAAAAAAAGAAAAAACAATTTAGGAATGTTTCATTTGCAACTCCATTTTTTTTTTCATCTTCTGTCAATTGTATCCAAGATGAGTAGCTAGAAGATGGTAAAATAGTGAAACATGTAGTAGAAAAAGGCTAAATTTTGTATTATCCCGGGTGTTTTTAAGATATTTTATTTATTTGAAAGAATGATAAGAGAGATGGGGGTAGGGAAAAAGAGAGATAAAGAGAATTTTCCATCCACCGTTTCACTCTGAACTGTCAGGGCTGGACTACACCTAAGCCAGGAGCCGGTGTCTCTATCTGCCACATGGGTTGCAAGGCTGCGGTCCAGGTATGTTAGCACAGAGCTAGATAAGAAGTGGCACTCTGATGCGATATGCAGGTACTTTAGCTGTGTTAAAACACTCGCCCCAGGTTTTAAGCACTATACGCATACATGCTGTTTTCAGTTAAGGGTTCTGCAACAAATACAGGGAGTACTTCATAAAGCCCATGGAAAATGTAACGGAAAGATAAGTTTATTTTGGTGTAAAAGATTTTGAAATCTGAACATAATTGTTCATGATACCTATTTTCCAAGCACCTTTTTTGATAGTTTCTTTTATAACTGAGATGTGGCGTGATGTGTGAGAGGATGCACAGGTAAAAAAAAAAGACCCAACTCTGACTCTGAGTCGTGTTT
This sequence comes from Ochotona curzoniae, assembly GCF_017591425.1. Lineage (NCBI taxonomy): Eukaryota > Metazoa > Chordata > Mammalia > Lagomorpha > Ochotonidae > Ochotona > Ochotona curzoniae. Next base: position 37,774,490 of record NW_024466607.1, on the reverse strand, counting down.
ATCGGTTTCTTATAAAGTGTCACGTGAAATTTGTCTCTTACATTTCTTAGTCCATGATTCTAATCTATATAAATACCCTGCATTGTGCTTTAATTCCAATCCATTCCAATCTTGTGTGGAGAAAACTGCAGTTTGAGAATGCTCGTGGGATTTGCATGTCTGTCACTTGCATCTCAACCAAAACTCTTTTTTTTTTTTTTGAAGATTTATTTATTTATTGGAAAGCCAGATATACAGAGAGGAGGAGAGTCAGAGAAGAAGATCTTCCCTCCGATGATTCACTCCCCAAGTGAGTGCAACAGCCGGTGCTATGCCGATCCAAAGCCAGGTTCCAGGAGCTTCCTTCCAGGTCTCCCACATGGGTGCAGGGTCCCAAAGCTTTGGGCCGTCCTCGACTGCTTTCCCAGGCCACAAGCAGGGAGCTGGATAGGAAATGAAGCTGCCAGGATTAGAACAAGCGCCCATATGGGATCCTGAGGCGTTCAAGGCGAGGACTTTAGCCACTAGGGCATGCCACAGTGCCCTCAACCAAAAATCTTAACAGGGCTGAAACATGTAGCCAAAGCGTACTGCACAATTGATTTCTCTTTTTTCTCATCTCACTAAGCACATACCAATATACTGAAGCACCACAAGAAGTTCATGGAGGAATCAACCTTAAACCTAGCAGTTAAAATTCCCCACTCCATTTTGGAGTTCCTGAGCTTGACTCCCTGGTTTCCTGACTAATTTCCTGGTAAAGCAGGCCCTGGAGGAGTTCCATGATGGTTCAAATAACTCAGGCCCTAACACCCACATAGAAAATCTGGGAGTTGCAATTTCCCTGTTTGAACACAGTCCATTCCCAGTAGTAACAGGATTTTAGAGAATTTTAGAGATTGAGCCAGTGGATACAGTTCCCTGTGTATCCATTCCTCACATACAAAAAGTTGAATTAAAAAAAAAGTCATGAAACGTGAAATTAACAAAATTAACAAAAAAGTTTCTTTGGGCAAAGAGAAATTTTGAATTCAGTGCATGCAAGAAATATTCATAACCTTATGGAAAATGTATACTCTGAAGAAGGATTTTTTTTTTAAAGAGTGCTTTGTACTGAAATGAACATTTTAAAAATTTCACTTTTGAATTCCACTTGTAGTGTGAGAGGGGTTAGACTGGATAGTAGTGTTGCAGGATTTTTGACTCCGAGTATGGCAGCAACCTCAAATTCTTGTCTCGCAGGAAAGAAGAATTTTCATGCGGACACAGTTTAGTTCTAAAGCAAGATTTATTAGAAAAGTTGAGAAGAGAAAGTCCCGTCCTAGCGACGGGAGGGGGTTTTGAGATGGAAAGGACCCCAGTGCTCTGCCATAGTGGCAGGAGGAAAAGGACCCCAGTGCTCTGCCATAGTGGCAGGAAGACAAGAACCCGTATCAATGGTGGGGAATGCACCTTTTAAAGGTTTCCCTCAAAGATGTTTCTCCATGAACAAAGAAAATTCCTGGTTTCCATGGTACCTGGCCTTGGGACAAAAGGTCACAGAGATACCAGACATAGGACATTCCAGACCTTAGGCAGATGTGTATTACTTCTTCCTGCTCTCCTTTCAATGATAAACAGATCAGCCTGAGACCCTCCCACAATGGCCAGAGGGGATGGCCGATACTTCAGGTGGGGAATTAGTATGCTAATAGCACCCCTGTCCCTTGGAAGAGACGTACTCTGGTGAGTCCAAGACATGGTGGGGAAATTCTCTTTTATTCGGGGACCCAGAATACCCTAACTGCCTACTACCCACTCTAACTCCTCTCTCAGTAGGGTAGTTAGGGTTTCCTGGGACCCAAGTGATTTTTCCTCAAATACAAAAGAGCATTTTCCCAACCTTGTCTTGGATTCACCTCTCTTCCAAGGGACAAGGGTGACATTAGCATATCAATTCCCCACCTGAAGCATCAGCCACTATCTCCCGCCATTGTGTGGGAGGGCCTCAGGCTGGTGTCCTTATCATTGAAAAGAGGACTGGAGGAAGTGTATTGCTTACATTCCCAAGGCCAGGAATGTCCAGTGTCTGACACCTGTCTGGTCCTTTGCCCCAAAGCCACATACCAGGGGGACCAGGGATTTCCTTTTCTGCTTGGAGAGTCCCTTTGAAGTAAACCTTTAAAAGGTGGGTTCCCCACCTTTAATACCGGTCTCTTTTTTTTTTTTCCACTTTTCCTCCTGCCACTATGGCAGGGGGTAAGGGTCCTTTCTATCTCAGAGCCCCCTCCTGTCACTAGGACGGGAATCTCCTTTCTCAACTTTCCTAATAAATCTCGCTAATAAAACTAAACTGTGTCCGCACGAAAATTCTTCTTTCCTGCGAGACAAGAATTGAGGTTCCTACCCCATTCAGGGTCAAAAATCCTACAACAGTAGTTACTGCTCATTAAAAAAAAAAAATTATGGGAGAAAAAGAATTTGGGAAGTAGTTTCTCTAAAAACCAACATTCCACACATTCTTTTGAATTAGTAGCTTGAGCAAGAATACTTCGAAATTGGACTTGAGATTTGCCATGATGTGAAATTAGACTATACTATTCTTCTATTAGTATTTCACTACCTCTACTCTTCCATTAGTAGACCATGTGCACTACACCCGGGTTCAAACGGCTTTCAGAACACGTTTCAGAGGCCTACAATGCTGTGTGCACATCAAGTACAATCTCCCTGTTACTGGCTCAGGAAATCTACCAGCATTCAATTTCCTAAGAACCTTCAAAGTCATTTAGCCTGGAGCACTTGTAATGTCAGCACCCCACACAAATCTTGACTTGAGTCCTAACTGCTTCATTCCTGATCCACTTCCCTGTTAATGAACTTAGCAAAAGAATAAAAAGGTGGGCCAAGTGTTTGACGCCCTGCTATTTTTTTTTTCTTTAAAGATTTATTTCTTTTTCATTACAAAGTCAGATATACAGAGAGGAGGAGAGACAGAGAGGAAGATCTTCCTTCTGATGATTCACTCCCCAAGTGAGCGCACCGAAGCCGGGAACCAGGAATCTCTTCTGAGTATTCCACGCGGGTGCAGGGTCCCAAAGCTTTGGGCCGTCCTCGACTGCTTTCCCAGGCTACAAGCAGGGAGCTGGATGGGAAGTGGAGCTGCCAGGATTAGAACAAGCGCCCATATGGGATCCCAGTGTGTTCAAGATGAGGACTTCAGCCGCTAGGCCACTGTGCTGGGCCCGACATCCTGCTATTCTTATGAGAGACCTGAATGAAACTCCTGACTCCTGGCTTCAGCCTGGCCCAGCATCCTCTGTTGTGGTGATTTGGGGAGTAAATCAGTAGAAAGAAAATCTCTCTCTCTCTCCCTCTCCCTAAGATTTATTTATTGAACATCACAGTTACAGACAGAGGGAGAGAGAGCCATACAGATCCTCCATCCACTGACTCATCCCCAAAGGCCAGGGAATATTAACTTAGGTCTAGGTGAAATGCCAGCATTGAAGGCAGTGGTTTTACCTGCTTGGCTTTGCTCTTTCACTATTTCTCTATCTTTCTCTACTTTCTTTCTCTCTTTAACTTTGCCTCCCCAAAATTTTAAATAATTCTTAAAAATTTACTGATGCACTTTTTGTATAAGATCTTTATTGATTTTTCCCTATCTTGAGTACTTCTTTTATTTTCTCTCTAGCCCATTTCCAATGTTCAGCTGTTTGAGTTCAGCATCCAATTGCAAGCCTACGGTATGCTGTAATTATTATATCTCCCTTCCAAATCAATAGCATTTCTCAGGCTAACTTCAGAAAGAAGTTCACATCAGGCAAGCAATTCACTGAAACATATCAAGAATCTCCTAAAATGGTAGTGTTAGTGTATTAGCATCAGTATATTGCATGACCTAACACATCTTTTTGTAAATTCATCTCTAAAAGATGAAGGAAACATTTTCCTAAATTGCAATAATGCAGCTTATAAGATTTTCAAATTTCCTAAGTTGTTTTTCAAATTTGCCTAAGCTGTTGATTTTAATTGAAAGTACAGTGCCGGACTCAGCATTGTGGTATAGTGGGTATGTTAGAGTCCGGGCCAGAGCTCCCCGCCCGGACATTAGGGTGCGAGCGAGTCAACCCCCAGAAAACGACAAAGAGTCTTGCTGGTAATGCAAAAAGCAAACAGAGTTTATTGTGCCAGTATGGGGTCAGATCGTACTTGGGGCACACAGGCCAGCCAAGTGGATCGGACCCCGACTTAACACAAGGCTGGAGATTATATACCCCGTCTTGGCTGTAACATAGATCAAAGTCAACTCAAAAGTAACAAATTCAGGTGCAAGCAGTCTGTTCCATTCTCACACTCATTATTTATGGCTCCTCCCATCTTGACACCCTTATCTTTTATGGCTCCTCCAGTCTTTTATGGCTCCTCCCAACCCTGGCTCCTGGGAACTGTGCCCCTGCCTTCCTGCACCTGGGTTAGATGGTACATAAAGAAACAAAGGAGACAGATTGATCACTAAAGTGGAGCTTTCCCACAGTTCAGGCACCTTCTGACCTAGCAAAGTAGTGGCTTCTCCCCCAAACGGCCTAATATCACCCAACACTAATATTCCTAACATTCTAACATACTAACATTATTCCAACACTCTAACAGGTAAAGCCACTGCCTGTACCTTTAGCATCTCTGATGAGCACTAGTTTGTATTCCATTGCTTCACTTCCAATCTAGCTTCCTGATAATGACCTTGGAAAGCAGCAGAAGATGTTCCAAGTGGTCCTACACCTGTATGGAGACCTGGATAAAGCTCCTGACTCCTGGTTTCAGGGCTGACTGTCGCAGCCATCAAGGGAGTGAATCTGCAGATGAAAAAGTATCCCTCTGTCCCTCCTTCTCTTCTGTAACCCAAATAAATAAACAAATCTCAAGCAGGAGTACAGTGGATTGTTTGCTGACAAAATGACTAATCTTTTCCACACACTTTTGGACCCAGTTTCTGTTGCTATTCAGTTTTACTGTATGATGTAATTTAATTCCCACTTCTCAGATGATAAATGAAAGATGAGTATTGCTAATCCACTGTGCAGACTGTGGGCTGCCCTTAAGATCAGAGTGCTGAGCTGCCCAGAGGTCTTAAAACTGATGCCAGTACGGTGTCACGGACATTAGCTGTTGACTCTATTTTCAAATGAGTAAGAGAGGGGCTGATATGGTAGCAAAGTGGGTTAAGTTGTCAGCTGTGATGCTACTAAACCATATCAGAGCTCTAGCTTTAATACAGCCTGTTTCAGCTCCCTGCTGATGCACCTGGGAAAGAGTCAGAAGATGGTTCAAGTGCCTGGGCTTTGGATGGTAGGCCCAGCACGGTAACCTAGAAGTTAAAGTCCTCACCTAGAACGTGCCGGAATCCCACATGGGCACCAGTTCTAATCCCGGCGGCCCCAGTTCCTATCCAGCTCCTTGCTTGTGACCTGGGAAAGCAGTTGAGGATGGGCCAAAAGCTTGGGACCCTGCACCCATGTGAGAGACCCAGAAGAGGCTCCAGGCTCTTGGCTTTGGATTGCCTCAGCTCCAGCCTTTGCAGCCACTTGGGGAGTGAATCAATGGACAAAAGATCTTCCTCTCTGTCTCTCCTCCTCTCTGTATATCTGACTTTGTAATAAAAATAAATAAATCTTAAAAAAAAAAAAAGACTTGCATGGAATCTCTAGTTTCTGACTTCTGCTTTGCCCGGCTCCCACTGTTGTAACCATCTGGAAAGTGAACCAGCAGGTGGAAGACCTCTGTCTCTCTCTTTTTCCCTCTCTCTCTTACACTGTCTTACAAACAAACCAAACCAAACTTTCTGGAAGATTTATTTATTTATTTGGAAGATGGAGTTATGGGAAAAAAGAGAGAGAACTCTTCCGTCTGCTGTTCATTCCCAAAATACTCATAATAAATGGAGGTGGATCAGACTGAATCCAGGAACCCCTTCCACGTCTACCACATGTATGCAGAAACCCAAGCATTTGAGCCATCTACCCCTGCTTTCCCAGGCACATTAGTAAGCAGCTGGTTTGGAAACGGAAGTGCCAAACGGGTGAACACATAGGATGTCAGTGCCTCACAAATGGAAGAATCTAGAATTGGATCACTCTCGTGGTGTTTCTGTGTCCAACGGTAATGAACCTTGAAGAGATTTCTAGAAAGAACAGAGGGTAAGCCCCACTTGTTTGTTTCAGAAGCCAACACTTAACCTATAAGTTCAACACATGAGAATATACGATAGACTTGCTATACTATTCAAAATATCTGATTGTCCATCAATGGATAAATAAGCTAAGTGTGGTATGTTCATGAGCTGTAATCTGAAGAGAATGAAGCACTGATACAATAGGAATGACACTCGAAAAAATGTCATTGCTGCCAAAAGCAACCAGGCACAATATGTCTTCTGCTGTATGATCGCATCTATATTTAATATCCAAAGTAGGTAAAACGATAGATGGAAAATCGAGTTAGCAGTTTCCAGCAGCTGGAGGTAGGAAGAAACGGAAAGGTATGCTTAATGCAGAGGCTATGGTTGCACAATGGATTTGGTGTTGAAAACACCATTGAATTAAACACATTCAAATAGACTATTTTGCATGGATTTTACTACAATTAATATACATCTGTAGCCAAAGGATCAAGACAGGACTGTAAGAATAAACGAAACTTCCCATGAGTGTTAGAGGCTTCCAAGAGATCAGCATGAGTCCTGGGATGGCTTGGTAGGATGCGGAATATGAGCTTTTGGTGTCTTCATCACCACCTAGAAAATAAGAATAAATTAATAATGAAATGCAAAGTGCAATTATTAGGCAGGCACTAATCCAAATCTGATTTAAGCAGTGTCATTAATTGCAATTCACTGGAAAATCCATCCCCCTACTTACACACGAATGGAACTTGGTCAATTCTCTCAAGAGAGCCCAGTAGTGAAGTGGAAGTGGTTTCTAAATGGATGTAGAATTTAAATTCAAATGTTAACAAGGTGACTTTTGGTGTGTGCACTTAGCAATAGGGCTAAGTGAAACCAAATTCAGGACTTTGAGAATGATACAGATAAAAGCTTTTGATGCGGAATTTTGCCAGCTTTGGGGTTACAAAGGTGCAACCCAGAACAACAACAACAAAAAAACCCCGAATCTGTTTAGCGCTAATGGACTCCCTTGTGTCTAAACAGGGATGTTTCTTTAAGAGGAAGGTAAAAACGCCTGCATGGATCATCTGTGTGCAGGTGGTTGCTGTTCATTCATTCAGAGGGTCAAGTGCGGGCTAGTGCAGACGCAGCATTAATTCTTCGTTGAGGATGTCAGAGTTTTGTTCTGTTTGAAGAGCCAGACTGTTCTCATGGTATTGGACTGTGTTTAGATTTAAATTTGTAACTAATAGCATAAATTCTCTCTCATATAAGGAAGCCAACACAGAAAGTGTAACTCCGGTAGTCCAATCCATACAGTTTTGGGTCGTTTGTTTGCTTTGTTGGCTGTATCCCATGTGTTTTGATGTTTTCATTTCAGTTTGGTTCCTTCCAAATAATCTGTTTTCTCTAGTCGAATTCATCACGTGCTCATTAATTATAGGATGGCATCAATTCCCTCCCCACCCCCAAAAAAGATGGTGTAGTATTTGTATATAATGCTCCAATTAACTTAAACTCTAGACTGATTATAATACCTGAGTCAGCGCAAACGCCATGTGAAGAGTTGTGATGCTGCATTGTTTAGGAAATAAGGACAATGAAATAGTCTATTCATTTTTAGTTCCAAATGCCTGTTTTTAAAGTGTTCGACTTGATTTTTTTATATGCTTCACATGGGTATGTATAAATATATGTATGTACATTCACATACATATACCAGACCTCCCCCTTGAGGGCACCAAAATCAGAAGCTCTCAAGTCCCTTCTATAAAAGTGGGTTGCCTGGGCCCGGTGGCATGGCCTAGTGGCTAAAGTCCTCGACTTGAACGCTCTGGGATCCCATATGGGCGCCGGTTCTAATCCTGGCAGCTCCACTTCCCATCCAGATCCCTGCTTGTGGCCTGGGAGAGCAGTCGAGGATGGCCCAAAGCCTTGGGACCCTGCACCCATGTGGGAGACCTGGAAGAAGTTCGGCCGTTGTGCTCACTTGGGGAGTGAATCATTGGACGGAAGACCTTCCTCTCTGTCTCTCCTCCTCTCTGTATATCTGACTTTCCAATTAAAAAAAACACCCCCCACACACCTTCATGAAGACTTTAAATCATGTCTAGATTGCTTCCCAAACCAAATGTAATACACATTCTATGTAAATGGTTATGTTTATGTGTTTAAAATATGTCTTTTAAAATTGTTGCCTCTTGTATCTGCAAATATTTGCAATCTACGATTAGTGGAACGTGCAAAATATGGCTATGGGGAGGAAGAGTACTTGGTCAAGTGATTAAAGCACTTAGGCAAATTAATATACCCATCCTTCCCTATGGTTATCTCTCTCATGTTGTATGTGCAGGTGGAGTGAGTCTGGACCTCTCAGCTCTCAGCACACAGCTCATTAGCAATGTACCATTAGTACCCGAGCCTTCATATTGTACATTAGATCTCAAGACTCACTCATACCATGTGGCTGCTTTTTCCTGATGTTAGTGCTAAAGAGACAAAGATATTAAAAGTCTATTTGAGTGATAGATAATTCCTTCCCTAACCATGAAAGAAGCGATCAGTAATTTAACAGCAATGATTCATTGTAGACTGAGAAAAAAACTATTGACTTTCAATATAGAGGCTTGAAAAAGAAAAAAAACTTTTTGCAGCTAATTTTGCCTTGTTTTTGCTCAAAGCAGGATGCACAGTTTTCCTTGTGATGGGAAGGCAAAAGGTCAAAAACTGAAAATGACCACAAATACAATAGATGAGTTCCTGTCTTAGTTCCTTGTTCCTGAAAGTTCCATTTGCATCAAGGTTGTAGTCCACATGGCAAAGAAGGGTCTTACAATATGATGAAAGTAGGGACTTCCATTCCTGGAAAATGAGAGGATGTGTAACAGCAGCCATGGATACACAGAGTACTTTGATTAGAGCGCCCAGATCACTCTTCCTAACATGTTGAAAGATGGCCTCATTAAGCAAGTTATCACAGGGATGGAGTGACTTACAAAACACCGGGGTTAGGGCCCAGAGTGGTAGCCTAAAGTTCTCGCCTTGCACACGATGGGATCCCATATGGATATTGGTTGTAAAATTGGGGCCCCAGTTGCCATCCAGCTCCCTGCCTGAGGCCTGGGAAAGCAGTTGACGATGGTGCAAGGACCTGAGACCCTGCATGCAAGTGGGAGACCCCGAAGAGGCTCCTGGCTCCTGGCTTTGGACCATTGCAGCCTCAGCTGTTGCGGCCACTTGGGGAGTGAATCAACGGATGGAAGATCTTCCTCTCTGTATATCTGACTTTGCAATAAAAATAAATATATATTTTTCAAAAATGATACAAGACTTAGAACATGGGATGAATTATACTTCATTCTCCAGAGTGCGGGACTCATGAGGAATCCACACCACAGGAGTGGAGAAGCCGTTTGCTGGCAAAAGCCCTGTGAGTATTTGTAGCATCTTCACTGACAATAACAATACAAAATTATCATTTTAAAAGCAACCTACAAAAAAAAAAATAGAGCAACCTGCAGCAGGTTAGTCCCAAGGGCACAGGGGCAGCTGGGGGGGCTTGGGTTGGGGTTAGGTGAAGACCTCGCACAGCCCACTGGCACACTCTAGAGGCTTGTGGGGTGTGGGCTTGCAGGTGACTTGATAGCACAGGTGGGAGTGTGCAGGGACCCGAGGGCTCATATCCATGTGAGAAAAGACCTCTTAGGGATATACAATGACAAGGCCATTGTGCTTGCAGGTAAAACGAGAGGGCTGAGACTGAGCGGAATGGAGGGGGAAAGCCAGAGGATACTTAAGGGTCAGAACAAAGCACTAGTCCCCATGGGAGACCTGAGGCGGTATAGTTAGCACCAACAACCGTGAAATACCACTCACTAGCGCACACTAAAGATAGGGCGGGGGTCTACCTGGCAGGGATGGATCACAGCATCCATCAGTGAGTGTCAGAACAGGGGATGGGTCACATTGGGCTGGGCCATGACACTAGCCAGCAAGCGAGAATATAGGGTCTGGGAGCAAATTCTGTGGGGTATATATGGGCTCAGCACTATGGAACTGCAATTTCCACTGGTTTGCTCAAGAGCTGGGGATGGTGATGGGCTGAGTTACACATGACCATCGAAGCCGATGGGTTGGAAACAGGCAGGGCTAGTGTAGGCTGCAAAACCTACACGCAGACCCAAGAATAGAGTGTGGGGCAGGGTAGGCCACAATATCCACCAGCTCATACATAGGCCGGGGCAATGGGGAAAGATCATGCCAGGTAAGGGCTTAACATTTGTAGGTGGCAGTGAGATACGGATCTGGGAGTGGGCCTGGTGGGAGAACTTGGGAAATTCCCCCTGGTGGGCTGTACCTCCCACTGGTGACCAGTTTTCCGGCCTGGATGTTGATCAGGCTGGGAAAAGTAGTTCCACCTATTGGCAAGTATATGGGTTGGTTCTGGAGGGGGTGGATAGGGTAGGGTCAGACCGAACCTTAGCACACTGGCAAGTGCAGGAATAAGGCTGATGTGTAGACCATGCCAGGCTAGGCTATCACACCTACCATTTGCGTGACTTAGGGATGGGAGAAGACTGGGCAGGCTAGGCTGCACATCCGATACCAAAGGCCAAGACTGGGGATGGGTTATGCTAAGCTGGGTCAAAACAACCACTGGCATGGGCAAAATCTTTGGCTAGAAACAGGTCTGGTTGGGGAGCTAAAAAGATGCCCCAACAGGGTCATAGTTCCCACTGGTGAGTACAGGAGCCAGAACAGGCAGTGATCTGGGATGGACAGTGTTGCTCTGTCTGGGTGTGGACTGGGTCTGGAGCATGCTAGACTGGGCCCAACTCCAGTACCCACTGCTGCCCTGAGAGCCAGGGAGAGCATAGAGTAGGCAGGGCTGGTCTTGGCTCCCACTGAAAAACGTAAGAGCTGTGCCTGTGACAGTCCATTGGGGCCTGTGGAGGACATCTGGTACCAGGGGAAAGGAAGAAGAGCAGAACCAATTAGACAACTACCCTAGCCAAGCGATGACAGCAAATATCTGGGTGAATCTAAGCTGGACTATGAGAGCGGATGGACCTTGGAACGATTTCCTTGTCCTTGGATCAGCAAGATTGACAACATTTCAAAACCACTGAATCCACGTAAGCAGAACCCTCAGAGTACACTCTACACTGGGGACCTTGGGTTGGTATTGGTTGGCTGTTCCACATCTCTGGGTACTGGAGCAATTTGGAGGTTGCCTGCGGCTTCTCCAATTGCTTCCCTCCTTCCCCCAGTTACAGGGAGAAGAAAAAGAAAATTTGCAAACAGTAGTCTCACTCATTCACTCCCAAACCTTAATAATCTCACCCTGATCAGATATCATAAATAATACGAATTTGAAAAAGCAACCTGCTACAGATTTACTGATTATCAATTTCCACCTGCAGTTGCCTTGGCAAAACCAGCCCAAATTACTCCATGGGCTGTCAATGGCCCCTAACTGCAAGGGTCGGAGTTCCCACTTCCCACACACTCTCCTGGAATAGGAAAGACTAGATACTGATAATTCAAAAACAGCAAGCAATGATTGTGGTACTCCCAGAGTAATTTCTCAATTTTTATTCAATAGCTGTTGACAACTTCCATTGTTTATTGCACTATGAATCAACATGAATTTACGTGCTTAACATACAATTTTGGGGGATATGATTTAATCCAGCCAATGTCATTGAATCATTTTATTTTTTTAAAAACAGTCATAGACCAAACAAACACAACTAGAAGTTAAATATGTCTTTAGAAATAAGAGTTCATTAATGTGGCTCACCTGATTACCTAATACAAATCTATAAAGTTCTTATTTAAATATCCACTCTCATACTTTTTTGAGTGTTTTATAGCTAAAAACCCCTCCATTTCTGCATCTTGAAGTGATTAAATTTGTTGTGGTGTCTCCAGCTCTATGTGAGTGGTATTACCTAAGTCTTATAGATCCAGCAGACCTACAATTTTTTACAATACATACTTTAGGCCCAGCGCCGTGGCACAGTGGTTAAGGTCCTCGCCTTGAACGCCTGGGATCCCATATGGTCACCAGTTCTAATCCCGGCAGCCCCACTTCCCATCCAGCTCCCTGCCTGTGGCCCAGGAAAGCAGTCGAGGACGGCCCAAAGCTTTGGGACCCTGCACCCACGTCGGAGACCCAGAAGAGGCTCCTGGCTTCGGATCGGCATAGCATCGGCCGTTGTGCTCACTTGGGGAATCATCAGATGGAAGATCTTCCTCTCTGTCTCTCCTCTCTGTATATCTGCCTTTCCAATAAAAATAAAATAAATCTTAAAAAAAAAACCAATATATACTTTAAAAGTGATTAAGGGCATATTGTGGCTATTATCGGGTTCAAAAATTAAATCCTTCTACCACTCCTAAACTTTCACCTTAGAAAAACGAGAGAGGAGTAGGTACCCTGTCGTTGGCCATCCTTCGTCTCCAAAGAATGTGAATTATGTGATTCATCAAAAGTGGATTTGTTTTCCATATAAACAGATGTTTGTTTCCCATTTCAAACTTTTTTTAAGTCCTGGATAATGCAAATGTTTACAGTGATTCCGATTATCTAAGCAAAATGCATTCATAGGATGTTGACAAATTATTGTGGCAAATATGGTGTATTTTAAAGGTTGACAACATTACAGAGTTAATTCTGAGTCCCAATGATTAACTAGTAGTTGTTGGGTTCTTTCTAAGTCTTCAGATGCTACTATTTCTAGTGCGAGAAAGCGGGCCGAGACTTTAATATGCTCAAACATTGGAATCTTTGGTTGTGGCTATACCAGCTGACTTGCTAGTAAGCAATAACCATTTTAAGAGCTTTTAAAAGTGAATACTTGAAGAAAAAAAAAAAACACCTTCAGACTTCACACTTGTGACAATTTACAATCATCACAACAGTGGCTGCAGACAGATTATGTCGCTCTTTTAAAATGAGATTTCAAAATAGTATACATGAAAAATCTTAAAATGGTTAGCATATGCACATTTTCCCCCCAAACATGTATGCATCAACTAATTAACTTTTCTATTTGAAAAAAAAAAATGCAATAGAAAACCAGACACTGTGTTCCACAATTCCTACTTAATATTCACAGTTACAGTGTCTACAACTCAGGACAGAGGGTCTCCACAATACTTGTCCAGAAATAGTTTCGAATGCAATTAAGTTCTTCACACCAGGTAATGGTCATCCACAACCAATGGCTAGTGGACGCGTGAACCAAAATTTCCAGGTTTAAGGAGACACAAATGCTGCTTTGCTTGGTTGTTGTTGTTGTCCCACAATTCCTGCTTAAAAAACCTTATGTGTCCCTCTTTTTATTACCACTCTGCTTGTCTGTGTGGCTCTGGGTCTGCTGACACTGCCCAATGGCAGAAGTTCCTTTCTGTTTTAGCATTGTCCAGTCGAACAGGTAGTCGTATTGGTGGTTCAGGTTCCTGAAAAGGGTGAGGAATAATTGCCTCAGGTACGCGTAATCTGGCGTTTCCTCAAAGCGCAGCCCACGGCAGTAGTTCAAGTACGTAGCAAACTCTTCAGGAAAGCCATTACATAAAACTTCCACAGGCGTGGACATCTTCCTCTCACTAATCCTGTCATATTTTTGTTTCATTGTCATAGCCCTTAGTCCTTGCCATGGTAGACTGGCTCTATTAAAATACATCAAAACGTATCCCAATGACTCCATGTCGTCCCGGCGGCTTTGCTCGATACCCAGGTGTGCGTTGATGCTAGCATATCGGGCAGTGCCAGTAAGGTTTTTATCTTCTCTGTACGGTATGTGTTGTCTGCTCTTCCTGTCTCGGTACTTTTTGGCCAAACCAAAATCAATAAGGAATAATTTATTGCAGTGATGTCCGACGCCCATGAGGAAGTTATCCGGCTTAAGGTCCCTGTGTATAAAATTCTTGGAATGCACGTATTCGATCCTGCTGAGCATCTGATCAGCCAACATCAGCACAGTTTTCATGGTGAACTTCCGTGAGCACGCGTTGAAGAGGTCTTCAAGGCTGGGGCCCAGGAGGTCCATGACGAGCACGTTGTAGTCTTTCTCTGGGCCGTACCACTGTATGTGGGGGACACCAACACCGCCCTGAAGAATCTTGTAGATCTTGCTCTCGTACAGCAACCGGGGATACCGGCCCTTCTGCGATTCCAGCTTCACTGCCACTTCCTCGCCGTTGGTGATGTTGGTCGCCATATAAATGTCCCCAAAGGTGCCGGCCCCGATCTTCCGCACCAGTTTATACTTCCCTCCAACAACGAATTCGGTCTTGAAGCTACTGCTGGTTGCCATCCCGAAGCGGAGATGGATGCTGGACCACCGCTCCTCCGCCCAGCGCCAGCCAGCTCCTAGGGGATGATGGAGACCGCTGGGGTTCTTCCACACAAGGCTGGGAGACGAGCGAGCGGACCACCTTCTCGGCGTTACAGCGCCCAGAGGCCACAGGCACCGGTCTGCCGCCAGCTCGGACTTGGACAGGCCACCGATTGTGAGGCAGTTGCTGTGGTTACACGCTGGATGCCCTGTTTCTGGCCGGCGGCCACAGTCTCGCTCTCACAGCAATGTCGCCGGTGCGGAAGGCGGTGGGGATGAGAGAGGGGGCTGCCTCTGCTGTCATTTCTCTTGTACTGGGGCCCAGGACGGATCGTGCAGGGCCACGCTCACAGGTGAGGGGGTCCTTCTGTCCTCAGTCTATTCACATGCAATGTACTCCGGCTTTTGGATTCGGACAAGGATCACACCGCTGGCTGTCCAGGGTTTCAGCTTGCACACCTGCAGAGGGATTCCTTAGCCTCTGACCCTTGTAACACATCCCTTCTTGTGTGTGGGAGTAGTCCTCAAGTTACATCCCAATAAGCCCACTACCATAAATTAGATAACGATTAAATTAGACTGAACCCCATACTCAGTCACATGACCTACCAGGAAGCATTGATTGTGGCCACACCCCCTGTGATTGTGGAATTACTTGCTGCCCAGCAACTTTCAAGATCCACACTGAAAATTGCTAGCCGGGGGAACTCCACATTAAAAACCGAGCTGCAACTTTCACATCACGGAGAAGTCAAATAGTGATGTTCCACTGTAAGTGGATGATATGTACACACATATGTTCTGTCAGTTAGGGACGCCCTAACACAAAAATACATCATCCCATGTGTTTTGAAAAATTGAACTTGCCTTATTTCTAACATATTGTCTACTCAATACTATGTCAATTAATTCCATAACACTGTATATTGTTGCTGATGTTTTGTTGGGGCTTTTAACTGAACGGGACTTTACTCTGTTAGCTCTACCCTCAGACCAGAGAAGGTCTCCCCAAGAAGCCGCTGAACTTATCTGGACAATAAGATGCTGGACTCTATGCTTGGTATATGCTTGCAATGATGGAATCTCAACTGAACTTGAACTGTGGTTATGCAGCAAGGTGGAGGAATCCATCATGGGAAGAGGGTTGTGGGAGGGGTGGGGGGAATCCCAGTGCCTATAAAACTGTTTCACATAATAATAATACAATGTTATTTAAAAAAAATACATCGGGCCCTGCGCGGTGGCGCAAGTGGTTAAAGGTCCTCGCCTTGCACGCCCAGGATCCCATATGGGCGCTGGTTCTAATCCCGGCACTCTGTGTCTCCTCCTCTCTGTATACCTGACTTTGTAACAAAAATAAATAAATCTTAAAAAAAAATAGATTTTAAATGTTGATATTTATCAGTTAGCAAGCAACTGCTATACGTGTCACAGTGTAAGTTTGTTGACCAGTAGTGTATTGGGCCTCCACCGCTGTGAAACGAGTAATAATTATGATTTCCAATGTGTTTAGCAGAACCCTAAACCTTGTCTTGTTTCCAACATTGAGATTTCTTGCTGTTAGCAAGGAGGTATTCTATAGATACTTCCTAACACGGTTAAAGTTTCAAATAATTACTTTACCTCACATTTTATTTATATTTATTTGAGAGGCAAAGAGACACAGAGAGCTCTGTTTCGTTCTCCAGATGCGCAGAACATCTGCCACTGGGCTGGGCTACGTGGGTGCCAGGAGGCATGAACTCATCTCCTGTGTAAGTGGCAAGGACCCAAGTGTTTAGAAATTGACTGGCGTTCCCAGGGAATGTATCAACAGGAAGTTCGAGCCAGGAGTGGACCCAGGACCCAAGTCAAGGGACTGATCCGGATGTGGGTACTTAATGGGCGCCTTAACCATCACTAGAGCAAAAGCATGAGTTCTTTGTTAGTTTTGAAAATGTGTGCTAACTTGCTAGTGTACAACAGTATTCACTCCATCAATCATGTAATAAAACATGTGAGTGTAATTATATGGCTTTTTGTAAACCTGTTCTCAAACAGCAAAAAATATGCATGCTATGTTAATGTTTCAATTATTCACTCTTACAATGCACGCTAGCACAAGTTTTATTCATGTACATAAATGTTACATACAGCAAAAGTTAAGATTATTATTTCTTTCTAAGACTACCCTCTCCTAAGTTTTCAAATTAGGTAAAATTTTCTCTTGGTGGTTGTATCGGTTCCCTGCTCTTGCTCTAGCAAACTACCACAAGTTTAGTGACTGGAAACAGCAAAAGATTGCTATTTTTCAGCTCTGCTAATCACAAGACCAAGCCAGGACTCAGAGGAACCGCACTCAGAGTATCAGAAGTGTGCATCGCCATTTCCGCCTTTCTCAGGAAGATTCCCTCTGACTGTAACACTTTCGGTTTATCGCATTCATCTTCATATTTTAACAATAGTTAAATGACAGTCTAAACTCAGTCTGCCTTCTCTGACAACACATTCACTGGTTCCAGGAGTTCATAGTTCAAAAACTAGAGAGAGATGAACCGCCTGATTTCCACTCAGTTAATTTTTACTTGTCATGTTCATATAAAATTCAGGCATTTCGGGCCCAGCCACGTGGCCTAGCGGCTGAAGTCCTCGCCTTGAACCCGCCAGGATCCCATATGGGCGCTTGTTCTAATCCCAGCAGCTCCACTTCCCATCTAGCTCCCAGCTTGTGGCCTGAGAAAGCGGTCGAGGACGGCCCAAAGTCTTGGGACCCTGCACCCGCGTGGGAGACCTGGAGGAAGTTCCTGGATCCTGGCTTCGGATCAGCATAGCACTGGCCGTTGCAGTCCCTTGGGGAGTGAATCATTGGATGCAAGCTCTTCCTCTCTATCTCTTCTCCTCTATGTATACCTGACTTTCCAATAAATAAATAAATAAATCTTTTAAAAAAAAAGATAAAACATCAACAACAGCAACAAAGCCTATTTTCTTTTTTTCCCTTATCTTTCATCGTTTAACCCATCAGATGGTTTGTTGTTATGGTGGCCAGGTAATCAACTGGTAGTCTAGCAGGGAACCTGTCTTTCGGAAACCAAGTCACCTTGTGTAGAATCTGGCTGCCTTGATTCTCTTTTTGGTCATGACACAATTAGTAAAAGCATCTAGAATTAATAACCGAATAGATGCTTTTGTTTTTGCAAAAATTTACTGTCTTAAAATATTTCTTTTATTGTATTAGAAAGGCAGTTTTACAGAAAGAAGGAGAAACTGAGAAAGATTTTCTGTCTGTTGGTTCATTCCCCAAGTGGCTGCAATGGCCGTAGCAGAGCTGAGCTAAGCTGAAACCAGAAGTCAGAAGCTTCTTCTGGGTTTCCAATGCGGATTCAGGATCCTAAGGCTTTGGATCATCCTCTACTGCTTTCCAAGGCCATAAGCATGGAGTTGGATGGGAAGTGGAACAGCCAGAACATGTACCAATGCCCATATGGGATTCCTGCCTATACAAAGCAAGGATTTAGTCACTAGTCTAACATGCCAGCCCATGTTTTTACACATTGTATTAATCCTTGCAAAGCACTATGCTGCTGTTTTTGCTTCACTGAAATGATCATAGGCTGGTTTCAAATTTTCATAGGATTTTAAATACACATACACACACAAAGAGATCTTTGTATTTGCTAACAAAGCAAGCACACTTTGGTGAAAAATTAACACAAAGGGAATACATCTCCAGTGCTCATTATTACACAGAGGCAACATATATATTATAAGGTAAGCCCAGGTATTTCAGGTCCTGCTGTCATTCTTAGAATTACTAATTAGATGACAGGACTTACAGATTTCATTAGTCACTCTTCTTGTCATGTTCTTTTCACACCACTGTGATAGTTGAATGAGTCTGCTCACAAGGAGGACAGAGACCTGTGCCTGCACTGTGTGTTGTGTCCATTTATCGTCCTGGACAGCATGGTGAACAGAGGGTCAGCCCTAATAGGCCTACGTATAGTTAAAGCCACAAACTTCTACCTATTACCAGATCAGTCCCTCTTGCAGACTCCGATCCTATTTGTGGCCAGGGACACACAATTTATGCTCATTGCTCACGGGTGCTTATTGTAACTATCTCACCCAGTATTTGCTAAAAAGCATTGATACACACCCCTGAAGATGCCTAGAACAGATCAATACACAAAATGGTGATTGATATTCATATTTCAAGGGAATTTTTCTCTGACTTAGAACAATGTATGGCATCATGATTTTTCAACTTTTGCTGCCAATTTTTCACATGCACAGGACAAACAAAACAAAACACACACAACTTCATTTAGTTTTTCTGGTAACTAATTTAGGAAACTGAGTACTGCTTGCACAAATTCAGGTCCTCTCTCTGGACTCACACAGGCCAGTTATTAGCACAGAAATGGTATTTTGATCTCTTGACTCGGTATCTCAGTCTTTTTTTTTTTTTTTAATTTAATTCTTAATGTTTACATTGTTGATCAGGGTAGTAAAGGTTCGAGGGTTAGGGGGAAGTGGGTGAAACCACTGTTTTCAAATTTCTTTTTCTTCTTCCGGATCTGGAGGAATGGGGGAAATAAGTGGAGAAGCCATATTCAACCTCCCGACCACATCAGTACCTGAGGATGGGGAATGAATGAACACCTAATACCAACCCAGGGTCCCAATGTGGAGCATGTTCTGAGGGTTCTGCCCAAGTGGTTTCAATAGTTCTGAAATGCTGTCAGTCTCACCAATCCAAGGATGAGGAAATCCTTCCAAGGTCCATTGGCTGACATAGTCAACCCCTGCTGTCGTTGCTTGGCTGGTGTGGTTGTCCAATTTGTTCTGCTCTTCTTCCTCTTCTGTAATACCAGTTGTCCTCTGCAGGCCCCAATGAGTTGCCATATCCTCCTTGGACATCCGGGCCTGCCCTACACAACTCTGTCTTTTCCATTGAGGAGACCTAGTTTGGACACATGCTACAGTCAGACCACCATCCTAGACATGAGCCCTCATGTGCCTGCACGCCCCAACCTATGCCATTCCCCAGACCCCCGCAAGCCCACACATGAAACCCCCGTAAGTAAACCACCCAGCAGCCAGTGGGCTTCACCTGGTACCTCTGCCACCCACCCAGGCCCTAGGCTCATGGACCTAGCACCCACCGTACAAGCAGGCCAAAAGACCCAGACCAGGCAACCTGCCCCGGTGAAATACCCCCACCCCAGGCTTATGGAACCAGTACCCACTGCTCAGGCCTAAGAACCCAGGTCAGGCGACCTGGACCCTGCCAGAGCCCCCACCTCTGGGAGTTCATAGACCTGGCACACACTGTGCAGGTAGGACTAAGAACCCAGGCCAGGTGAGCAGTCTCCATTGATCCTCCTGCCCCAGGGGCTCATTGACCCAGGATCCCCACACACACACCTATCCTTAGGGGAAAATAAACACAATAGAATAGGCTAAGTGACTATGCTGGCACACTGGTATGGTTAACACAGATTTGGCATTAACCAGGCCCAGGATGTCCATCAGCTCTTAGCTACTTTTCTCCCAGCAATGTAACACTTCCCTAGGTACAATGCAACCTAGGCCATTGCCCACAGCTGGGGGTTTCTTTTAATTTTTATAAGGATGTACTTTCAGTTTTTTATAGTCACAATCTTAACCCTCAACTGAATAATTCAACCAGTAGCAAATAAACAGATTACTGCTCCTCAATAATAATCACATCTTAAAATTTCAATTTTGTACAAATTCATCGTATTTCTTTTGTACTCTGAATATTAATAATGACAAATCAGAGAAAATATATATTTGGCTGTTGGAGCCTAGCTTAATTAACTGAGCATAACGGTTTCAAAGTACATCCATTTTATTGCAAAAGATAGGATTTCATTCTTTTTTTTTTTTATGAAAATATCACTATTACCTTTATTGACACGTTTTTATTGCAAAGTTAGATATATATAGAGAGAGGAGGGGAGACAGAGAGAAAGATCTTCCATCTGATGAATCACACCCAAAGTGACTTCAATGACCGGTGCTGCACCGATTTGAAGCCAGGAACCCAGATCCAGTTCTGGGTCTCCCACGCTGGTGCAGGGTCCCAAGGCTTTGGGCCGTCCTCGACTGCTTTTCCAGGCCATAAGCAGGGAACTGGGTGGGAAGCACGGGCTGCCGGGATTAGAACCGGCGCCCATATGTGATCGTGATGCGTTCAAGACAAAGATGTTAGCCACTAGGCCACGGTGCCAGGCCCTCATTCTTTTTCTATAGCGTATATGTACCACATTTTCTGTATCCAGTTACCAATTGTTGGAACCCTGCATTGATCCCATTTATTAATTTAATTGCAATAAACATGGGGGTAAAGAAAACTCTCGCATATCCCTTTTCATTTCCTTTGGGTAAAATCCCAGGAGTGAGATGGCTGAGCCAAACTGTAGAACTAGTTTCAACTTCCTGGGGAATCATCACACTGTATTTTGTAGTGCTTGCACCACCCACACCAAGAGTGGATTTGGGCATCTTTTTCCACACATCCACACCAGCATTGATGATGATGATGATGACAGCAATGACCTCCCTTGCTTTGGCTTTTGGCTGATAACCCTTTTTACTGGGGTGAGGTGAACTCTCATTGTGCTTTTTATTTGCATTTCCCTGGTCACTAGTGATTCTGAGCACGTTTTCAGATGTCTATGAGCCACATAAATCTCATCCTTTGAAAAATTCCTGCTTGCGTCCTTTGCCTGTTTCTTAACTTAATTGTTTTGGTGTTGTTGATTTTTTTTTTTTTTTTGAGCTCTTTATACATTCAGAAGGCTAACCGTTTATTAGTTGTATAGCTTGGAAGTATTTTCTTCAGTTCTGTCCATTGTCTCTTTGTTGAGTGTTTCCTTTGTAACACAGAAATTTCTGTTTCACGGAATTTATTTCATTGTATTTGCTTTTATTGCCTACATATATGAGGGTCTCTTCCAGAAAGGATTTGCCTGCATTAAAGACTTATAGAATTTTCCTGATAGTCACCTATGATAATTTGATGGTAAAAGGCAGTAGATTTGTACTCTTTTTTCATTGTGAGCTGATTTTGTTTCATATTTCTGCATGTGCAGATGCAATTTTTCCAGCATCTTTTGTTGAAAAGGCTTGATTTTCTCCAGAGATTGATTTTAATTCGTTGGCCTAATCGCTGGGATTTCTGTTCTGTTCCATTGGACTACATGTCTGTCTTTGTGCCATCACCAGGCTGTATTGATTGTTACTTCTCTGTATTGTGTCTTAAAATCTGACACTGTAATATCTCTAGCTCTGTTTTTGCTATTTAAGATTGTCTTCGTTCTTCTCTGTATCTTGTGTTGCTGCAGGAATTTGAGTATCTTTTTTTCTAGATCTGAGAATAATGTCATTGCTATTTTAATTAGAATCATATTGAATTTGATAATATGACCATTCTGATATTGTTTCTAACACAAATATACATTTGTTCTATTTTGTGTCTTCCATTTCTTTCTTTAACATTTTGTAATTTTCAATGTAGATATTTCACATCCTTGATTAATATTGTTCTAAATTGTTGAAACTTCCTTTATAATTATTGTGAATGGTACTTACCTTGCAAGTTCATTCCCAGGCATGGTATTATTTGTGTATACAAAGGTTCTTGATTACTGTGTGTTGATATTTTTTGAAATGATAAATCCTTCATTTATTTATGTGTGCATACACTTATCCATTCAGCAAATTTATTGAGCATATTCTGTACAGCATGCTTATTTCCATATTCCATTTGACCTTTGCAATGTGTCTGATAAGTAAGCTGATGTTTTAGCCTTTTTGTATTGAAATTTGAAGAGAGCTACTTGGTTGAGAAATGCATAGTAACAAAATTTATATTCTAATCCTAACCATTTGTAAGTTTCTTCTTGTGAGGTGTAGTAATGGTAATATTTATAATTTACATATTTGTTCATTTACAATCTGTTGATATCTATGCAATATATAATGTTTTAATGCTTTAGAAGACAGATTTGGACAGAAGGAAAAAGGAAATTGCTTTTCTGGCATCTGCTTTTTACTAGGCATGTGTAAAGTTTTACTAAGGAAGTAATCCTTGATGACCTACGTATCCCTCAGTGAACACAGAGCTGCAGAAATCTCAATGATTGCAGGTGATCTTGGGCGGTCACTTCTCTTCCGTTCATCCAGAATGTTTTTCCAGGGACAGTCTTGAAAGGTAAATGATCTTTTGACAGGAGGAGATTAGGGCGATGTAAATTACCTTCCTTTTGATGTGTGAAGGGACAAAGGGATGGAAGTTTCATGCTGATGATAAAACCTCTTAACTGCTGAATACTACTCTTAAAATAAGTGGTTTGATGTTTTGAAGAAGAATATTCAAAGCAACTAAACTCGTACTAGCTCATCAGAATGTGTGCTGGTTTTATATCCTGCAATTATACCACACACTCATATGAGTTCCAATGTTCTCTCAGCTGAGTCTTTGTTCCAGGATACACACACAAAAAAGTCATTTGTAAATGAGAATAATTTGTTTTCTTCCTTTCTATTCAGTATCTCTGATTTCTTTTTCATCCCTATTTGCTCTGGCTAAACCATTCAGAGCTATATTGAATGTGAGAATTATTTTCTTGTTCTGGATCTTAGTAGAAATGCTTTCAACATTTCCCTGCAAAATGAAACTGGCTGTAGTTTGTCATGTATTGCCTTGATTGTCATGTATTGACCCAATTTCCTTAATACGCTTTTTTCATGAAAGAATCTTGTATTTTTCCAAATGCTTGCTCTGTGGCTATTTAGATAAGATATGTGTTCGTATGATGTATCATACTTACTGATTTGAATATGTTGAACCAGCCACGTATCATAGGGATAAATCTGACTTGATCTAGATGGATGATTTTTCTGATGTGTTTTGGATTAGTAATGACTTTGTTGAGTCTTTTTGCATCTATATTTACCAAGGATATTGATCTATGGTTCTTTTCCTTTTCTAGATCTTTTCTGACTTTGGACATAAGGTGGTACTTACTCCACGGAAGGATTTTGGTAGGGTTTCATCTATTTCAATTATTTTGGATAGATTGAGAAGAAAAGGAATTACTTCTTTAAAACTTTGGTACGATTCAGCTGATACAAGTCACCCTTTCCTAGAGTTTTGTGGTTGTTGTTGGACAGGTCTTCAATACTGACTCAATACCCACCTTGGCTATGGATATATTTACATTTGGTACGTCTCCTTGTCGTCTCATAAAAAAACCAGTTTGGGTATTCTGACTTTCTTTTTTCAGTAGCTGGGCCAGCGGCATGTCAAGTATGCTTGTTTTTCCACAGAGTAAGCTCTTTGTTTTACTGATTTTTTTTAAGCTTTTATTTCAGTTGTATTCATTTGTTCTCTAACTTTAATGATTGCATTCCTCCTGTAAATTTTGACTTTGGTTTGTTCTTGCTTTTCTAGGTCATTGAGGTACATTTCTGCATCATTTGTTCTGTGCCTTCATGATTTCTCCTTGTTAGGAATGTCCCTCATCCCATTGCTTTGGTTATACCTCGTGAATTTCAAGATGTTGAGTTATTGTCTGTCAATTCTAGGAATTTTAGATTTCTTCTATGATCCACTCTTCATTCAGGCACACGTCATTCAGACTTCATGTGTTTGCATATTTTCTAATGTTTTGTAAGTTTTTAATGTCTAGCTCATGCCATTTGGACTAGAGATGATAGATGATATTTCATTTTTTAAAATTTATTGACACTGGCTTTTATATTACAGCATATGGCTAATCCTAGAGAAAGTTCTATCCACTAATACAAATGTATTATCTTGCAGCTATGTGATCAGGCCAACTGGTTTAATAGTGTAGATTAATTCTTTTGTTTAATTGTTAATTACTTTTGTCTAGTTAGTCTGTTGCTTCATGAAAGTGGTATGTTGAAATTCCTTGATATTATTGTATTGTAGTCTATCTACCTTCACATCTCCCTTTCCAATTGATCTCTTAATCATCACAAAAATGCCCTTTCACTTCCAACTTAATAATTTCTATGTTAAAGTCTATTTTGTCTGACACTAGGATGGTTACAATTACTCGTATTTGTTTCCCATTCGCATGGACTGTATTTCTCTATTCTTTCACTTTCAGTCTGTGTATCTTCTTTGGTGAGGTTTATTTATTTACTTTTCTTCTTTTGTTGTATAAATTTTATCTTTGATAAGTTTTACATATTTGATTATGGTGTGAAGGGTCAAAGACTAAAGGAAAGTGGGTGAAACCATTGTTTTCACATTCTCTTCTTTCCTTCCTGTATCCGGAGGAAGGGGACAGATAAGGGGAGAATCCGCACCCAGCCTCCCAGTCATCCCAGGGACCCCAATGTGGGGAATGCTCCGAGGGTCCTGCTCAAGTGGTTTTGATAGTTCAACGGTTCTGTATTTTTGACACTTCAAATACAATGCATCTCTCCAGACTCCACTGGCTGACATAGTCCACATTAGACACTGCTTGACCAGGTATTCACTAACAAGTCTTGCTGAAGTAGTTGATTGATTTGTTCTGTCCTCCGTCCTCTGTTATGGTACCAGGTGTCCTCTGTAGGCTCCAGTGTACTGTCATATCCTCTATGTGCTTCTGGATATGCTGTCCACTGCTCCATCTAAGCCACGGAGGAGGCCCAGCTCTGACACACACATTCCACAGTCAGACCTTGCATCCTGCAATTTTCTCCATGGTTGCAGCTTTCAGTCCAGCTGTTCAATTGAGGGGATTTCCAAACAAAATTCATCTGAGGACCTGGCAAGGTGGCCTAGCGGCTGAAGTCCTCACCTTGAAAGTGCCAGGATCCCATATGAGCGCCGGTTCTAATCCCAGCGGCTGCCCTGCTTCCCATCCAGCTCCCTGCTTGTGGCCTGGGAAAGCAGTCGAGGGCGGCCCAAAGCCTTGGGACCCTGCACCCCCACGGGAGACCTGGAAGAGGTTCCTGGCTTCAGATCAGCTAAGCTCTGATTGTTGCAGACATTTGGGGGGTGTGAATGAGGGAACGGAAGATCTTCCTCTCTCTCTTTTCTCCTCTCTATATATGATTTTGCAGTAACAATAAATAAATCTTTAAAAAGAAAAGAAACTTCATCTGAGTGACCCCTGACCTGATTCTTCTGTGTGTATGTCAATATAGGGTCCAGCACAGCACATCTCCCAATTTGGTGTTCACTCACACTGTTAGTTGCAATTGCTGGGTCAGTCCTGTCTCCAGCCCTACCTTCTACACAAACTAATGGGTGTTACAGTCAGTTTCATCCTCCCCACTGCACACTTAGCCCCCACACAAACCAGTGGGAGTTGTAGCCTCGTAGGAGTGACACACAATAACCCCCAACTAGGCCCACACCCTGCCCTGGTTCCCATGCTTGCCAGTATGTGCAGCAG
Source organism: Ochotona curzoniae (assembly GCF_017591425.1). Classification (NCBI taxonomy): domain Eukaryota; kingdom Metazoa; phylum Chordata; class Mammalia; order Lagomorpha; family Ochotonidae; genus Ochotona; species Ochotona curzoniae. The sequence continues at coordinate 37,748,589 of NW_024466607.1, read as the reverse complement.
ACTGCTCCAGTCTGTCCCATAACCCATTCAGCTCTCATATGTGGCAATGGACATTGAAGCCTAATTCAACCCAACTAACCCCACTGTCCAGCCCACGCATGAGCTGGCGGGTTCCACTCTCTGTCTAGCCTTATCTGCCCCAGTCCTGGTTCTCATGCTCACCAGTCAGAATGGCAACCCAAGAGGGAGGTGCCCACTGTTTCTCTAAAGGACTCACTCCCACTCCTGGATCTTGTGTTCTCCAGGTGGTACTTCAGTTTAGCTCGACAGTTTGCCCCCCATGCCACAATCTGCCAGTTGATACTGCAGCAAAGCCCAATCAACCCACACCCAGCCTGGATTATGCATGTATCAGTAGGTACAGTCCGTCCAGCATGGCTTGTCCCCAATCCAGCTTACATGCAGGCCAACAGATGTTGTAGCCCTACCCAGTCCGGTCTGCCCCATTCCAGCTCTCACACTCACCAGTGGGAAAAGTTGTCCAGCAAGGAAGCTCCCTGCGGACCCCCTGATGGATTCGCCCACTCTCCCCTGCACTGTGGCCCAGTCTGGTATGTATGGTCCATCTCACCTTGGCATTTATCAGCAGGTGCTGTAGCCTGGCCCTAGCTCAGCCCATCCCCAGTTCCAGCTCACGCTGGTGGAGACTACAACCTAGCCCAGCCCACTCAGCCCCCAATCCCAACCATAGTATGAACTGGCTAATATTGTGGCCTGACCTGGCATTATCCACACACCATTCTGGCTCTCACATTTGCCAGGGGTGATAGGAACTGGCCCAGCCTGGCTTACTCCCAACCTGAGCAAAAGGTAAGCCCTTGGGTACTGTAACCTGGTCTGGTCTGGGCTGCTCCCTTTTTTGGTTCTCACACTCACATGCAGGGACTGTGTCCCAACAGAGAAGTTGCCAAGCTCCTTCATCAGAACCTCTCCCAATGCCAGATCTTGTACACACCGGTGGGTCCATGGCCAGCTCTGCTTAGTCCACCTCCTGTCCTAGCAGGAACAGTAGTCTTTCCTGACTGATTCTTACCCATTCCAGTTCTGACTGTTGGGTACTATGGCACAGTCAAGTCTAATCCACCCCCAGACACAGCTAAAGTGGATCAGCAGACACAGATACCTACCCCAGCCGATCCTACACCCATTCTGGTTCTTATGATCACCAGTCGGTAATGAAGTCTAGCCCAGTCAGGCACATCCCTGACCCTTACCACACTTGAACCAAGGGAGACAACAGCTATGTCCACGTGCCAGTGGTTGCTCTGACTCAGCTTAGCACAGCCCCTCCCCTGTCTTGGCCTTTACCTTCAGAAGCTGCAACCTGGCCTACCCCAGCCATCCCATAGTCACAGCTTTCACTGGCAGATGCTGCAACCTGGCCCTGCTCAGTCTGCTCTCATCCCTGGCTCATGCAAACCAGGAGGTATGGCAGCCTAACCTGGCATGACCTGCACTCCATCCTGGTCTCCGCACTTGTCGTGGACTATTGTTTGTTCAGCCCTATCTGGTCTTCCCCCTTCCAAAACCAACTGACACACTTGCCAACGGGGGAGGTGGGGTGTGGCTCATCCTGCCGAACACCCAGGCCTGAGCCACGTGCTCATCAGCGGGAGCTATGACCCACTAGGGGAGTTTCCCAGGTTCCTTCGTTCTTGCCACTCTCAGACCCGGATCTCACACATGCCAGTAAGTGCTTGGCTTTTGCCTGAGATGGCCTGCCCCACCCATCCAGGTCTTTGTATGAGTCAATGTGGCCTGCCCCACCACACACCCTGTTTTAGGATGCTCACGCAGGTGCTACAGCCTGGACCTGTCCCACTTGCTCCCAGCCCTATTACTGGTGAGCATCAGTGAGTTACATGGTCACACCTAGCTCAGTCGATCACCATCCTAACTCTCAAGCTAACCAGCAGGGTCTGTAGTTTCATAAGGCTGTGCCCACTTGTCCCCCAATAAATCGACCCCCTGACCTGTTTCTCCTGCTTGCTAGTTGGTGTCATGACCCAGTCCTATGTGATCCGTTCCCTGATACAACACTCACTGTCAGGTACTATGATCTAGCCCTGCCGGACAGGCCCCCAGCCATAGCTTGCATGTGCGCTAGTGTATGGTGGTCAGCCCTGTTCCGTACTAAGAAGCCCAACCCGGGACTCCCATGTGGGCTGGTGTCTTAGTCTGACCCATAAAGATCTTGAGGTCTCTCACCTCAAAACCACCAGGTCTCAGTCCCCTCACTTACCTGCAAGTACAGTGGCTTTGTCATTGGGTGTCCCTCAGGATTCATTCCTCACCTACACGTACTGAGCCTTATCTTATCCCTAGGCAGTAACTGATACCGTCAAGATTCCAGAGCTCACTGCTGGGTGGCCAGTAGGCAGAGCCTGATGGTAGTTGGCAGTTTGGCTACCCACGAGCCCAGGACCCTCTCCGGACCCAGCCGCAGTAGATGAAAAGCTAGGATCCTCAGCAGGCAATCTAGTGTGGCTCGGGTTCTCCCAGCCCAGCCACATGACTGGAAGGACAAGGTACCTGCTCCACTACTCAGACTGACCTCTAGGTTTATTTCTTGCAGAGAGTACATAGATGAGTCTTTTTTTCTTTACCTGTTCAACCAATCTGCTTCAGTTAGTTGGAAAATATAAGCTATTTTCATTTAGTTATTTTTGATCCGGTGCTTTAAAATAAATATTCTTTTTTTATTTGTTCTTTCATTAAAAGATAATGCACCTTTCCATTTGTTTATAACAATGATTAGGATTCTCTTTGTGGTAGCACATCCTTAAGAACTGTTTGTAAGGGGCTGGGCAGCAGCGTGGCCTAGCGACTAAAGTCCTGCCTTGAACCTGCCGGGATCCCATATGGGTCCCATATAACCAGAGACCCTCTGAACGCCATCCAACATTCCTCTGGTATACATTTTGAAATCTTTAGTTTTACTGTTTCAAATTCGACTGTAGTGAGTAATGGTGAAGATTTGTTATGAAGAATAGACTATGCCTATAAGTAGTCTTATGTGCTTCCTGTACTTGAATGTCCCTGTCTTTTCCAAAGTTTTCTGCTATTCTTTTGCAGGATAGACCTTCTAATCCATCTTCTCTCTCTTTTTTTTTTAAAAGATTTATTTATTTTTATTGGAAAGTCAGATATACAGAGAGGAGGAGAGACAGAGAGGAAGATCTTCCATCTAATGATTCACTCCCCAAGTGGCCGCAAAGACCGATGCTATGCCGATCTGAAGCCAGAATCCAGGAACTTCTTCCGGGTATCCCACACAGGTGCAGGATCCCAAGGCTTTGGGCCGTCCTCGACTGCTTTCCCAGGCCACAAGCAGGGAGCTGGATGGGAAGCGGGGCGCTGGTTGGCGCTGGGATTAGAACCAGCGCCCATATGGGATCCCGGCACTTTCAAGGCGAGGACTTTAGCTGCTAGGCCACGCCTCCGGGTCCTCCATCTTCTCTTTTCATACCTTCAGGAACTCCCAAGACATGTTTGATCATTTAATAATATCTAACAAAACTTGTGTTTTTTTTTTTCTCATTTTTTCTTTTTTTTTTTTTTTGAGTTTTAAAATTTGTTAATGAAGAACCTAGGCGTTTTCTGCCTTTTGTGATTCTGCCTTAATGGCTTGGCTGGGGGCTGTGTGAACCTCAGGCCTGATAGTCTACGTGACACCCGGCAGGACACCTGGCAGGTCACGTAGGCAGACCACTGCTCAGGAAGGAGGCACCTGGTGTTTGATAAGATTCACAGCCCAATAGCTTACCAATTTGTACTTTTTGAAAGTCGCTTGTTTCAAACCCACCAATAGAAGCCTACTAAATCATGACTGTATAATTAATAGCCTGAAATGTATAAGAACTGGGGGGCTTGGGCTCTCGGCCCTTCCCTTGGGTCTTCTGGCTCACGCTTCTTTTGTCCTCCTTGTGGATCCTTGCAGCCTCGGCTGCGGCTGCCCCTCCCCCGCCCAGCCATGCTGGGCTGGGGGAGGTCACTGGGTTACCTAGGCTAACCTGAATAAACCACCTTTTTGCCTTAGCACCGACTTCAGACTTGATGATTATCTGGGGGTTTCAAAAAACCGGCACAACATTAACATTTATTTACTTATTTATTATTATTTTTTATTTTGATAATATTTACATAGTTGATTAGGGCAAAAGGATCAAGGACTACAGGAAAGTGGGTATGCCCGGCAGGGGGCATGCTCTGAGGGTCCTGCTCAAGTGGTTTTGATAGTTCAGCAGTTCTGAATTGCTGCCAATCTTCCCCATTCCAAACATGATTAAATCTCTAGAGTCTCCATTTGCCCAGATTTTCACTGCCAACACATGGCTGGGATAAATATTGTTCTGTCCTCCGTCCTTTTGTGGTAACAGGTGTCCTCTGCAGGTTCCAATAGACTGTGATATCCTCCATGTGTATTGGATTTGCTATCTACTGTTCCATCTGAGCCTCTGAGGAGGCTCAGCTTTGATACTTGCACTCCAGGGTCAGACCATGTAACCTGCACTTCTATTCGTGGTTGGGGTTGAGAGCAGCAGTTCAGTTGGAAGGATCCTCAAAGAAACTTTGTATGAGGTAATCCCAGGCCTGGTTTCTGCGTGTACAAACCAGTACAGAGTCCAAAACATTCCGTCGCCCCAATCAGCTTATGCATGTGCTGGCAGTTGCAATTGCTAGGTTAGTTCTGTTTCCAGCCCTGTCTTCTTTACGAACCAATGGGTGTTGCAGTACAGCCTGATTCTGTCCACTTCACATGCGGCCCTCACACAAACCAGTGGGAATTGCAGCCTAGTTGGGGCGGCTCCCAATAATCCCCACCAGGCCTGCCCCTACCCCGGTTCCCAAGCTTGCCAGTATGTGCAGCAGACTGCTCCAGTCTGTCCCACATCTCATTCAGCTCTCATACATGTCAATGGACATTGAAACCTAGTTCAATCCAACCAGTTCCACTATCCAGCCCACATACATACTGGAGGGTGCTGCTCTGTCTAGCCTCTCCTGCCCCAGTCCTGGTTTTCATGCTCCCCAGTGGGAGTGGTAACTCAAGAGGGAGATACCCACTATTTTCCTCCTGGGCCCACTCCCAGATCATGTGCTTTCCAGGTGGTTCTGTGGTTTGACTTGATAGGATTAGCTCCCATGCCAGCCTCTGCCAGTTGATGCTGCGGCAAATGAACCCTCACTCACTCTGATCTATATTTGTACTAGTAGAAGCCATCAATGCAGCCTGGCTTTTCCCTGATCTGGCTCACATAAGGCCCACAGGTGTTGTAGCTCTGACCAGTCAGGTCTGTAGGAGGACATGGTGACCCCAGAAGGTCAGCGAGCATACCATAACAGTTGATGGAGTAATATTTGTAGGATAACAACTGATGGCTACCTTTTGTATAACTGATTAGATATCATTTGTATGAGAACAGTTGAGTGGACAGCATGTGAATGAGAACAGTTGGTAGAATATACAAAACAAAAGGAGTTCCAAACAAAAGTATAGAAACAGTTGATGGGTTTTGTTGATAAGCTCAGAAGTATAGAAACAGTGGATGGGTGTTGTTGCTCCCTTATCCCATATGACCCTCAGTGTCTAAAGTCTGATGCCACTAGTAAACTTTGGCTTTTGACCCATCAGTCAGAGTCCTTGCTTGTTGTTATTGGCTCTGTGCACCAAGTCCATCGTTGTAGGACAGCAACACTGGTCTACCCCTATCCCAACTCACACTTTCCAGTGGGAGTGGTGTTCCAACAGTGGAGCCCTCCACATTTCCTCTACCAGTTTTACCCCTCCCCCTCAACACCCAGGTCTTGCGTGTGCTGGTTGGGCACTGTGTCCCAGTCTGATGTGGCCTGCCTCACCTCAGCTTTTGTCAGTGGGTGCTTAGCCTGTCCTGACCTGTCCCACCCCCAATTCCAACTCAGGTTGGTGGGGGCTAAAACCTAGTCCAGCCCAGCTGGCACACAGTCCAAGCCATAATGTGTACTGGTGTGTTGCAACCAGACCTGGCCCGATCCACTCTCCATTCTGGTGCTCAGGTTAGCCAGCAAATGATATGAACTGGCTCTGCCTGGTTCGCTCTCAACCTGCCCCATGTGTATGCTAGTGGGTACCGTTCCCTGGCCTGGTCTGGGCTGCTTCCTATCATGGTTCTTGCGCTCACCTGCCCGACAGAGGAGTTTCCCAGGCTCCTCCATCAGAACCATTCCCAATGCCAGATTTCACGCACATGAGTGGGTCCATGGGCCAGCCCTGTTCAATCTACCTTCTGATCTAGCAGGAACAATGTCCTTTCCTGACCAGCCTTCAATCCATTCTGGTTATTATTGTTGGGTGTTGCAGCCCAATCTAACCTGGTCCACATGCAGACACAGCTCCTCAGGGGCAAAACCTAGCCTAGCCCATCTTACACCTACTCTGGTCCTCACAAGTACCCATGGATGCTGGGGGTCTAGCCCAATCTGGTGCACCCAGCCCTAGCCCACACTTGTGCCAAGGTATGCTGCAGTCTTATCTAGACCAGAAAATGGCTCCCATTTCAGCCCCATGCTTACCAGTGGGAACCACAACCCAGCCAGAGCATCTCCTTAGCTCCCCAACTACGTGTGTTCCAGCTATAGATCTTGCACGTGGCTGTGGTTACTCCAACCCAGCTTGGCCTGATCCCTCACCTGTCATGACCTTTGCATTTGGATGCTGTAGCCTATCCTGACCAGTGTAAACCAAGTCCCACCACTCGCTGGCGTGTGTTGGAACCTGGCCCTGCTCCGTCTGCTCCCCTACCAGTCTCATGCTGCCTGATAGGTGCTCCAGCCTGGTTCCTGCCCTTGTCAGTGGGGTAAGGGTGGCTCAGCCCTGCCCCATTGCCCTCCTCCATAGCCTATCCACACATTAGCCAACTGAGTTACTCTGCTTAGGTTGCCCAACACCCAGACCTGAAACACTTACTCACCAGCTGGAGCTGTGACCCCAATAGGTTCTTCATGTAGGCCCCGGTCTCCCGAGGGTTAACTCCACAGCTTAGTTTGTTTCTCTAGGTGTAACAGGATGGGCAATCTTGGCCTGATACATTTAGCCCCTGGCTTGACCACAAGTTCCCTCTTCCCTGCTTCCCCTTTTTACATGCCCTCGGGGGAGCTTAGGAGTTGCTTGCATCTTTACGAGAATGACCCACTGTGTGTTGTCTTTTTTGTAACCTTAGTCCCTATGCAGCGACGTGGGTGTTGCCAACATCTCCAGGTTCCCAGGTTTCCCCACTTGGTCCACTCCCTGGACACCCAGGTCGGAACCCCTCTCTCCTTCCTCCTATGCAAGCACACACTAACAAAATCATACAGCTGCATTCCTTGGTTTTAGTCTAGGATCTCAAATACACATGCAGGAACCCCCCTTTTCCTTGATTTCCTTGCCCTTTGTAAACCCTCTGGGCATCACTGCCAGGCTCACCCTTGCCACTCCAGGGACTACCCCCCGGATCTGGGTCCAGCCTTTACTTCCCAGTAGCACACGGTCCTTCCGCTCACAGCCTGAACTCATGCCCCACCATCTGCTTCTTAGAGCCACTGTGGTCAAAAAGCTAAACCTCCAGTTGGACTTGAACCTGAGCCTAGAGGTGGCTGTCACTGCAGTCCACTGCTTTGGCCACCACCACCCTGTTGAAAAGCATGCGCCTTTGGAGATGGCCTCTGCGTCCGGAGCTGGTCGGTGGCCGCTCGAAGAGGCAATTGCGACTCCTGGGAGCCCAGTTACCCAGTGTGGATACCACTCTCAGCTCCTGCGCCTCCTCTCGCCGCCGTCAGAAGGCAGCACCCAAGGGCAGCCGCGCTCTTCGCTGCCTTCTTTAGAGGGAGTCAGAGAGCTCAGGGGCGCCTCAGGGTCCCGAGACCCCGCAGAGGGAGGACAAGCACAGGCAGGCCCCGAGCATCAACCCTTTAGGCAACTCACACATACAAACTAGGTGACTAGGAACAGGCTGTGCGGTCCTTGCGGAGCCAGCAACTGCCTGGTGCCCAGGCCCTGACAGGCACCGGGAATGGATGGAGCCAGGGCGCTCTGTCTCCTGCATTTTGCTTAATTAAGCATTTGCCTGGTTGTGTTATCTAGTGATGTTTTCGGGAATGTTCCTGAAATTGACTTGTTTCTAGGGAGAGACGCTTCCTAGAATTCTCAACTTTGCCATCTTACAGATGCGCTCCTCTACATAGCTTTACGGTTTATATCCTATTGTTTATTTACATTATGTCACCTAGGATTTATTGAAAAGATGGCGTGTGGTGGGAGGGAGACACTGCTGATACCTGCTTGACAGGCTTCAGGACCGGAAACTGCAAGGATTAGTATCTTTCCATTTGTTACGGCATAAGTTTAGCTCAGGTCTGATAACTGATACTTATGGAAATATTTCTGGAAAGCCAAGGAGAAACTTGGTTTGTTTTCTTTGGAATTTTGTTTGTTTGTTTACTTATGCAGGCTTTTGGCAAAATCCAGACTCCTCCGCAGCTGTGGGACTGAGGTTTAATTTTACGTGCTATGGCCTGACGGTTCGTAGAGTCTCTGTGGACTGACTAGCTTGTTTCTTGTTCCTTCTGTTGACCCTAACACCAGGAAAACAAGGATCGCATCTTAACCCTCTTGGAAGTTCTCTTGTCTCCGTCTTCCGTGGAGAAGATTCTCCATTTTAGGAATGCTATGATTGGTTGGGCCCAAGTAGATCATTTGCAATCTTCCCTGTTTGAATGACAAGCTGTCTTAACTTCCATTTGAAAACCGAATCCCTTCCTATCCTGTAGTGACATGCACAGTTCTGGAAAGACACGGATAACTCTGAGAAGTCTTTAGCATGCCTGCTGCCCAGCCACACCGCTAGTTAAAGAACAAAAACTGTCCAACTGGTAGAGACTGACACCCAACTACCTGCAGCCCAGCAAATTTCAATGTGAGGAACAAACCGTTACAAACAAAAAAGATTGAACTGACCTAATTGAAGAACCTCAGCTTCAAAATCCCAAGCGCTTGTTCATGGTTCATTGCTACTAAGACACTGTATGAGCTTACAGGCCAAACAGCCTATGTGACCTTTAGTGGCCTATGTAACCTTTAGTGGCCTATGTGACCTTTAGCACTGATGGGCCCTAATTCTTATGAATCAAGACCCACCTAAGTCTGGTTATCTCACAGGTGGCTCCAAGTAATTAAGTGGGTGCTTCCCTTAGTTGCTGGAGGCATGGGCTGCCCAGCCGAGATAGGTAGGGAATGTATGCTAGTACTCCTTGCACAGTATTGTGAATTTACCCATTTCAAGCTATTGTGGACTGCCCCTATACAAACCCTATGAGTGTGCTGTTCAGAGCCACATTCCTGGTAAGGGGTGTTGGTCCCAGCTGGCCAGTCGGTCAGCCAGATGCCTGCTGTCAACCAAGAACCCAGACTCGGACGTGCTGAGCTTCAATAAACCATCCTTGTGCACTTGGATCGGCTTCAGACTCATGGTGATTTCTGGGGATCTCAAATTCTGGTCACAGCACTAATCCAAAGAAAGCTGATGCAAGGAGCTTTGGCTATGACCGAAGCGTCGAGAATTCTGTGAGCTGTGTCTCCTAAGAGTCATGGAAACCTGAGAGAAAAGATCTACACCAGCTTGAAGAGAAACCCTGGAAGACGTCACAGGGTGACAGCACCAGGCTTATGCTGGGCGAAACTCAGCAGGTCCCACAGAGAACAGGGCTGTGGACCTCACAGCCCCATCTTCTCTCCACACAGCTGCAGCCTGCTGCCTGCCAGGCCCTGGACAGGAGGTGGGTGCTCGGCTCCCCAGGAGCTGGCATAGCCTGCTCCCCGGCACCCACTTCCTGTGTCTTGACGTGTGTGAGAGCTCTCCGAAGGACTGACATATGTGACTTGACTGTGGTCATCTCACTCCATGAGGCGTCAGGGATGAGCAACCCCTTCATGCAGGTTTCTCCTCTGAGTCTCAGAAAGGCAGCCCAGAGGCAGGTGGCTGCAAATCCACAGGTCTCCACAGGGCACCACCCCAACCAGCCTCGCTGTTTTCCTGACCACAGAATATAGCTTGGAGCTATCTGTCTTAAACTTACCCTTATAATCACTTAGAGTCAAGAATCCTGTCTAAAACACAGGTATCCTGGCTGAGATTCCATACTTCCCCAATCAGGACACAAGGAAGGAAGGAAGGGTAAAAGCACTGGAGTCAGATTTGGGAAAGTAAAAGGTTTCTATGTAGGCTAACTTTTTGTAAATGTTGTAACTACCCAGTATAAAGCAAAATATCAGCATTATTAAAACATCCTACCAATTATTTCTTTTATCCTTGCTATTAACAATAGCATGTGGTTAAACCGAAGGAAAATCATTGACCTTACAAGAATGAGATCCTGTGCTATAGCTAGAGCCCAAACTAAATATGAATTCACACATTAATGATGAAAAATGACTAAACCAGAAAAGAACTACCAATTACACTTGATTCTTTTTTTATGAAAAGATTTATTTTTAATTAGAAAGACATATCTACAAAGAGAAGGAGATACAGAAAGATCTTCTTTCCACTGGTTCACTTCCAAATGGCCACAATGGCCAGAGCTGAACCATCCAAAGCCAGGAGCCAGGAGCTTCCTCTGAGTCTCCCAAATCAATATGGCTCCCATAGCTTTGAGCCATCCTCCTCCGTCCTCCCAGGTCACATCCAGGGAACTTAATGGGAAGTGGAGCAACTGGGACACGAACCAGTACCCATATGAGATCCCAGCATGTTCAAGGCAAGGATTTAGCCACTGGATCACCAGGCCCGTGCAGGATTCTTAATTATATAATATGATCAAACATGATCATTGAGTATTTTGGTATTTATCTTTGTACTGAAATAGCTTTGCGTGTTTTCTTTTTATTTTTTAATCCTTCAACTGACATTGTCAATCAATTCTCAGGGGACTAAGATTTTTCTACTCAGTAATCTCCGAAATTTGTTCACGGTAGTACTCTTAACTATGTGAGAAACTGACTATGACTGCATGTAAGACTGCTTCTGGCTAAATGATGTCAAATATTGATTGTGGCTTATATTGTGTATGTTATTAGTGGCAAGCAATAATGTTAGTAATTTACTTCATAAATTCTTGGATTATTTTATTAGCAAGTAAAACATGTATAATATTATGCAATTATCATTTGTGATACAACCTATGGATATTGTATTTGGTCAGAAACTTTAAGAACTAAGAGTGACGCTTGAGTCTGGATTTCCATCAGTGACACAATGTCTAAGCAACTAGCAAAACATGTGTATACTACAAAAGAATGCAGATTTTACACTTTCAGTCTCACAGGAGTTGTTCACTTATTTAAGAAAAAAGGAAATGGATCCAGCCGATGGCTCAGTGGCTAAATCATCAACTTGCACATGCCAGCATGCCATACGAGTTTGTGTCCCGACTGTTCCACTTCCCATCCAGCTCCCTACTTGGGACCGTGCACCACGTGGGAGACACAGAAGAAGCCCTTGACTCCTGGCTTCACATCAGCTCAGCTCTGGCAGTTGTGGCCACCTAGAAAGTGAACCAACTCATGGAAGATCCTGCTCTCTGTGTCTCCTTCTCTTTATAAATCTACCTTTCCAATAAAAATAAATAAATAAAAAACAAACAAAAAGAAACACACTTAGAATCAAGAATCCCACTTGAATAACAGGTATCTTGCTTGAGACTCTTGCAAATATAATAAATGATGCCATTATATAAAACGTTTCCAAATTGTTGAGATTTTTTGCTTTTTTTTTTTTTTTTTGGAGTAGCTCAATAAACTTAAAGAGCTTAACTTTTCACTTTCAAGCAATTCCTACATTAAGAATGGAAAAAAATCAAAGTATTGAAAGTTATTAATTAAAAAGAAATTGCCCTTATATTATATACAGTTTTTTAATGTTTTATGAGAAGGTAACATTTTCCATACAGGCTCATGCCAACTGTTGATCACACCAATTGCATAAACATCAAAACTGAAGGAATGGTCTTGAGATAACTGACATAATTTTGACTGTTTCTATTTAGAAGCATGAAATAAAATGGGGAAAAGGGTTAAGGAGGAATGTGGAAAAGCAAATGAACTGACCACTGCTGTCTAAGCAAACATTAACAGCAGAGGAAGATGATATACTTATAAAATATGTCTAGCACAATCAAAGAAACTAGAAAGTCACACATACAACAGGACAGAGTCAGAAAAGATTGGAGAATACAATACTTTCCCTTCATGCTGATCTTTATGCAAAAAATAAATAGAAAATAAAGGCTGAGTTTTAGTTGCAGACAATCTCATAAAACTAATCTTCAAAGACATGGAGTATCTTTCCCTTATTTTTCTATTTCTGTCTTTTTGGGAGAAGTAGGAATTTAAAATAAGCCACTAATGGATTACTAAGCTAAAAACAAATGTCTTAGAACAAAAGTATGCAGGATTTGAAGAAGGAATTTAGAATAAATTTGTCTATAGTTGTAGTTGCCTATATCTGAGACTATGATAAAAACTATTGTAAAATGGGTGAACTATATTTAGAAAATAATCAAAATTAGTTCTTAAAAAGTCACCAAAGCACTAGAACCCAGAACCACTCCAGAAAGAAATAAGCATTAAAAATAGAAATCAAAATAGCTACATATTAAAATAGATATAATAATTAGCCAGGTAGAAATCTTGAAGCTGGGATATAAAACAACTGTAAATAAAATCTCACTGCATATATTTCACAGCACATTTGAACGGGCACAAAAAAAAATTAACTTGAAAAACTTCTAATCAAAAGCATGCAGGTTGAAGGGCAGAAATAAAAGCACTGGAAGATCTTTAATCATAAAAAACAGGGAGTTTCGAAAAAAAAAAATGACTTTTAAAAAATTAGATTCATTCCAACCGAACAACAAGTCAGATAATGTTAAGGTGTAAATTCCTCTGAACAGAGGCCAAATTTATAGCATGCAGAGTAAAGCTGTGTGGCATTCCATAGGGGTACCAGTTCTTGTTGCTTGTCTACCAATGCAGAGCTCTGCTCGTGGCCTGAGAATGCAACAGCAAATGACCCACGTGTTTGGCTCCTTCATCCATGTGGGAGACACAGATGAAGTTCCTGATTCCTTGGCTCCAGCCTCATCCAATCCTTGCCACTGCAGCCTTCTGGGGGAGTTTATCGGTGAATGGAATATATATTTTCTTCTCTAACTCTTAATGTAACTCTGACATTCAGTTCAATTAAAGAAATCTTAAGAAGAAGGGACCCTAAACAGTAGTGACCTAGCAAGATAGTGTTAGAATGCGTGATTGCAAAGATCATTCCTGTGAGACGATGAGCAATGAACCATGCAAATAGCTCCCCAGCTTTTGATAATTGACACAGCAACCAGGTTTTTAAAATTAATAAATCAATATAAGACAGATAAGAAACTCATTTGAAATGATCAGCATTTGTAAAAAAAAAAAAAAAATCTACCAGGACGGAAGTATATAGAACTAGACAAGACAAGATTTACTAGGCTGAAAACATGGGCAATAAAATAAGTCATGAAATACTTTTAAAACTATTTAACTTAAGAGGTACATTTATTTTACCATAAATTCGTTTTTTTAAATTAAGATCTTTTTGTACTTTTTAAAATTTTTATTTATTTATTTATTTTTAATTTTTATTGGAAAGGCGGATATACAGAAAGGAGAGACAGAGAGGAAGATCCTCCGTCCGATGATTCACTCCCCAAGTGAGCACAACGGCCGATGCTATGCCGGTCCGAAGCCAGGATCCAGGAACTTCTGGGTATCCCAAGCGGGTGCAGGGTCCCAAAGCTTTGGGCCGTACTCCACTGCTTTCCCAGGCCACAAGCAGGGAGCTGGAAGGGAAGTGGAGCGGCTGGGATTAGAACCGGCACCCATATGGGATCCCGGGCACGTTCAAGGTGAGGACTTTAGCCGCTAGGCTACGCCACCGGGCCCCCTTCGTCTATACTCTTGAGAAACACTGATTTTTCTCTCTACTACTTGTTGGATTCTTTATTTGATGGAAGGTTAAACTTGTGATTTTAAAGGAAACTGAAACTATACCCCTGCAGAAATTAAAATAAGGAAGCAAGAGAGTGGGGGAAAGAGAGGGAGGGGTAAGGTGGGGAGTATCAGTCATGAACTTAAAACTACATATGAAATACATGAAATCTGTAACCTTATGTAAGTTTCACTTTAAAATCAATACCACAAAAATGTGTGAAACATCTTCATTTAGACAACACGTTTCTAATATATAGATCAATAAAGAAATCAAGTGAAAAATACAAACTATTTTGAGCAATAACTAAAGGATACTAACAGTGTTAAAACACTTATAGTGGTGGCTTTCTATATTAGAAAAAAAATGTTTCCATCAATGGCTTTGGCTGATTCCTGAAGCATTCTTAAAAAAAAAAGAGCAAATTCAAGCTCTTTGGAAAGAGAAAGGTTAAAAAGTAATAAAACATATAGTGAAATTGTAAATAGTATGAATCCAGAAAATGAAACCGAGAAATCAAAAACTGCATTTCAACACGACAAATAAAAATTCTGTAGAAACTTCTCATGAAAATAACGAAAGAGACCACAAATTACTTACATTAGAAATAAGACAGGAGGCATCCCTAATAAAAGTAGCAGTTTTTAATGAACAATCAAATTTAATGAATAACTTATTGCTAATAAATTTGAAAAATTGCACAAAACAAATTTTTCTTTTAAGATGTAAATATCACAGCTAAATGAAATATCACCCTAAATGAAATAGACAACTTGGATATCTTACATTCACTAAGAAAATGAATCCATAATGTCAAAGTACCTATGAAGAAATATGCACATCCAGACGTATTTACTCAAGAATTTGCTAGAACTGCGTCTGTGACCCCAGCCTACGTCACAAATGTCTAGGTTGCCTTGTACATATGCAAGAGCCAACTTTGGCAACAAAAGCAATGATAGCTGCTTAATAGCACCAGCTAATAAGCTGATGGGCACTCTGGGCCTGATTAGTGCCAAATTTGTATTAACCATACCAGTACACAATTACCTAGTTTGTACTTAAAAAAATAAATAAATAAATAAAAACCATGTGTGGGAAGCAGGCACCAGCACACCAGCGGACAGGGTCTGGACCCATGCATGAGTG
Organism: Ochotona curzoniae; assembly: GCF_017591425.1. Lineage (NCBI taxonomy): Eukaryota > Metazoa > Chordata > Mammalia > Lagomorpha > Ochotonidae > Ochotona > Ochotona curzoniae. Next base: position 37,733,404 of record NW_024466607.1, on the reverse strand, counting down.
CGCATGGGAGCCAGACAGGCGGGCAGGGTCCCCTGCTGGTGTGTCGCACTGCTGGAAGACTGGGTTCAGAGACCTGAGCACTCATGGGTGAGGAGGCTGTGAATTGCTCAGGGAGGAGGGTATTGGGATGTGTGGGAGAGAGGACTGCTGAGGGGAAACAGGATAGGTGACGGATGACTCCTGAGGGACTTCCACCAACCAGGCTGCTGCATTTGCAGGTCAATGAGTGGGCTGAAACTGGATGGTTTGGAGGAGGGAAATGGAAAGACCTTTCAGGGACAGGCCAATGCACCTGCCCACATAAGATACCTGAGCTGGGCTAGTTGGTATCACTCACCGCCCCATAATGCACAAGAAAGCTAGGACTGAGGGACTCGCCTGTCATTATCCCCAATTTTCTTGATGTCTTCCTCAGTTAAGACTGAGTTTGACAAAGTTTCCTTTGTTGGGAAGACATTAGTAATATAGTTTTTCTGCCCCTGTCTCTTCTGCTGGTCATTGCTACTCTGATTAGCAGATTTCTCTCCTTAGGACTGGTTTCTAAGCTATGTTGCCCACTGGTCTACAAGTTGCTTTTACTGATTTTGTTTGGTACCCAATTCTTCATTTGTAGTCACTTGTGCCACTCCCACCTTTAAGTCTCAAGCTCTTTTACTAGGCTTCACCATGGTCTCCATAACCCCAAGTCCTGGCTCACCACTTTCCACCCCTATATTCTGTGTTGTGGCTTCTCTGTGAGACCAGTGCAACGCACTGAGCTGAAAGTGAGTTCTATTCCGGCTCAGCGCCTGTGCAGACTGCTGTTACTCCTTCAGCCACAGCCTTTTCCTGAGTACACAGAATGGCACCCACGTTGGCACTGGTGATATCCTAGCTCTCCTGGCCATTGGGTCTGGGACCATTCAGAACTATTTTGAGTGGAGGAGCCTATGCAATGCCAAGTCAGTACTGTTTTCCCTCTGGGACCAATGCAATGCATTGAGCCAGACATCGGTTCTCCCATGTGGAGCTGTTATTCCCCCAGCAGCACCACTACACACACACACACACACACACACACACACACACACACACAGCCTTTTCCTCAGTACATGAAATGGTACTCAGTGTGGCACTGATGGGAGTCTGGACCTGCTGTTAGGTCTGGGGGTGCCTGGACCTATCTTGGGTACAACTATAACTATAGGATGCCAAGTCGATACTGTTTTCCTTTGGGACCGGTGCAATGCACTAAGCTGCAATGAGCTTGTTTCTGGCTTAGCACATGTGCGGCTTGCTGTCGTCCCTCAAGCCCCAGAGCCTCTTCCTCAGTACACAAAATAATACCCGATGTGGCACTAACAGTGATCGGAGCCATGAAATCCACCGTTTCTGCAGCTGCCTGATTGGACTCTGCCACTCTGCTTCTGCCCATGATCCAATCAAGCAGATCAGCAGGATGGACAGTTCTATGCGGGGATTCACTTCCTGATGAATGCCTTTTCCCACCTGGTCGCGAGTGGAGCTCCTGCTCACTGACTACCACTGGGGCATCTGGGCCCTGCAACACTGCTCTGCTCTGTCGCTTCCCTGTGCCCACGGGTCTTCAGGTGTCCCTGTCATCAGCCTATCCTCTCCTCTGTGCAGAGATCCGCTTCTGCCCAGCAATGATTTTCTCTCCGTTTACATGTGTGCGTACCCTACTCCACCTTTATGTTTCTCCCCACCTCTTACCATTCTTATATAGACCTTTTAAATATGCATCCCAAGTCCAGAAAATACCAATTGGAAAGATGGACAACCAAGCAAAGTTTTACATCAAAAATGTCATAAACTTTCTCTGACCAAACACTGTCTTCCATTCAACTCTTCTCTGGAAAGCATTTTCCCCAAATCTCTGTTTCTTACTGGTGAATTACTAGTTTGCATATGAACTTTCAGTACCATATCTAAGAAAAAAAATACAACATTCAGGAGCAACTGTTTCATGTTTGATGTGGCCTGCTTACAAAATCCTCTTTTTTGGTTTAAAATAACGTTCGTCGAACAAGAGAATGTGATAAATCTTCGTAACGACCTTTTAAACCAGGAAACAAAAGGGAAAATGTTACTAACGTTTTAACATAGAATTTGTCTTTATATAAATCACCAATTGTTTTAAACATTTTGATAAGCTGAACCTCCAGGTTTTCATTTGTAATACAGTTTATGTCATTGAAAAAGTCATAAATGATTGATTATGTGATTAATTAATTGTGTGATTAATAAATGTGATTGATTGCTTATTACAAATGCAAAGAGATTGTAAAATATCTTTTAAAAATGCAATTTAAAAACAAAACAAAGATTTAATGGTTTTACTCTGTGACCAGGAAGTATGTTCCGTGAGCAAAATTTGTATTGATGCCAGGGGCACACACTACAGGGTCATTATCATCTTGCCACATGCCTTTTAGCCAATGGATTTTTAACTGAATCTACTCTGCCGAGGTTTCTGTTTCCTATTGAGACAAGAATCCCCCACTCCTCTCTCTGCAGCTTATTTTATGAGGCAGAAACACAATTAACACTGCTTTAAAATGCTAGTACCTTTTATTAAGAAAAAAAAAAAAGAAAGAAAACTGAACTTTAACATGCATAAAGGTAACAGACTTGTTTACTATGGCATTCAGCTAAAATGAATGCCAATGGAGCAAATATACTGTGTAGCCATCATGTAGATCAATAATCTAATCACTATCCAAGAAAAATAATTCTGTCCCATCCCTCATGTCTCCTAAAGCAACCTTCCCCTGATTACTAATATGCGATTTTAATAGCTTGGGTAAGACATAATTCATATAATTTATACGACTGACCCATTTAAAGCATGCAATTCAATACATTTTATTGTCAACCCTGATGCATGCTATAATCAACATAAAAATTTAGGACGTTTAAATAATCACAGAAACATCTTGTACAGCTTAGTGAGCACTCACTTTATCCCTCCACTCCCCAGGACTCTATGCAACCATGAATTTGTCTCCACAGATTTGTGTATTGTGCACAGTTCATATAAATAATATTATATAAGAATGTATCTGGGCCCGACTTGATAGCATAATGGTTAAGATCCTTACCTTGAACACACTGGGATCCCATATGGATGCCGGTTCTAATCCCAGCAGCTCCACTTCCCATCCAGCTCCCTGCTTGAGGCCTGGAAAAGCAGTCAAGGATGGCACAAAGCCTTGGGACCCTGCAACCCCGTGGGAGACCCAGAAAGAAGTTCCTGGCTCCTGGCTTCAGATCGGCATAGCACCGGTCGTTGCGGCAGCGTGGGGAGTGAATCATTGGATGGAAGATCTTCCTCTCTGTCTCTCCTCCTCTCTGTATATCTGCCTTTCCGATAAAATAAATAAATCTTTAAAAAAAAACATATCTTTTGTGACTGCCTCTTTATGATGTTTTCAAGGTTCATCAATGTTGCATCACATATCAATAATTCATCTCTCATTGTAGCTAATATTTCATTTTAGACATATAATATTCATTTATTTATTTATCCATTGATTAACATCTATAATGTTCCTACATTTCAATTATTTTGAATAATGTGGCTATTTGTGTCCATGGATGAGCTGTTACTTACACATCCATTATCAACTGTTCGGAGGGATATATCTAGAAGTACAATTATACTAATTCAGTGCTTGTTTTCACGGAATGACAAAACTTTTTTCCACAATGAATGTACCATTTTACTGTTCAATGGAAACAACTAAAATCATCTATTACTTGAAAAAAAAAACCAGAAACCTTCGGATTCAAGTAGCTAAGTGATTGATAAATAGATAAATTCAAAGTTAGATCAAAAACAGGCCATACAAAAACTGAAAACTGAATACAAAGGAACGCTCTTTGAAGTAATTCCACTAAAAATCATATGTAATCTTACTTACAAGGAAATTAATATTTTAATGGCATGTCTTTCACGTTGACATGCTGGCAAAAAAGAGAACTGTCAACCAAACATTCTAAATAGATCAAAAATAACATTCAAAAATGTAGGGCAAATAAAGACATTTTTAAGATGAAGAACAATAAATTTTAGCGGATAAAAGAAGATTTACTTATTTGCAAGGCAGAGTTTCACAGAGAGAAGGAGAAACAGAAAGATCTTCCATCTCTTTGTCCACTCCCCAAATGGCTGCAACAGCTGGAGCTACGCCACACCAAAGCCAAGAGCACAGAGCTTCCACTGGCTTCAGGATCCTGACCCCTGGAACCATCTTCTGCTGTTTTCGCAGGCACAGCAACAGGGAGCTAGATTGGAAATGGAGCAGTCAGGTCTTGAATCCCACAGAAGATGCCCTCATTACAGGTGGCAGCCTAACTGGGTACACCGCAGCACCAGCCCTGCAGAACTAGTTTTATCAATAATTAAACTAGGGCCCAGCACGGTGGCGCAAGTGGTTGGGGGTCCTCGCCTTGCACGCCCGGGATCCCATATGGGCGCCGGTTCTAATCCCAGCAGCCCCGCTTCCCTTCCAGCTCCCTGCCTGTGGCCTGGGAAAGCAGTCAAGGACGGCCCAAAGCTTTGGGAACCTGCACCCATGTGGGAGACCTGGAAGAGGCTCCTGGCTTTGGATCGGCATAGTATCGGCCCGTTGCGCTCACTTGGGGATTGAATCATCGGACGGAAGATCTTCCTCTCTGTCTCTCCTCTCTGTATATCCGCCTTTCCAATGAAAAAATAATAAAAATAAATCTTAAAAAAAAAATAATTAAACTAAGCTACCTAAACAGAAAGGAAATGATAGTATAGAATTCTCAGAACTTTGAAAATAACAGAATAGCACAAAAAGGAGAAAAAGAAAGAATAAATATAAAATCTATTATACTTCCGCTCAGCTCTCAATTCTTTGAAATAAGAGTTCATGTTTGAACAAACATTCTATCATCATCTCTAATGCATCTAATGGATCAGAGGAATTGCGTAACAGTTCTATTTTCAAAAGCAAATAGAGTAAAGGGAATTAGCTGTAAGGTTTCTACATTACGTTTCAAATGCTGAAACATCAGTACCAGTTTGATTGTGACACTTCCATATGTATAATAATAATAACCTAAAGGAACAGCCAAGATTATCGTACAAAGTAATATAATTTATGAGAACCCAAAATGGCACAATGATAATGTAGTCCCAAAGTTGTTTGAGTAATCCAAGGGAAGATGAGGAAAGAGAAAGACAAAATGCAAAACAAAGAAGAAAGTGACTTACTAAGCCATAACACGTAGCAATAAGTTTCATTCCTCAGTGATGACAATGTATTAGCACTTAAGGTAAAACATGCCGAGATGTGACAACCAATACTATGGTAAACATAAATCACACCCATATCCTATCTAAAGGATGAACTACTTCAGTGATTAAAAAAATATATATGCTATCTACAAGAAAATAATGTGAGATATAACAGCATAGGTAGGTTGGAAGTAAAATTATGGAAGAAAGCAAGTCACAAAAATATTTTTAAAATATATATATTGACTATGCTAAGTTAGGGAAAGTGGATTTCAGAACAAAAGAATTACTAGACATTAAAAGGGACATTACATGGGAAGAAAACAATTAACCCACAAAGAGGATATAAGATCACATTTAATTGCAAATACACACACAAAAAAGGCCCCTAAGCATGAAACACAAATTGATGGAATTGAAGGTAAAAACAAATTCACGACTTCAGTTGAGGACTTTAGCACTCCACTGTAGCAATGGACCAGACTGAAAATCAACTAGGGTGCAGAACTGAATTGTTAAATTAGTTAGGGCCCAGCACGATAGCCTAGTGGCTAAAGTCGTCGCCATGCATGCGCCAGAATCCCATATGGGCATATGTTCTAATTCTGGTGACCCCCACTGCCCATCCAGCTCTCTGCTTGCGGCCTGAGAAAGCAATAAAGGATGGCTCAAAGCTTTGGGACGCTGCACCTGCATGGGAGACCTGGAAGAGGCACCTGGCTCCAGGCTTTGCATCAGCTCAGCTCATGCCATTGCAGCTGCTTGGGGAGTGAATGAACGGACTGAAGATCTTGCTCTCTGTCTCTCCTCCTCTCTGCATATCTGACTTTGCAATAAAAAGAAATACAATGTTTAAATTAATTAAAACTAATTTGTTTTTATATGGGCTAATTCACACAACAGCAAAAGAATACCACTAGTCCATGTTGAATTCACCAAATCACGCCATCTTAGGAATCATTAAATAAACCTCAATCAAATTACAATACCATAATCAAAGTAGAAACCAACGAAAGAGGTAAAAGGAAAATTTCCACACACTTGTGAATTAGGCAACATCCCTTTAGGTAATCCGCAAGTCTAAGGTCAAGGAATCAAGGAAAAACACACAGAACTGAGCGACAATGAAGGAGTTATGCATGGTGACACAGGGCTGCTGCCAGAGCAGGGAGGACAGGATTTCCATTGTAAGGAAGAAAAGCTTAATCAGTATTGTTGGTTCTCAACTCCAGAAACAAAAAAAAAAAGGAACAGAATAAACTGAACATATTCATAGAAAGAAAAAATAAAGGAATAGGAAAATAAAATGTGATATTGGTTCTTCACAAGTAAATAAAAGATCAAATCACTAGCAAGCTGGGAAAGTCTCCCTCTCCTCCATGCTGCTTATCAAATAAGCAAAAATTTCAAAAGACATGAGGAAAAATAATATTTCTTTTAAATGAAGGGTCTCTGTCACAGCAGACCCTGCAACCAATGAAATGCTAAAGCGAACATAGGACAAATCTAGGCTCTTTCAGTTCAACTGCTTACAAGAAATGCAACAAGTTTCCCAAGCTGAAAATCACCAAAATTAGCTCTCCTTGTAACTACGAAAGAAATTGAATATATTAGTACATAAAACCTTCTTTCCTTAAATCTCTAGGACTCCATGATATCATTGGCTCAATTTAGCAACCATTCAAAGGAATCATAGGAATTATACACAACTCTTCTAAGACGTAGAAGATTGTTGTCCTGATACCAAAACTAGGGAGAAATAGTACAAAAGAAAACCATAGACCAATACCTCTCATGAGTTTAGACTTCAAACCTACATCAAGATACTAGCAAATTGAATCTAGAAGGGTATACCTCAAAGAATTACCCACATTGAACAAGTAAGGTTTAGCCCAAGTATTGTGCGTGACAGATTTAGCACTCAAAACTACACGTTAAACACTGTATCAACAAGTCAGAGAAGAAAAACCATTTGATTATGTAAATAAAGGCAGAAAAAATGATAATATTTAACACTCTGATGTAGAGGAGGAGGAGGAGGAGGAAGAGGAGGAAAAGTGTTGCTATTGTGGCACAACATGGCATGTTGGCACCAGCCACGGTGGCGTTCCATGTCAGCGCATGGGCTTGAGTTCTGGCTGTTTCCTCGTTCCATTGGATAACCACCTCCCCGCTAATCTGCACAGTAAAACACAACATGAGCCAAGCACGTCAGATGTTGCAACCTAAATGGAAGAACCAAATGGAGCTCTGGGGCCCTGAGACTGTAAATCATACTAAATGGTGAAAGACTGAAAATGGTTTTCTCAGATTGGAACCAAGGCAGAGATGTCTGCTTCAATCACTCTTACTTCTTAGAAGACCGAAAGTTCTAGCAAGGACAAAAAGGAAGGGGGAAAAAGGTGCAGAATGAGAAAAACTGTCCTGATTTATAGATTACCTGATCATGCATGCACAATCTCAGGAATCTGCCCAAATCTCTAGAAATAATAAATTACACCAGCAAATTCAAAGGACTTTAAAACATCTTACTCTGGGCCCTAGGCAATAGTGTAGTGGTTAAAGTCCTCGCCTTGCACGCACTGGGATCCCATATGGATGCTGGTCCTAATCCCGGAAACCCGGCTTTCCATCCAGCTCCCTGCTTGTGGCCTGGGAAAGCAGTCAAGGATGGGCCAAAGCCTTGGACCCTGCACCCATGTGGAAGACACGGAAGAGGTTCCTGGATCCTGGCTTTGGATCTGCGCAGCACCAGCAAGTTGCGCTCACTTGGGGAGTGAATCATCGGAGGGATGACCTTCCTCTCTGCCTCTCCTCCTCTCTGTCTATGCACCTTTGCAAGAAAAATAAATTTTAAAAAATCTCTACTCCAATCCCCATTATAGTTGTATGTACTAATATCAAACATGCAGAAACTGCCATTTCAACATAATACCTTTACTAGGGCTTCGAAGAAAATAAAATGAAATATTTAAGCATAAATTTGACCAAATCAGTATGATGAGAATTACCAAATGTTGAGGAAATGACCGGACAAATTCGGACACATACCATGTTCATGATTTGAACAATCACCGTAGCAAAGGAGTCAGTTCTTTCCAATCTGATCCACAGAGTTAGTGAAATTCTTATAAGAACCTCAGACAGAATTTTTACTGAGATAACTTATTTTAAATCTATAGGAAAAGGCATGGATTCTATAAAAGATAAAATGACTATTTGAAAAATAAATTAAGAGAATGAGTTGTTTGAATGTCGGGGTGGGCATATAGCTATAGTAGTCAAAACATGGATTTTGATGGAAAGAGCAACACTTGTAATCAGGCAAACAGCATGAAGGACCTAGAAACGGATCCATACAAATGTGCTGGGGTCACTTTGGACAAAGATTCAAAACATCAAAGGCGTAAGAAGTCTCTTCAGAAAATGGTGTTGGAGAAAATTGACATGTATATTTAGTTATCTCATTGTACATTGCCCATTTTACACAATTGGCGTTAAGTGAAGTATGCATTTAAAAATATTATTAGAGAGCCCGGCACCGTGGCCTAGTGGCTAAAGTCCTCGCCTTGAACGCACCAGGATGCCATATGGGCACCGGTTCTAATCCTGGCAGCTCCACTTCCCATCCAGCTCCCTGCTTGTGGCCTGGGAAAGCAGTTGAGGACGGCCTGTGTGGGATACCCGAAAGAAGTTCCTGGCTCCTGGCTTCGGATCGGCATAGCATCGGCCGTTGCGCTCACTTGGGGAGTGAATCATCGGACGGAAGATCTTCCTGTCTCTCCTCTCTGTATATCCCTCTTTACAATAAAAATAAAATAAATCTTTAAAAAAAGAAAAAGATAACCATCATCTAAAAAAAAAAAATCGTAGCAGAAAATGCTGAATAGCTTGGAATAGAGTTCGTCATTTTCACAAATTCAAAGTGACCCATTATTGAATGAAGTCAATGAACACCCTCACTTGTCATGAGAAAAAGGAAAACACCCGATGCTCCCCTCACTTGCAGACGAGCAGAAAGCAGAAAAACAGAGACCAGAAGTTATTCAAGCTTCAGATCCTCCAACTGTGGCATCCTGTGTTGCGTAGAAAAATGAAAATAGGTAATATAAATTGAAGAATGTAAACACACATGCCTATGAAGGTTTCTGTCTACGCACATATATATTGATGTATATACAAATACATGTATGGATCCAGATGTCTCTACACGCATAGGCCCATATATACACACATGAGAATGTGTGTTCATTGTGTGTGTCGGTGTGTATTTGTTTTTTTTAAAAAGATTTATTTATTTATTTATTAGAAAGTCAGATATACAGAGAGAAGGAGAGACAGAGAGGAAGATCTTCCATCCGATGATTCACTCCCCAAGTGAGCACAACGGCCGGTGCTATGCCAGTCTGAAGCCAGGAGCCAGGAATTTCTTCCGGGTCTCCCACACAGGTGCAGGGCCCCAAAGCTTTGGGCCATCCTTGACTGCTTTCCCAGGCCTCAAGCAGAGAGCTGGAAGGGAAGGGGAGCTGCCGGGATTAGAACCGGCACCCATATGGGATCCTGGGGCATTCAAGGCAAGGACTTTAGCCGCTAGGCCACGGTGCCGGGCCCTAATTAGTGTGTATTTGTAATTAAATTTGTAGTTAAATTGTTAGACCATAGTCAGTTCTTCTTTCTTTGTAACGTTTTTCTATTATTTCAAAATTTTAAGTGCTTCTAACAATTCAAAATTAAATTTCAATATAGTTATAATCTTTATGATTGTTAATAAGCAACTGTTTTTATAGATGTACCATTATTATAGTCTTAAAGCAAATATGAGATGCTTTATATTTGAAATAGTAAATATAAGCAAATACATTTTAACAGTTTAACTAACTACTCTAAGTTACATTTTCCAGTAATTTAAGGAAATATTTTATTTGATAACGATATTTTAAATAAACTGGAGTCATAATAGAAAGTATGTTTTGGATTAAACTCAATTTTTAATTTGTATTCTATTAGCACCCACATTTTTCATTGAAGATTTTTTTTTCCTGCTTGGTTTATTTGTGTTTTTTTACATATATTTTTTATTGCATTTCATTTTATAACAACATTTCACAGGCTCTGATATTCCCCCGTCCCCTCCTTTTGCCCTCCCCGCATGGTGGATTGCTCCACCTTATTGCAGCATTACAATTCAAATCCAGTCTTGTTTCTTTCATTGCAAGCATGTGCCTTTGCATAGTGTCCAGTATCTTATTGCCCAGCTGAATTCAACAGTTTCTTGGGGAGACCAACTCTGGTCTGGAGACACCGCTAGCAGATTTTCGTTCCGACCAATCAAATGCCATAACATAACATCAACAACCGTTTCCAACACTGCGGGGTTAATTAACATTGTATTGAGTGACTGATATGTTAGAGAATGCGAGTTCTTCACCGCATCCTGTGACTACTTCATTAACGTTTCAGTTATAGTTTGTATACAACTGGCTTCTATCTACCTTAAATTGGCTATAGGATACCATTCAGCTATCTCATGTCTATTTTCACTTTTTAACAGTTTATTGTGTTGAAGCATAATTTTTACTGAACTTGGCAGATTTTAGGATAGTCTAAACTGGCTTATACCTTTAGCAAGGCATGTGACACCCGTTGAGGCAGGGAACATTGAAGATTTTCAAAAGCTACAAGAGTATAAATGACTCAGTCTTAATCATTTGGAAGTTTCCACCATTACATTTGAAATCTTAATGCTATTCTATTTTTTTTACAGATTCTTTGAGAACAGAAAATTGGCTACTTGCAGAAGTTAATATTTTTTAAAATCTCATTTTACAATGTGATGCATATATAAGCTCTGTCAGAAAATATTTACCTATTCAACCATTAACTAACATTTAATCAGATACTTTTTTTTAACAGGCACACATGTAGGCACTGTAAATGAAGTCAGGCAAGCCTGAGTACTCAGAGACCCACCGGGTCCACCAGGAAATGCATGTCAAGGTATGCAGTAACCGTTAAAATGGAATCTGTGCCATGAAGCTTGGAAAACACACATCAAATGGGATCTGACCTGGAGGAGTCCCAGGGGACTTGTGGAGAACACAATATTTAGGACAAAAGCTGAAGCTCAGAGCGCGTCCTTGAGGAACCAGAAGATGCTTGTCAGATCTCCAGCCCCCCCCCCCCCCCGTCTCCATGTGCTCCAGCCACGAAACCACCAAGAACAACCGATGAACAAGATGAATCTCCAACAAGCAATACTCGTTGCAACGAATTAGAACACGCGTTGTCATGAACCATGAAGCATCTCAGGGGACAGTTAGTAAAAGTTTGTTATAGGGTTAGGGCTGCGGCTGCAGTGCTGGTGGAGGTTCCAAAAGTGGGAGGGGTCACTCTAGACTCAAAGCTGTCTGAAAGCAGAGGCAATATGTTATGTAACGCAGTATTTTAATTAAGAAAACCATCCCTGCTGAAGAAGCAGGTGTCATTCATTTTAAGCAAGCGAGTGGAGTGTATTGTGTTTTGGGTTGGCATAATGACCTTAATTTTTCTGCACTTAGAAAAAAAAAAGTGTGAATTGCGTTTCGTTTCACTTTTACCATCTCAGAATGATGTCTGATGTCGATACAGCGGGTCTCCCTTTATTCGTAGTGGAATTGTATTTCGAAATCCACAAGGCATATCTAAACCCACAGAAAGGACTAAACTCTACGTAGTATATAATTATCCTGTACCATGAAATTTAATTTACAGGTTAGGCAAGAAATGAACAGTGATACCTAACAATAATAGGATAGTTATAGCAAGATATGGTCATGAAGGTGACATTCGCTCCCTTCACTCTATCAATATGCCTCATTGCACTGGATGGTACTTTTCAGCTGCAGCTGATTACACGTAACTGGGACTCGGAATCAGGGATACGCCTGTACTCTGCGATACTTCAGTGATTTCCCATTGAGCATTTCCAGGCCACTTGTTGACCTTGAGTTACTGAGGCCAAGGAAAGTGAGAGTGTGCATGAGGGGATGATGTCATTTGGAACACTCTTACGTGGATATAATCACCGTATCCTTGACTAGAGGTTGTTCCCTGGGATATGGTGTACGCTGCTCTGTTCCAGTCTGTGCAAGATCCTACCTGAGGTCCCCAGTGCTTCCAGGCTGTGTGCCCCGAAGCTCTGACAGTTCTGATACCACTTGTGCATGTATTGATATATTCAAAACTAAAGTATCTTGGCACAATGAAATACTTCATTCTGGCTTAGTATGACAACCATGCTTCTGAGAGCAGATGTAGGAATATGAGTCCTCCATCTGGTGCACCCAACAGGACTGATCTGTCACCTTGGGCTGGAGTAACAGTTCCTGCAGACAAAGCAAGGTGCATTCCCCACCACTTGCCTGGGGAAAAGGCACTGAACAGTTTGCTTTAGCAGTATACTGAAACAGCTTTCTTCAAATATTCTTCTGGCCCTCACTCTCTCAAGCCTCACACTGTCTTGCCTGATGAAGCCCATTGACCATGACCATCTTGGATCCTGGGTCCGTCCTCTCGGAAAGATCCTAGCTCATCTCAGTGTTCCTTCCAATTTTCTGTCCTTTCATTCAGTGAGATACACTCTGAGCATGCAACATCAATCGTAAATCATTGGTTTATTTGAAAATTACACGCTAGAACTCTGGTTCTGTAAATGGATACACATGACAAAACATGTATGGACCTTTTTTCTTTCAAAGAATAAGATGGAAATGAACTAAATTAAGTTCTAATTTTTCCTATCTGTTCCTCAGTGTACTCTGTCTTATCCGCACCCATTAGTTAGCACACCACCCACCCAGAGTTGACTCTCTTTGAACTCCAAGACAATCCATGTCACCCCTAAACTTCTTGCGCTCACTCTGTAATGGGGGATGCCATTTGAGCCTGTGGTGTCTCTGTAAGCTTCCGCATAGCCGCACAGAAGCTCAAGGTTGGGAGGGCGGTGGGGAAGCACTAATTTAGTAAATTTCTGGGCTAAAGTCTTCACAGGGTTTGTCCAATGTGGAATTAGTCCTGGGGGCATTCTGTCATTAGTTTTCCTAACTACTTAATTGTGAAAACTCAAAAAGCAACATTGAAATCTAGCATGAGGGTCTGAAATGCCACTGTCAACCTCCCTGCAAGCCCAGAACATTCTAGAAGCCATTATCAGGAAGAGCAGGCATTGACCCCTTCTTACACCCCATTACAGCACAGACAGAAGCCACTAGCTCTGGGAAAAAAAAAACACACACTTGTATTAGAAAGCAAGAGATACCTTCTAAGGATACCATCAGTCACAGAAGCATTGGCTAACATGAAGCTAAACAAATTTTCTCCGCCCAAACTGACATCTTTCTAGTAGACAAGCTTTTGCACCAGGAAAGGTGTGAGAAGCATGTCCTGGCTGATGAGATAAGACACATCTTTCAAGGCCCCTCTCTGATGAGCAATGGTGAGGGTGACCAGGGGCACTCGCCGTACTTCTGAACTGGCAGGGACTGGCTTGGGACACAGGGTTCCTAGGTGAGGAACCCCGGTTGCTCTCCCTGTCTTTAGCGTATTTATTCTTGATGGCATGTCTCTGATCTTTGGGAGTGACTTTGTGGCCAAAGCCCATTTCTGTCACCGCTTTCCTGTGTTCTAGGTACAAGGGACCCTCACGGTTGGATGAATGTCGCCCCACCACGGTTTCAGCATCCTCCCTAGCCCAACTTAACTCTAAGGAACCATGTCCATAATGAAGCCTCAATTTGTCTGCCAGGATCTTGGCAACAAACGTCATGATGGTCCGAGCCTCCTGCTCCTTCTTCTGTACAAAATATCTACTTATGATGGTCCCCTTGCTCCGGGCAATGGTAGATGCGGGCTTCACATTTTGTAGAAAATCTGTCTTCTCTTTGCCTTTTGTGGTGGGGCTAATGCATACCGTATTCTTGGCTTGGCTTCCTGGCAGGAGTGGGGAGGACTTGCTCCCAAGGGTGTGTCCTGTTGCCCTGCCCTGGGCAGATAAGACCTTCTGTCTTGTAACCCCCTTCTCTGCTGGTGTGGGTCTCCTGCAGATCTCTCTCTTGTCAGGAGGACCAAATGTCTTGCTCACACTCTTCTGTGGGGCCTTCAGTTTGGAGATTTGGGGGTCCTGTCCCTGGCTGCTTCTTTCCCTTGAGAGAGGGTCACCAAGCCTCTGCAAAGCTAGCATGTCGTCAGCGGACACACTCTTTGAGGCGCCCAGTGGGCCCCGAGATGCTGAGATGGCTGTGGAAGAGGGCAGCAAAGGCAGATGGTCTTGCCGAACAGTACTAGTGGTCATGTCTTGAGGTTGGTTCTCTGACTCTACATTCACCTGGAGCTCCAGTTCCTTAGTAATCAGTCTTTTCGTGCATGACTGTCCTGCATCCTGGCCGGTGGAATTTTCATAGGGTGAGGGTGTTTTCTTCAACCCCAGGGACTCGACACCCTTCAGGCTCACATTAATGTGGGAGTGTGCTGCCGTACTGGTTTCCACAGAGACTTCCCAAGAAGAGACTTTCCTTTTAGCCAGCCCTTTGGTCTCTTCGGCTCTTGGAGGTGGGGATCCTGCCTTGGTCACCAATGCGCTTGTGCTGCAGCAAGGGTCTGGCAATACCAGGTCTCTCGTCTGCTTATGTGCCCCGTACTTGGCCATGACCTGCCTTGAGCTCACTTCCAGGCCATCTCTTCCAGTTCCCTGTGCAGCATGACTCTCGCTAGATCTTCCTGCAAGTTTGTAAGTAAGGAGCTGAGCAGGCAGCCTGCCCTGCTGTCCAGGCTGAGGGGTCATTGGAGGCCTAAGGTTACTGCCAAATGAAGTCATCCTCAGGGTCCTCTGGGCTTCTTTTTGGGCAGGTAAGGGGGGAAATGGGAAATTCTTCAGGAAGGGAACTGATTTTTTGGTTGCCATCTTCTTTCCTGGATCTTTCCAACTAGGCTCTCTCAGGGAGCCAGTAGCCTTGGCTTTCAACTTGACCCCAGGCTGACGCAAGGTTGACTGTGGAAGGGGCAAAGTTTGAACCACACCTAGACTGAGATTTTTCGGCTCAAGAGCCTGAAGGTGCAGCCCCCATTTTTGCCTCACTCTGAACCTTATAATGTGTGTTTCTAGCATCTGTTGGGTAAGTGGGTCAAGGAATGAGAGCTCCCTCGAGGTGTTTATATAGCACTTCTGGCCCTTAGGGGAGGCAAGATTTCTGGATCTAGGGTGGATATAAATCTTGGGAGAAGCGCAATTGACTGCAAACCAGGATCGACGCACTTTCACAGGGATCTTGCCCTCATGAATTTGACCCAACTTTCTGCCCAAATGGGCCTTGAGGGTTTTCTCAACATACTTCTTGTTTAAACCCCCAGCTATAAACGTTTCATAGAAACCCTTTCTAGATCTTGTCAAGCATCTTTCTGATTTCCTACTCTCTAGAAATCTCGTTGAAGTACTTCCAGGACCGCAAACTGGATCTTCTGGCAAGTTTCTTTCTTGTCCTAGATCTCTGATTGGCTTGTCTAGTCTGAATCTTACTGAACCCTTGCCAAAAATTCTTCTGGAACGCATGGATCCCATCATCTGCTCTCCGTTGCTGCATATACGTGTAAATGGATTGGATCGGCAGGAATCATGGAAGTCCATTGCTTGGCACTTGGAGACCGGTAAGATTTTTCCCTTAGGTTGCATGACTTCCAAAGATGCTCCAGCTCTATAGAGGGCACCATCCTGATACTCATCTTTGAAGACTCTCATCTGACTCTGTTGCTTTTGTGGGTCCTGGCGCTTAGTGCTGACAGAATAGCCAGGAAGAGCAGAGGAAGGCTTGAATGTGTAGGAGGCCTGGCTGTCCTGGAGAAATCTGGGAGTGGGTTGGCCAGTGGTTTCCTGTGAGTTTGGGAGATGAGAGGCTAAAGCCTTTCTCTGTTTCTGCTGCTTTTGCAAGGGCTGTTCCATCTTGTGGGCTTTGGTGGGGATGACAGACTGTGGCTTCTCCTGAGATGTCCAGTAGGATGCGGTATAGTCCTGATTTCCCTGGGGAAGCCTGGGAGTGCATTGGCCAGTGACTTCTTGAGATTTCTGACAGTGAGAAATTAAGGCCCTTCTCAGTTTGTCTGGCTTCTGAAAGGGCCATTCCATTTGTTCATTATAAACTGGGATGATAGATTGTGCCCTCTGCTGCGAAGTAGGGCAGGACGTCTTGCAGGTCCTACCATCAGATGGAGACAACATTGTTTTTGTGGGGGGAAAGCATGGGACGTGATGTGGTATCTCTCTCTGACCTGGATAGGACAAACCTTTGGGCAAGGACTGGCCCAACATAGTGTCTTTGGCATGACTGTGACCTGGAGATGGACTAGAGCCGACATTGAATCTAATTGAGGGATTTTTTAACTTGAGAGATTTTGTGGATACATGGACATTAGCCACCAGAGACTCGCTGTGCAGGGAGGGGAGGCCCCAGAAGAGCTGGCTGTATTCACTTTCCAAGTGATCCCCAAAGACCTCAGGGTAAGAGATCTGCTGAGAACCTGGCAGCTGCACTGGTTTCTTTTTTATTCTGCACAACGGCTGTAACATGGTGGCACCCTGCTTGTCACTCAGTGACTGCAGAAGATTCCTTAGAGAATCTTGGTAGTCTGGGTACTTTCCTTTCAGAAATGACTCATCAGTGTGTTTTGCCTTCCATGACTGTTCTACTCTCTTGGAAATGAGTCTCTCTAGCAACTTTTGAACATCAGAGCTGATGAAAGAGGAAGCACCAGCTTCTATTTGCCTGCGTGTGGGATCTCCCCAGCATGAGGCCTCTGGTGTACGATGGCAAAGATTCTCTTGTTGGGATCTGCCATGCAGAGAAGCACAGAACAGCAAGGTCTTGGCAGCTGCCCACCACCAGAAGAATGAAAATAAACCACTTAACCAGCTCAGGCCTGAGATGGTCAAGATGTGAGAGGCCAAATAGGAGTTACCTGAAGGAGAGTTTTCTGGACTAGGGCCCACTGGGATTCTCTGTAAATCAGACTGGAGGTGTAAATCATGAGGTGTCTGTGACAGGCAAGAGGACAGATGCAAAGGAGCCTGGAGCAAAGGAGCTGAGGAAGCCAGTGGCGTCAAGGTTGTGGGTGAAGCAACAGTCAATGGTGGTTGGTACTTCTCTCCAAGAGAGTCCTGATATGAGAGATGCAGAGTTCTGTTCTTGTCAGGGGTTCTGCCCTGGGGGCTGCAGGAGACAAGAAGCACAAGCTTCAGCTGGGACCAGACAAGGACAAGAGGCCAGGCCCCAGGTAGGGATGGATGGAAGCCATAACCCCTCGGAGGCCTCCCATACTGACTCATTCTCATCCCAATACTTCACGCCATCCTCTCTCCATCCTGTGGCTTTCCCACCTGCGTCAGCCTCAGACCCAAGATCAGACCCAGCTGCCCGAAAGACAAAGGACAAGGAAAGAGCCAGAAAAATTTGTTACCTTGGAAGAGGTGTAATCGGGCCCGGTGCCTCCTCTACTTCCTTCAGGAATTCCCTACAGACTGGAAATCAGGAGATGAGGTAGTGATGGAGGAAGAAAGGACTTAGGACCCTCCTAGGGAGATAAATGGACTGTCCTTCCAGGACATTAAACTCTGGGACCTCTGTATCAGTGTCCATCCACCCCACTGAGCACACGCAGTGACAGCAGGCCCCACAGGGGAGCAGCTCTTTTTTCTTTACAAAGTGCTTCCACCTATCACCAACTGAACTCCTCACAACTGCTCTGTGAGCGAGAAGTGACATGATATTTCAAAGAGGACATGGTCTCACTGAAGTGACACTGTCACATTCAGACGGTGTCAGCTCAGTCCAGCTTGGTGTCTCCTTCTGGGTGGCACCGCTCCCTTGCCCACCATGGCTTCAATGCCATCTGGAACATGAGTAGTAACCCAAATCCTGATTGATTGCTTTCCCAGGAGTCTACGGCTCGAGCTTCTGCCACTGACATCCGGGAGATCTGGCTCCCATCCCTCGGGGAGAGGTGAGGTCATCAGCGGAGTTCTCCGGGTGGAAGGATTGACCCCTACCTTTCAGAGCAACACTCGTCTTCCGGCTCCTGCTCTCCCTCCTTCTTTGTGCTGGACTCTGAAAAAAACAAGGAAGAGAGGGGCTGGGACCCCGTTCTCTGTCCTCCAGGTACGATGCCAACACGGTCATAATCACGAACATCCTGACTAGTTGCTGTATTTGGCTACTAGACCTATATGTTGCTTTCTTACAATTTAGTTCTTTTTCATTTAATTTTGGAATGCACACCAAGTGTGGTTTTGGGTAAGGCTCACTGGGGTTGTCTTTGGTCCCTATTCCTGTGCTGAAGAAGAGGATATTACTAAGTACATCCGAGCTGCCACACAGGATCCTGCTGCCCAAGACCAGAGGTCACTCCAGCCTCCGAATGGAGATTCTGCAGCTCAGCACAGCCCTCAGACTGGCTGCACATGAAGGGAAGGCTTGGCCCTAAGGCATATGTTACAAGGGGGCCTCCTATCCAACCCTAAGTGATGCATTCCTAGGCCACTGTGTGTCTAACTTTTCCCTGGTAAGCTCCAGTGCACCCATGTAAATGATTTCATAGTAAATGATATGGTAAAAATCATAGCGTCCAACCTAATCCTTGCCCTGACAGATAGTACTGGTTCCTGAAGTTCCCCATCTCCAAAGTCTGTAATTAATTTGAACAAATGAAGATTAATTTTCGGGCCCAGTGGCGTGGCCTAGCGGCTAAAGTCCTCGCCTTGGATGCGCCAGGATCCCATATGGGCACCGGTTCTAATCCTGGCAGCTCCACTTCCCATCCAGCTCCCTGCTTGTGGCCTGGGAAAGCAGTCAAGGACGGCCCAAAGCCTTGGGGCCCTGCACCCATGTGGGAGACCCGGAAGAAGTTCCTGGATCCTGGCTTCAGACTGGCATAGCATCGGCCGTTGTGCTCACTTGGGGAATGAATCATGGGACGGAAGCTCTTCCTCTCTGTCTCTCCTGCTCTCCATATATCTGACTTTCCAATAAATAAATAAATCTTTTTTTTTTTAAAGAGTAATTTCCTCTTGGGTTTTGATCAAGGGTTCCTTACCTTCCTGATGTTCTTGTTTCTAGCAGGTGGTGAGGATGGGTCACTCTTGAGGCAGGGGAGTATCAGGAGGAAGATCCCCACGCCACACAGAATCGGCAAGATGATGTCCAGCACCCAGAAAGTGAAGCTGGGGCACGGGCAAGTGGCTCTCATGCATCTCAAAGGAAGATGTCCCTCCATCCTGACTCACGCTGCCATGCCACCCTCGGTCCCCTGAGCTCTGGGAGTTCCTTTTGGCCCAAGAGGCACATCACAGAACTGTACCGTCATCACAAAGCCCTCCAGGACGTGGGGGAGGGGCAATGGAAGGGAAGCAGCTGAGCCAAAGCCCCTCCCCCACCATTCATCCCTCCAGCTGTCTTCAGGAGCCATCCAGATCCCGTATCCAAATCTTCCTGCTGAATATATCCAGTAAATTTTAGTCCAGGTTCAATTCTTTCCCCCTTTGCTGCTCCAGTGTCACCTGTTTACTCTTATCCCATGAAGACCTTAGCTTGTAGCAATCGGTGTCAAGCTCCTTAAAACCTGTTCTAAGACTTTTGAGTACTTTTCAGGGAAATGTTGCCTCCCAAGATCCTCTGATTTCAAAATTTTCCCATAGAATAAGTTTAGCCACTGCCATCAGTACAGTGGAACTTTACACTTCAGTTCAAACTGTCTAGTTAGAATTTATATTGGCTACTCTCAGAGCAATCTCAGACACACACAAAAAATCAAATTATTATTATTTAAAATTCCCAAGGTTAAATAACTCTAATAAAAGTAGAAATAATTAAATCTTCAAAAGCTTTTTCTTAGCAGCATTAACACTTCTGAGTTTAGCGTTAGAGTGTGGGTAAAATGCTATTGCTGGGCAGTGGGAGGTTGCTTTGTGTGGAGAAAACTGCTACTTTGCTAGGCCAGGAGGCGCCTGGACTTTGGGAGGATTCCCCTTTGGCGAAAAATCTGTTCTGTTTGCTGTCTTGCAACTTTGTGAAGCCAGGTGCGGGAGGGCAAGGGCTCAGTTCTTCTCCCAAGAACAGAAGGAAGATAAGGATGTGAGGATGGGATGAGCCATAAAGATAATGGGTGTGAGAACAGAACAGGCTGCCTGTGCCTGAAGGCCATAAAAATGAACATGTCTAAAGTTGTTACTTTTTGATGTATTTCCCAGCCCAAAAAGGTCTATATGATCTTCTGTCTTGGGCTGACTGGGAGTCCGATCGCCCACTTGGCTGGCCTGTGTGCCCCAAATGCGGTCTGGCCCCAGCATGCTGGCGCAATAAACTCTGTTTGCTATTTGCATTACGAGCCAGACTCTTTGTCATTCTCTGGGGGTTGACTAGCTTGCAGCCTGACATCCGAGGGCTCTAGCCCGGACTCTGACATTAGAAAAGCTGCAGATTTATTGTTGAAGCACATTTAGACAAATCAGTTCATTTCAAATTTTAAAAAATTAAGTATTTCCTGATTTTCCTAAAATCTTACACATGATGTTTTGATTCCATTTCTTTTCATCTTGTCCAAAATGCATTACTCTCTAGATGCTCAATATATATGTGTGGCACATCCACAGAGCAGGAATGGATCACGTGAGCTAAATAAAGTACTAATGTTGTGACGGATTTTGAAATCCCCAGAAAATCATCAAGTCTGAAGTCGTGGCTAACGCACAAAGGTGGTTTATTTCAGGTTAGCCTAGGTCTCCCAGTCACCTCCCGCAGCCGAGCAGGGCTGGGCGGGGGAGGGGCAGTCGCAGCCGAGGCAGAAGAGAAAGAGAGAGAGCGAGCGAGCAAGCGAGCGAGCGAGAGCCCCCAGCTGAACAGCCCAGCAGTTCTTATACATTTCAGGCTATTAATTATACAGTCATGATTTAGCAGGCTTCTATTGGTGGGTTTGAAGAAAGCAACTTTTTAAAAGTACAAATCGATGAGTTATAGGGCGGTGGATCTTATCAAACACCAGGTGCCTCCTTCCTGAGGAGCAGTCTGCCCACGTGACCTGCCAGGTGTCCTGCCGGGTGTCACGTAGACTGTCAGGCCTGGAGTTCACATAGCCCCCAGCCAAGCCATTGAGGCAGAATCCCAAAAGGCAGAAAACACTTAAGGTTCTTCACTGACTCCTAAGGTGGAAAGTGGGACTGAGACCCAGATGTGGGTTTGAATCCAGTTTAGGCAGCTTCATGTGGTATCATTAGTATTATAAATATGTATATGATTGTGGTACATATTACACATATATTATATTTTCCCCTCTGTCTCAGAGTACGCCTTTGCTATTATCTCCTGCCCCCGACAGACTCATAGAGCCTTGCATGTACCTCCTTGAAAAAGGCCTTCTCGTCCGAAGTTACATTATAACATGAAACTATTCTGACATCCCTTTGGTAGAATTTCAGGATTAGGAACTTTGTCCACTAGATGATAAATTTATATTACTACTTGGAATATTGCCATGAAAATAATGTATATTTTCTGTTGGGCATTGGTTATATGCAGCTTCAATGTGAGCGTATCACCTGAGTTTATCGGGCTGTAATATCAAGAACACACATGTTCAAGAACCCATCTCTGCACCTACCATTTTCTTCATCTGTCTATGAGCTCTAGTACATCACAGCCCCCAGTAAGGATCAACAGATTGACTGGGGGAGTTCTGCATGTCTTAATCAGGTCCAGTAAGATCAGCAAAACTCTTGGTGGCTTCTAAGTTCTACTTTATTTATAAGGGAACATAAGACTGAGATATGTATCTTATCTTGGCCTTAAAATCAAAAATGAGATCTCAGGGAACTGTCTTTTTACAAGAAAGACTCCTAATAGCCACTGTCAATTCAGCAGAAGAGCCTGCGTGGAGAACAGGAGCTGGAGGGCCGAGAGAATTGGTCGTGGTAATGCCACACTTACACTGAAAACAACGCAACAACAAAAAATTTGGACCTACTGTTCATCAAAACTGATATTCTTTCTGAATGTACCAAACATACCTCATAGCACTAATGACATCCTGGGTCTCAGAGACAATTGTCCTGTGTGTATTTACTCACATTTACCTCCATATATTTGATTTTACAGGTGTACTTTCATTTCTGTCCATCTACCGACCTATCCTACCCGCCTACTGCAACAATAGTGAAATGCCCTGCTTTTCAAAGCATCTACACTGTGTGGTGCAGAAAAGTTGTATCCAAAGGCATTCTTTGGACATAACACTTTTCTGACAACTGTGTCCCATGGCTGGATCCTTGGAGGTGTTTTTGAGATGTGACACTCATTTTAGAAGAACTTTACTTCTTGTTCTTTGCAATAAGACCTGAGGGCTTTGTTTCAGCTTCCTCACTCTTCAGCCCACATGCTATCATAGTTCTTTTTTTTTTTTTAGATGTATTTATTTTTCATTACAAAACCAGATATACAGAGAGGAGGAGAGACAGAGAGGAAATGATTCACTCCCCAAGTGAACACAAAGCCGGTATTGCGCCTATCCGAAACCAGGAGCCAAGAACTTCTTCCAGGTCTCCCACACGGGTGCAGGGTCCCAAGGTTTTGGGCCATCCTCGACTGCTTTCCCAGGCCACAAACAGGGAGCTGGATGGGAAGTAGAGCTGCCAGGATTAGAACTGTCGCCCATATGGGATCCCGGTGTGTTCAAGGCAAGGACTTCAGCCACTAGGCCACAGTGCTGGGCCTGCTATTGTAGTTCATTTCCATCTTTCATGGTCCCTATAAGAACCACCTTCATTCATTTAACAAGTTCCTGGTACGTCGGCCTCCCAAAGGTTTGGGACTCCTGTGGGTTCGTGTGTGGCCGACAGTTATAGCTTTAATCTCTGATGTTTCTACTGCCGAGAAGCAGAGGGCAAAAATTTCCATAGGAAACTGAATTTGCATTTTGCAAGACAATTGTTTTCCATGCCCTTTGATCACTGCAAAATATTTTTTAAAACATACTCAAAAAGGACATTTCTTTTTATAAAGTTCCCTTCCTGCAGATAACTCCCTGTTGCATACATTTTCCCACAGCCTCAGTAGAACTACTTTACAATAAGTTTGTATCTCTTTAGAAATCTTCATGGCTCACTCCCCAAGTGGCTGCAACGGCTGGAGCTGAGCCAATTCAAAGCCAGGAGCCAGGAGCGCCTCGGGGTCTCCCACGTGGGTGCAGGGTCCCAAGGATTTGGACCATTCTCAACTGCTTTCCCAGGCCACAAGCAGGGATCTGGATGGGAAGCGGGGGTCACCGGGATTAGAACCGGTGCCCATATGGGATCCCAGCGTGTGCAAGGTGGACTTTAATCACTACACTATCGTGCCAGGCCCCCTTTTTTTCTTTTAAAATATTCATTTGCAAACACTCATTGTCACAGAAGGGCAATACAAGTATCTTTACCATGCGTGGCTGTTTAGGTTAGTCAGTATACAGGGAAAGTTCGTATTTATAAACGCAGTAATAGTTTGGTGGGTTTTTTTTTTTTTCTCTTATTTTCCGTTTTACAATTTTTCTTGTCACTGCCCACCACGTGGGAGATCTGGATTAAGTTCTTAGCTATGGGCTTCCACACCCTGCTTCTCACAGGTGCTTCAAAGAGGGACCCAATGGAGAGGAATTCTCCGACTTCACTGCTTCTTTGTGTCTAAACTAAATAAAACAATCTAGCAATCCACTGGAAGAACACAGCCCACATTTACTGAGTGCAAATTATTTCTTCTCTAAATCCTGGGCACACAAAAATATATGAGCATGCTAAATTACAGGTATTATGTAATTACGCATGTACACAAAATAATACACAACTAACCTTTTATTTGGCGATAACCTACTCTCAGTAATGCCCAAAGGTTTTGAAAAAGTTGTTCATAAGCTATGCTTCTAAATTTATGTCCAGTTCTTGTCTCCCTCCTCTGCTGCACTCCCAGGCCCTAGCAGGGAGCTGGATCAGAAGTGAAGCAACCAGGACTTGAACTAGTGCCCATATGGGAAGCTGGCACAACAAGGGCAAACACTGGCCCGCTGAGCCACTGCACCTGCCCCATTCTTACACATTGTTTTTTGTATTCTATATTAACTGCCACATTAAAAAAAATGCGTATTTGTGTTTTGGGAACTGGCTTAATTATAGCCAAGTATAATGGTTTCCAGTTACATCAGTTCTATAGCCAAAGACAAGATTTCATTGGCCACATGGTAATCTGGCCTTTCTTTCCTACACATTTTAGAATTTTTATTGTTCACTATTGAAAGTTTGACTATAATGCGGCGCATTGAGCATCTTTTCTGATTATGCCTGGAGTGAGTTCTATGTGAGTCTTCCACTTGTTTGTCCTTATCTTTCTCTAATTTAGGAGAGATTCTACTGTTATTTCACTGAATGGGCTTATAATCCATTCTCTATTTCCACATACTCAGAAACTCTAAGATACTCGTGCTTGGTGGTTTTATAGTACCTCATAAATCTTAAGTACTATTTTCAATTTTATTTTCCTCTTTCTGCTGTCTTCAGATCTGAAGTAATTCCAAAGATTTATTTTCTAGCTTGGATATTCTTCCTCCAGCCTCATCAAGTCCACTGTTAAAGCTCTCCGCTTTATTTTCTATTTGAGATACCGACGTCTTCATTTAAGTATTTCAGCTTGATTTTTCTTCACTATCTATATCTCCTGGCAAATGTTTTCATCCATGGGCCCTGCACAGTGGCTCAGTGGCTAAAATCTGTGCCTTGCATGGACCTGGATCCCATATAGCTGCCGGTTCATGTCCTGATTGCTCCACTTCCCATCCAGCTCCCTGCTTGTGTCCTGGGAAAACAATAGAGGATGGGCCAAAGCCTTGGAACCCTGCATCCATGTGGGAGGTCTGGAAAAAGTTCCTGGCTTCTGGCTTTAGATCAGCTCAGCTCCAGCCATTGCAGCCAGCTGTGGAGTGAACCAGTGGACGAAGCACCTTCCTCTCTGTCTCTTTTCTCTGTAGATCTGCTTTTCCAATAAAAATAAGTAAGCTTTTAAAAATAATTTCATCCATGTCATGCATGAATTTATTGCATGTATTTGCTTCTCAGTGGTTTTGCATAATCTTATGATCATTGTTTTGAATTCCTTTTCAGGTATTTCATTAATCTTTTCCTCTTCATATTCTAATATTGAAGTGCCTTTTTTTTCCTAGGGAGAGATGGAAAACTTTGTCTCCTTTGCCCATGTTTCTTATGTTTCTGCATTTATTTACACAATAACTGTGGAAGCAGTTATTTGTTTTCTCTTCCAAAAGTTCTTATCTTTTTTTTTTTAAGATTTATTTTATTTTTATTGAAAGGCGGATATACAGAGGGGAGAGACAGAGAGGAAGATCTTCCATCCGATAATTCACTCCCCAAGTGAACACAACAGCCGATGCTATGCTGATCCAAAGCCAGGAGCCTCTTCCAGGTCTCCTACATGCAGGTGCAGGATCCCAAAGCCTTGGGCTGTCCTTGACTGCTTTCCCAGGCCACAGGCAGGGAGCTGGATGGGAAGTGGAGCTGCCTGGATTAGAACCGGCGTTCATATGGGATCCTGGGCGTGCAAGGCGAGGACCTTAACCACTTGCGCCACCACGCCGAGCCCGGGTTCTTATCTTGAAGTAGCTCTGGCTCAGTGGAGTGCCTGCTCCTTCAGTGGACACTCCTTCAGTTGGGGTCAATGAGCTCTGGTCAGTGCTGGAGGGGGAAGCACCTGATTTGAGCACAGTAGAACTTTATTGCCAGTACAGGGGAAGGTATTAACCCACCGTATGGCAGGATCACAGCTTCACCTTCTCTCTGTGCACGTAAGAACATGCATTAGAATGCATTGTTTTGGTCTCAAAGATCATCTTGAAAAACATCATACAGTGTTTTACTTTATTTTTTTAGGACTTATTTATTTATTTTGAGATAATCAAGATGGTAGAATAGGGTAAGGACACGTTTGAACAGAGAATACTTAGCCAGGCTGAAGCAGACAAAACACATTCCAGGATATATAAATGCACGGGCTGATGGTAGAGGAACACCAGGAGATTGATGGACGAGCAAAAGCAGCAGAGACAACCGTGGCCAGATGCCCCAGCGGCAGACAGCAAGTGGCAATCTGAGCTCCACCGGCTCCCGGAACAACAGCCAGATCAAAATTGGTCCAGGTGGCCCTCAGACCTAACGGCCAGCAGATTCCGGCAAGATCAGCACTACCAACAACCTAGTTATGTAGCATACCTGGTGCCTTCTTAATCCTGGGAACTGACGAACAAGAAGTGAGAGAAAGGTTGAACAGAAAATGGTGCAACCTCAGCACAGGATCACAGGGAGTAGAGTGGTGAGCCAGGAGCTGGGGCTACAGTGGTAAGCCTAACCACAAGAGACCAGATCTGAAACTTGCTGTGGGGAGTGGCACAAATGACTGCCAGCAAAGAACAGGGTACTAAGCAAAATAAGTAAAATTAAGCTGTAGACCTGTGGGTGACACAGCTTAGAAAACTGCCCTAAAGAGAAGAATCTGCTAAGCAGAAGTACAATGACCAAGAGCAAAAAGAGACAGAGGCACAATGAATATTAAGAAGACTTCCCTGGGCCCGGCGGCGTGGCCTAGCAGCTAAAGTCCTCTCCTTGAACGCTCGGGATCCCATATGGGCGACAGTTCTAATCCCGGCAGCCCCGCTTCCCTTCCAGCTCCCTGCCTGTGGCCCAGGAAAGCAGTCGAGGACGGCCCAAAGCCTTGGGACCCTTCACCTGTGTTGGAGACCCGGAAGAGGTTCCTGGTTCCTGGCTCCGGATCAGCCATTGCGCTCACTTGGGGATTGAATCATGGGACAGAAGATCTTCCTCTCTGTCTCTCCTCCTCTCTGTATATCTGACTTTGTAATACAAATAAATAAATCTTTAAAAAACAAAAAAACAAAAAAAGACTCCCCTGAAAAGCAGCAACAAGCCTTTGCCAACCTGAGAGTTAACTGAGGAATACATCCAGGAAATGGGGGAAAAAGAACTTAAAATCTTGTCATAAAGTTTCTTATCAACAATGAGAAACACATGCAGGAATTTAAGGAATATGTCACACAGGAAATAGCAACACTGAAGCAAATTCAAGCTAAATTATTAAAAATGAAGGACATAATGGAACAAGTTAAAAAATTCAGTGGAAACTCTCAATAATAGCATGAATTAAGCAGAAGAAAGAATTTCAGAATTGGAAGATATTTCCTCTCATCATGGGAAACAATTAGAAAGCTGGAAGTGGAGCTGGATCAAGCTAAAAAAAAAGTATTCAAGAACTAATAGACACCATTAAAAGGCCAAATATGAGAGTTATGGGAGTCCCAGAAGGCGCAGGAAGAGAAGCTGGGTTTAAAGCTGTATTCAATTTAATAATGAAGGAAAATTTCCCTAACATGGATAAATAATTGGGAAACAAGGTACAGAAGGGGTACAGAACTCCCAACGGTGTTGACCAAAAGTGATCTTCACCATGGCACATGATAATCAAGCTCTCTTGAGTCAAACATAAGGAAAAGATCCTTAAATATGTATAAAAAGAAAGCCAATAGACATATAGAGGAACCCCAATCAGTCTCACAGCTGACCTCTCACAAGAAACTCCACAGGCCAGAAGAGAATGGAGTGACATATTCCAGATTCTTTTTTTTTAAAGATTTATTTTATTTTTATCACAAAGTCAGATATACACACAGGAGGAGAGACAGAGAGGAAGATCTTCTGTCTGAGGACTCACTCCCCAAGCAACCACAATGGCCAGTGCTGTGCCAATCCGAAGCCGGGCACCAGGAGCTCTTCTGGGTCTCCCACATGGGTGCAGGATCCCCAACTGCTTTCCCAGGCCACAAGCAGGGAGCTAGATGGGAAGTGGAGCTGTTGGGATTAGAACCGGTGACAACATGGGATCCTGGCATGTTCAAGGGAAGGACTTTAGCCGCTAAGCCACCACACCAGGCCCTATTCCAGATTCTAAAAGGGAAAAATTGTTGGCCCAGAATAATATACCAAGTAGAGCTTTCCTTTGTCTTTGAAAGCAAAGTGAAATTCTTCCAAACTAAAGAAAAGCTCAAAAAATATGCCTATTCAAGACCTGTTCTACAAATGATACTTAAAGATGTTCTCACGACAATGAAAAAGAATAGCACCCACCAAAACCAATGGCAAATGTGAAGAACATCCCAGTATAGCAAGTACAGGTGACTAAATCAAATAATGAACAATCCATTGCTAAAATGACAGGACCGAATTGCCACCTAATCATAATAACCCTGATTGTAAATGGCTTAAATGCATAAATCAAATATTACAGATTAGTAGATTGGATCAAAAAGCAAAGCCCATCTATCTGTTGCCTGCAGGAGATGCATCTCACCCACAAAAATCAGCAGAACTTCTCTCATGGATTTTTATGTCTTTGTGGGTTTTTTTGTTTTTAATTTCTTCAAAATGGTTTTTTCTCTCATATTAAATTCTTCACTGACTCATAGGATTTACAGCGGCATCATTTTCTTCAAGAAGGCTCTTGATTTTCATTTATTCAGTACACATTAGTCATTAAGTTGCATGTTATTTAACTTCATGGCATTGTAATTTTCTAGTTTTCTTCCTGTTGTTGATTTTGTTTTATGGCTTTTCATTTTTGGGGATGTAGAGTAACTGTGTAATAGAGACTATCCTATCCAGAAGTGAGGATACAATGCAATATGCATTTCTACTTCCAGATCAAAGATGGACTCCCAGTGAAACTGTTAAATATATCATGACAGTAGAATACTGGACTGTGCCATTTTCCATGCTGGCAGTGAGGAACGAATGACTATTTATGAAGAACTATACTATTGTGATAATATAGGGGATTTAATGGGGGATGGGGAGGTGGGAGGGGGGTAAGGGCAATCCCAGAGCCTATGGAACTGTATTATAAAATGAGGATAATGATTTTTAAAATGGAAAAAGATTTATTCGTTTTTATTGGAAAGGCAGATTTACACAGGAAAGGAAAGAAAGATCTTGCCTATGCTGGTTCACTCGCCTAAATGGAGGCAACAGCCAGAGCTGAACGGATCTGAGGCCAGGAGCCAGGAGCTTCCTTCAGGTCTCCCATGAAGGTGCAGGGTCCCAAGATTTTGGGTCATCCTTTACCGCTTTCCCAGGCCACAAGCAGGAAGCTGGATGGGAAGTGGAGCAGCCAGAACACAAACCAACACTCATGTGGGATCCCAACACGTGCAGGGCAAGGATTTAGCCACTGAGCCACTGCACTGCACCCAAAATGTTAAAGTTTTTAAGAAGTCTGTGGCATTCCTATACAGTTTGTTTCATTTGTGGCTCAGAAACTTATCAGATGATGAATGTGACAGTGGTTGATGAAATTTCTTTGTCTGTTCTGAACATCAGTCCACGGTTCACAGAACCCAAGGAGAATCTACAGAAGTGTTTCAATGACTCCTGTTTGTGTCTGGTGGTCCTTGCAGCTGCACTCTTGCTTCCTCTGCGAACATCTAGTGGAGTGCACCTGCTCTGACTCCAGTGTCACAGGGCGTTGTGGACGAGTGTCCCCAGTGGCAGTGCTCCTCTGTCAGAGCGTTTACCTTTTGTGATGTTAGACCCCATGCATTCTCTATGCACAACAAAATGCTCTACTTAACGTGACACATATTTTATGTCTGACTCTTCCAAGGCTCTCCAGCATATTTACATACTGGAATCAATTCATCCACAATCACATCCCTAGAGAAAATATTTTGGCATCAATAGGATTTTCCCTGGAAGTTGAGGCTGACTCAGTCGTCACTTGTGGGTAGATAAATTCATTCTCATGGTGTTATTTCTGAGCATCTCACCCTTGCAACTCAGGCTAAGGGAAGGGTAGCGGAAGCTTGCAGATTGCCTGGGAGGCAGACAGGCAGGGCAAGGCTACAGAACACGCCAACACAGGCAAAGGCTGAGGCTAAGGGCAGATATCGTCAAACAGGGCTGCTATTCCTGCCAGGACATGTGGGATCTGGGGCTGAGAACAAGCATGGTAAGGGAACTTGGAGAACTCCCCCACAATAATCTGAAAATCCCTTGGGGCAGGCCAGACCTGACAAAGCTACAGAAATCCTCAGTATTTGTGTGGATTCGGTCTGGGGACAGGCCAGCCTAGGCCAGGCTGCAGCACCACCTGGCAAACATGATAGCACCGGTGTGCTCACGTAAGGTACATGGCTTGAGCGAAACTGAACAAGCAGCTTCACCCACCAGTGTGTGCACTGGCTGGTACAGGTGACAGGCCAAAACTGACCCTACACTGGCTGGCACACAAGAGTCAGGTCTGAGGTCACTCCGGGTTTCTTGGGAGTCTCCCCAATGGGATCACTAGACTCAGATCCCAATCATAGGAAAAAGTCACAGGATGTGTGGTCAGGCCTCGGAGGGCATGTATTGAGATGGGACATGCCCATGCAGTGGACAGCATGCCCAGACCCACACAAACGGTCAGCTCATTTAGGCCAGCAGGGGACATTATCAGCAGGTAGAAAGCACAACAGCTTGGACAACTCTCTTGGCCGAGCTTTGCAGCATGTCCCTGGGCCTGTGGATGCACGGAAGCGGACTTTGTCAACCAATAGACCTCCGAAAGATCTTGTCAACCCTGGAGCAACAAAAGCAACAACTTCTCAGAACTATCAATACCCTGCAAGTAACAGTCTCAGAACACTCTCCCTCATGTCACAGTCTCGCAGGTGTCATCGAATGACAGAGAGGCTCCTCTCACTCTCCCCCTGGGGTCATAGGGAAAAAAATACTGAAACATTTTTTTTCCCACCCACCTTCCTCCATATTTGATTCTCTCCACCCTAATCAGAGACCCACACGGGCACGCATCCCTCTCAACCATGTAAACAATACTAAACAGGAAATGTTAAAGTGTGTAGGAACCCCCTATACTGTCTTTGCAACTCTTCCACGAATCTGAAAGTTTCCAAATAAAAAGATAAACTGTAGAACAATCACAACTGCACATTTAAGGCTTTACATCAGACTAAAGGAGGTCATGCTTATGATATTTGGAGAAAGAAAATTTGAATAAAGAATTACTGTAGGAAATGACATCTGTTAAAGAACATGAGTCTTTTTTTTTTTAATCATACATTGGTACATTCTACACCTACAGAAAAAGGAATAAACAGTCAGCATGAACTTCACCACAAATGAACCTTTGAACCTGTTTCATACCAAAGAAGCAAGTCGCACAGGACCTCACATTACATAATTCCATTTACTAGCAACAAATGTATAGGGACAGAAAAGCAACCATGATAGCTCAGAGTCGAGGAGAGCTATGACTGGGAAGATGCTAGGGTAAGCAAAGTGTTCTAGACTGTATTGTTGTAATGGCTGCAGGATACCAGTTATAATAACTGTACATCCTAATGTACTTTATGTATGTGATGCATATGGATTATAAATTATGTTTTCATGCAGCTTTTATCAACGAAAGAGTGGTCAATTACTAAGTGATATAAATTTATACGATTCTCCAAGGACCAGCAGCTTAAATGCTATGGATGAGCCACTCTCCACACTGTGCGGCCTGCAGGCTTGCAGCAGAATGAGAAAGGAGAAGCACAGCACAGGAGTGTACAGCAATGATGACTGGACAATCGGCTCTGTGTGACAGGAATATCTCCCAGCAAGCTACAGTCAAAATACTCAAGCTTTGAGGCTCCTGCAATGGCCCAGTTGGCTAATCCTCCACCTTTAAGAGCCAGCATTCCATATGGACACAGATCTTATGCCTTGGCTGCTCCACTTCCCATTCAGCTTCCTCCTTGTGGCCTAGGAAAGCAATGGAAAACGGTCCAAATCCTTGGGACCCTGCACCCGCACAGGAGACCTGGAAGAACCCGTTGGGTCCCAGCTTCAGATCAGCACAACTCTAGGCATTGTGGCCATTTAGGGAGTGAACCAGCAGATAGCAGATCTTTCTCTCT
The DNA here is from genome assembly GCF_017591425.1 of Ochotona curzoniae. NCBI lineage: Eukaryota > Metazoa > Chordata > Mammalia > Lagomorpha > Ochotonidae > Ochotona > Ochotona curzoniae. The sequence goes on along the minus strand of NW_024466607.1, from coordinate 37,701,066 downwards.
GCCTTTCCTTCTCTTGTAAATCTGTCTTTCCAATAAAAAACTAATAATAAAGAAAATGCAAGCTTCAACTTACAGAGCAGGAAGTGCTGCTACACAGGTTCTCACCAGATGTCACAGAAAATATAATTGCTTATATCTCCTCAACTAATAAAGCAGTGTTTGCTAAAATCCCTTCCCGTCCTATTCCAACTCACATGAGTGCTAATGAGTAAACCAGAAGATGCTGAGTCTTTTGTTCGAAAAGGGTATTAGGCAAAGGTGAGAGTCTATAATCTCTTCCCTTTGACAGAGTAAGCTTCACAGAAGCCAGGCACAAGAGTTTTGCCTTGATGCGCTAAGATGCCAGCCAACAGACCTCATCTCATGCAAGTGTCTGGGTTTGGTTCCTGTGTCCAGCCAGCTCCACTCCAGTTTCCTGTTAGTGCAAACCCTGGGAGACGGTGGTATTGGCCCAAGTAACTCAGTTCCTCACCCATCTGAGAGACCTGGGTTGAGTTTCAGCTTCTACTGGGCTAGTGGTCATCTGGGGAGTAAAATCAGCAATAGGAATCTGTGTTCCTTTTTCAAATAAATAAATGCCGTAAAAAAAAAATATAAGCTCCATGTCTAAGGATGAAGGTAACTCATGCTGAATGTGACATCACAGAACTTGTTGGAATGCAGGCAGGGACAATCTGAGACAGAATCATTGCTTTAATAATTTGTTCTCGGATGAGTAATTCCAGGTTAGCACAAGATCCTCTCAATCTGACACTACCTCCGAACTGATGAGGTCTTAATCATGATGGAGCTGACTAGAAGGGGGGAAAAAAAAAACAGTTTTTCTCTGCCTCTAACAGAAAGCTGCCAGCATGGCCGATAGAGCAAAACAAGCAGAGATTAAGACAGAGACAGAGGCAGCCGTGAGTTCTCAGCATCTCATGTGGCTCCTTCAGCAACTGCAGATGCCGGCTCCATCTCGGAAGAGAAGCCTGATTATCCATTTTGCGAGTGCCCTGGGGTACCCAGTCCTAAGAAGGGTGATGGGGTGGTCTCCAGATCTTCTTAAAAACAATTCTTCGGCAGGAGACCACAAATGCAATGAGGACAACGACCTGGAACGTAGAATACCAACTGCATGCAAGGACAAGAAAACCAAGCAGCATTTGAGCAAGATGCAAGCAGAAATTCTGCATGTGGTGGTGGGAGATTTCCTTTTGTCTCTGCAGCTCGTCTCACACACTTTTCTGCACACTTTATTTATTAGAATCATAATTGGTGATAGGACTATAAAACTGGCACTTCTGAACCGTATTCTGCTCTTTCCTTGAGCAGTGTTCCGAAGGACACAGGTAGTCTTGGTATCACTAATAATAATGATAAGATGGTTGTAATCATAGGACGTAAGACTCCATCCAGAGCGGCCTCACTTGGATGTGGGAGGAGATTAAAGAATGTTGTATCATCACTGCATATTTCTGTTTCGTAAATGCACCACATGAGAAAAGCACTACAAGGTAAGGAAAACAATTCATTCAGAAAAACAAATGCACAAATGCATCCTGCTATTTCAAATTCACAGCTCAAAGACACAGGTCTGATGGGCTAAAATCGCACTGGTGAAAACTACCCGAAAGTGGCCTAAATCTTGTAAAGCTGCAAGCTTCTTTGCAATATCATCTACAGATAAACTTTGGCTAAACCGAGAGAGGTAGTCCATGGACAAGTGAGGGAGGCCTCCAGTCACAACATCCTGTGAATGCTTTCAGCGACGGTGCCAGCTCCCAACACCATAGGGTTCTTAATCTACAGGTGTCTATGACCCAGACAGAGCTCACCAATCACTCACTGATGATGGAGAGAGGATATTCCTTCCCCACATGCAGCCATGACTTAGCCTTAATGCAGCATGGCACTAGGTCTCAGCTGCGAGTAGGAGTTAAGTGTTTCAAGAACCCCAAGGGCAGGTCTACTAGTGAGCTTGCTTCCTATCAACCTTCCTTTTCCCTGCCTTAGGTACCTTGTCAGGCCCGTGTTTCTCAAGGAGAAACTAGAGAAGCGACCTCTGTGTGGCAGGGAAAAAGAAGCTGTGTCTGAAGGGGTTGCCTGTTTCCAGCTGCTGGTCAATGCATAACAATGAATGCCATAGTTAAAGCATTCCTTTGGGGAGCTGGAGCCATGGTTCTAAAGGCTGATCTTGCATCTGCAAGCACTAACATTCCATATGGGTCCCAGTTCATGCCTGGCTGCTCCACTTCCCATCCAGCTCCCTGTTTGTGACCTGGGAAAATAGCGGAAGATGCCTCAGGTTCCTGGGACCCTACCCTACATACATCTGGGAGACCCAGAAGATGCTCCTGGCTCCTGGCTTTGTATATGCTCAGCTCTGGCCATTGTGGCTATCTGGGGAGTAAATCAGCAGATGGAAGATCTTTCTCTCTGTCTCTCCTTCTCTTTGGAGATCTGCCTTTCCAATAAAAATAAACATTTTTTTTTTTTTAAATTGTGTTTCTGGGTCAATTCTTTGGTGAGTAGGTGGTCGCAGGAGAGTGACCACCAGGGAGCTCCCATGGCAGAGAGGATGAGGAGGATGACCACCACACAGAGGAGCCCCTGCTCTCCTATGCATAAATACATATATGCGTATAGACACACCTAGAGATAGAGGTGAAATAGAACTCGTTTCCAACTCAAACTGGCATTCTCTCAACAATTTAGAGAATTTCTTTCTTATGACCGGAAAGAGCTACAAAACAGTGAAATCCTTAAAACAAGCTACAGACCTCCTAAAACATACCTCACTAAACACAAGTAGGAGTGATGCTTTTCCAGACATTAGCACCCAGGGGGAGGGGAATTAGATGAGAAGACTTTCCTAGGAGTTGTCCCTGGTTCTAATCTGAATTCTTCCATGACTGTCTGATCCCAGAGGACACACATCCAACCCACACCTGTTTCTGAAGTGTTCCTGGACTGTCTATTTCCAACTGTTGAGAGGTCACAATTACTTCTGTTACTGATTATTACTTTCCTTAAGTTGAGTCAGAGAAAATAGTTTGCATATTTTAAGTTGTTTGTTTTATGACCCCCTTGCTTTATTAAGAAATGTTCTTTCATTCTTTTTTTTCCCTCTACAAGTCTACTTTGTCTGATATAAATAAGATCATTGAGTTTTCTTTCAAAGAATTTATGTGCTATATCACCATATTTTTTTCTTTTAACCTACCTTCAGCATCAGATTTGAAGTGATTTTTGCATAACGGTTTGTGTTGGCCCGTGTTCAATACTGCCTGTGTTTTAATTGGTATGTTCAGACCACTGCCATTCAGTGTAAGTATCGATGTATTTCAATCTCAACTGAGCATCTGAAGAACTGGTTTTGTTGCAGAAGCTCACCGCACACAAAGCAAGGCAGTCACTGGCACGAGGCAGGCATTACGTGTTTACTAAACGCACATAGCAGACAGACAGGTGTTGCATTGCTCAGCTCTCGGGCTGCCATGGGGTTCAGGGCAGGGAGTCTCAAGGATTCAAGTTGAGCAGTAAGTTGTTCTCTGGTTGCTCCGCGGTGTGTGACTCTCCTTTGATCAGCTTTCTGATACCCAGCGTCGTTTTCTGAGGATGCTGGGATGACAGAGTGGGCACCTGGCACACTGGGGGTCTGTGGCTCGATGGTTACTGCCTAGTTTTGTTAAGACCTAGGGTTGCTAAGAAACATTTCAACATGAGATCTAGCATGAAGATATTGACTGCTGAAATGATCATTGAGTTGCGACGCTTGTTCTTTGGACTATTTAGGGTCCAGACTGTTCTATGCCACCCTTAGCTTCATGAGTTATTTTTGTAAGCAGCTTCTTGGTACACCAAAACAAAGACAAAGGAAATGGAAGCTCAAAGAGACTACGGCCTGATTAAGTCTTCATCAAAGGCACTTAGGAATCGGCACTTTTCGTTTTTGTTCTAGTTTCAATTCCTCATTCTGCATTAGTTTGTATCATTTGAACAGTTTTTTAAAGATTTATTTTTATTGGAAAGTCAGATATGTAGAGAGGAGGAGAGACAGAGAGGAAGATCTTCCATCCGCTGATTCACTCCCCAAGTGGCCGCAACAACTGAAACGGTGTCGATCTGAAGCCAGAAGCCAGGAGCCTCTTCCAGCTCTGCCAGGCAGGTGCAGGGTCCCAAGGCTTTGGGCCATCCTCAACTGCTTTCCCAGGACACAAACAGGGAGCTGGATGGGTAGTTTTCTTTCTTTAATTTTTTACATTAAAATTTTTCACTAATTCAATCTCTTTACAAGTATCTTTGATATTCTAGTTTTATTGGAGTATGTTTTAGCAATTTGTGTCTTTCTGAGAACCCAATCATTCTCTCCATATTGTTTAAATTATTGGCTCATGGGTCCAGCATGGTAGCCTAGTGGCTAAAATCCTCACCTTGCATGCGCTGGGATCTCATATGGGTGCTGGTTCTAATCCCGACAGCCCCACTTCCCATCCTGCTCCCTGCCTGTGGACTGAGAAAGCAGTCGAGGATGACCCAAAGCCTTGGAACCCTGCACCCTCATGGGAGACTCATTAGAAGCTCCTGGCTCCTGGCTTCGGATCAGCTCAACTCCGGCCATTGTGGCCGTTTAGGGAGTGAATCATCGGACAGAAGATCTTCCTTGCTGTCTTGCCTCCTCTCTGCATATCTGACTTTCCAATAAAAAATAATAAATCTTAAAAAAAAATACTGTCTCGTGATTTATTTCTCCCATAGTTTTTCTATTATTTCCTTGGGAGAGAAGTTGAGTAGAAATGCGCTCTCTTTGAAATTAGACCCTAAGGGACTTCAGTGTTTTCCTGTTTTACTTTTTTTGCCTTAAATAACAATTTGTCAGTTTAATTGTTTCGCTTGTTTTTGTTTCTGCTTTAGAATCAACTTTTGGTCTCACTGGATTTGTACAGGGTTTTTTTCCCTTATTATTATTATTATTATTATTATTATTATTATTTTCTATAATACGGTTTGTAGGAATAGAGACGGTCCCCTTCAGATCCCTTTCGCTCCCCATTCTCCCCAGTATTATTACAGAAGCACAGTGCAACATTCTGCTATTTAAATGTATCACGGCATCGTAGGTGTTGGCGATGGTGGAAATCTGGTATCCTATCGTGAAGGTTTATTTGATTGTTTCACTGCAAATTCCATTTATCGAGGAGTAGACATGCCTGCTGCCGTGTATATCCATTCCCACGGATGTTGGCCTCCATCATATACTCCATCTATCAGAATATATGTATACACATGACATAGCTATTTGTTTTGTATTTTGCCTGAAGGTTGCCTTATAGCAGAGAGATTGGCTTATTTTACTGCGCATAATGGTCCCCCGTTTGGACTATTCTGTTGCAAAGGATAGAATTTTATTCCTTTGAATGCCCGAGTAGTATTTCACAGAATAGATAGATATCCAAGTTTCTTTATCCATTGCTCTTTCAATGGGCAGCTGGATTATTTCTATGTCTTCACCACTGTGGATTTTGCTACTGTACGTGTAGGGTTACAGATCACTTTCTCGCAAGCAGATTTCACCTTCTTTGAATATATTCCCAGGAGTGGGTCTATGGTTGATCAATTTTCAGCTGTCTGAGCATCCTTAACACGGACTCTTTCAGTTGTCTTAGCACTCTCCTGTGTACAGGTTACCTACACTATCTTACACTCCCACTAATGATGGAGTGTAATACCTCTCTCCCCACATCCACATATCTAGCCATTGTTAGTAATTTTTGAGCATAGGCCAGTCTTACTGGAGTTAGGTGGAACTTCAGTGTGGTCTCATTTGTGTTTTTCTAATACCTAAGTAGCCTGGGCATCTTTTCATTTGCCTTTTGAGAAAATGTGTGCCCATTTCCTTTGCCCATCTTTTTGTCACAGGATTGCTTGTTTTGCTGTCATTGTGTTTCTGAAGTTCATTGTAAATCCCGGATATTAGTCCCCTGTCCGTCGTGGAGTTTGCAGAGACATTCTCCCACTTCGTTGATTGCTTCTTCGCTTTGTTGATACTATTCTTTGCTGTACAGAAGCTTTTTGGTTTGAATTAGTCCGGTTTGTTGATTTGGGCTTTGACTGCCTGTGTTTTTGGTGATATTTCTTTTTTTTTTTTTTAAAGATTTATTTTTATTATTATTTTTTTATTGGAAAGGCGGATATATAGAGAGGAGAGACAGAGAGGAAGATCTTCCGTCCGATGATTCACTCCCCAAGTGAGCGCAACGGGCCAATACTATGCCAATCCGAAGCCAGGAGCCTCTTCCGGGTCTCCCACGCGGGTGCAGGTTCCCAAAGCTTTGGGCCGTCCTCGACTGCTCTCCCAGGCCACAGGCAGGGAGCTGGAAGGGAAGCGGGGCTGCCGGGATTAGAACCGGCGCCCATATGGGATCCCGGGCGTGCAAGGCGAGGACCTTAACCACTGCGCCACCGCGCCGGGCCCGTTTTGGTGATATTTCTAAGAAGTCTTTGCCCATTGCTGTATGTTGGAGAATGCCTCCTATGTTCTCCTCTAATTGTTTGATGATTTCTGGGTGCCAGTGTAGGTCCTTTATCCACCTAAAGCTTCTTTTTATATGAGATACTTCTGTAGGCTGCTACCCAACTGTCCTAGGAGCATTTGGTTGAAGAGACCAACTTTTCCTCTGGATTAATTTCATCCTCTTGTCAAAAGTTAGTTGGCTGTACATTTGCAGGTTCACTTCCAGTGTTTCTATTCTGCTGCATCAGTCATGTTCTCTGTTTCTGTGCCAGTACCAGACTGTTTTGATTACCACTGCTCTGTAATATGCTTTAAGGTCTGAAATTGTGATTCCTCCAGTTTTATTTGTATTCTTCAAGATAGCCTTGGTTATTCATGGTCTCTTGTGTTTCCAAGTGAGTTTTTGTGTCATCTTTTCCAGCTCTGTGAAGAACAGTGATGGGATCCTGATTGGAACTGCATTGACTCCCTGTGTTACATTAGTAATACAAACCTTTTCATGATATTTATTCTGCCAATCCAGGAACATGATATATTTCTCTATCTTTTAATATCTTCTTCTATTTCTTTTTTTAATGTTTTCTAATTTTCCTCATGGAGGTCTTTCACATCTTTTTTTCTTTTTCTTTTTCTTTCTTTTTTTTTTAATGCAGGCTTTACTCATAGTTCTTCACTGATATGCCTGCCTGGTCTGTCAGTCTTTATTTTTTGACAATCTTTTTTTTTTTAAGTTTTATTTATTTTTATTACAAAGTCAGATATACAGAGAGGAGGAGAGACAGAGGGGAAGATCTTCCGTCCGATGATTCACTCCCCAAGTGAGCCGCAATGGCCGGTGCTGCGCTGATCCGGAGCCGGGAACCAGGAACCTCTTCCAGGTTTCCCACACGTCTGCAGGGTCCCAAGGCTTTGGGCTGTCCTCAACTGCTTTCCCAGGCCACAAGCAAGGAGCTGGATGTGAAGTAGAGCTGCCGGGATTAGAACTGGTGCCCATATGGGATCCTGGCACGTTCAAGGCAAGGACTTTAGCCACTGCTAGGCCATGGTGCCAGGCCCCATTTTTGGACAAGCTTTACATAGCTAATTAAGGCACAAAGGTTCAAGAGCTACAGGAAAGTGGAAGAGACTATTATTTCCACATTGTTTTTTTCCTGTATCTGGGGTAGTCTTCCACATCTTTGCTTAGGTTAATTCCTAGATAATTAAGGTTTTTTAGCCGGTTTTTTAAAAATGTGTTTGCGTTTTCCATGATATGGTTTCATAAACAGAGGAATTTCCCCTCTAACTTCTCTTTCCCAGCCCCCAACAGTGTTTTCATTCACGTTGTTCAAACAGTATGATCCTGCATTAACAGTCACGAGTCCAAAATTCTATTTAAGTGTGTCTTGGCATAGATAGACTTAAAAACGGTAGAAACTCTGGTATCCTACTGTCAAGATATATGTAACAGCTTCTTTGGGAGTTCTCCTTTTATTTGGAAGCAGGGAGCCATACTGAATGTATCCTCACTTCCTACTATGTTAGTCTCCATTCTATAGTTTATCTGTGAATATATATATGTATATATATATATGAGTTTAACCTGTGTTTCTATTGGTTGCCTTATATGAGAGAGAACATGATATCTGTCCCTTTGAGATTGGCTTATTTAACTGAGCATAATGGTCTCCAGTGGGGCCATTCTATTGCAAATGGTAGAAGTTCATTCTTTTCAATAGCTGGGTAGTATAAAGCTGCGCTTACAAGTTCTGTTTCATTCACAGAGTTGTTTGTGTCTGCTAGAACCATTGAATTACGTTCATTGATTTTGTACCCTGCTACTCTGCCAAACTGTTATATGAATTCTAGTAGTCTTTTTAATGTCTTTGGACTCTGTTATGCACAGCATCATGCCATCTGTGAATACAGAGAATTTTCATTCCTCATTTCCAATTTGAATTCTTTTATTTCTTCTTTTACCTACCAGTTCTAGAGAGGATTTCCAATACTATGTTGAAGAGCGCTGCTGAAAAGGCACATCCCTGTCTAGTTTCAGATCTCAGTGGAAATGTTTCCAGTCTTTCCCCATTCAATATAATGCTGGAATTAATTTTTTTTCATATAATCTTTTTAATGTGCTGCAGAATATTCTTTCCATGCCTGTCTTGCTTTGGGTTTTTAGCATGAAGTGGTTTTGGATCTTATCAAATGCTTTCTGTGCACATATTGAGATGGTCTTTTGTCATTTTTTCATGTTGTTGATGTGGTGTATCACACTTGCTGATTTGTGTGTGTTAAACCATCCCTGCATGCCAGAATCGAGTCTCACCTGGTCCAGGTGAATGAACTGTGTGATTTAATATTGGATTCTGTTGGTTAGTGTTCTCTTCAGGATTTTTGCATCTGTGTTCATCAGGGATATTGGTCTGTGATTCTCTTCCTCTACTGTGTCTCTATCTAGTTTTGATACCAAGGTGATGTTGGCTTCATAGAGTTTGGCAGGATTATTTTCCTTTCTGTTGTATTGAGTAGCTTGTAGAAAAAGGGTAAGTTTTTGAAATATTTGGTAGAACCCAGCAGTGAAGCCATCTGGTCCTGGGCTTTTCTTCATTGGGGGAACATAATGACTGATTCAATCTCCTTCTTTGTTATGGGTCTATTGAGATTTTCAACTGCAATGGGATTCAGTTCAGATAACTGTAGGTATCTAGTCATTAATGGTAAATCTATCCATTTCTGATGCGTCTTTGGGTTTGTTCATGTATAGTTGCTTGTAATAGTTCCTGATTATTCTGCATATTCTGATTCTATTGATTTGTGCATTCTCTCTCTCTCTTTTTGTTTTGATTAGTTGGCCAATGAGGAATCTATTTTGTTGGTTTTCTCAGGTAATCAACTCTCAAAAGATTTGTTGATCTTACATAGTTTTGCATATACATGTGGGCCTCTGGTAGGGATAAAGAGAGTCGGGGAGGGGAGAAAGAGTGAGAGAGATGTGCCCCTTGTGGGGGGCAAGGGAGGAGAGAGAGGGTGCACCAATGCTTGTTGTCAGACCACACTAGTGGCAGGGAATGTAGATGGTCTCTTGACGCTGCCTCAGGGGTCTTGGTTGGAAAGGGTGGGCATCTCCTGTGAGCGGTAACTTGAGTGGTCATTGTGTAAGAGTGGAATCGTTCATCCGTCCTCACAGGGGCTTGTTCTCGTTCTCTCTGTATAAATTCCGAGGCTCATTGGCTGTCCATTTCTGCCTCACAGTGTCCACTGGCCCAGGTTCTTTTCATAGACGTCGGCTCGAAGTATTGGTGCCACTTGCTTTTCTTTCCGTTCTTTAAAGAGGTGTTTGCAGTCTTCCACTGGATTAGAGGATCTGGTTATATTGTTTTTCGTGTGGATCTGGGTGTACCTCTCCTCCTTTATCTGGAGCCAACAACAGGGGTGGCTGGTCCTGAATTTTGTGATCTGTGGCTGGACCACATGCCCATGCAATTCTCCCTGAGATTGGGGATCCTGTAGTGCTGAGGTACATTGATTCACGGAGCCCCCTTCTGACCAGGTCACCATACCCAGCCTGCCCCCATTCTCATGCTCCCCAGTGGGTGCTACAGCCTGGTCCTGGTGGCCACCTGCCCTATCTCCCGTCTGTAGGTGTTCTGACATGATCAGGGACTCTTCCAGAACCCCTATCAAGTTAGACTCCAACCCAGTTCTTACATGCAATGGTGGCTACAGTGGCCCAATCAGGGTGACCTCCTGAACCCCGACTAGTCCTTTCCATAGACCCAGATCCCTTGTGCACCAGAAGGTATGATGACCCAACCTGACCTACCTCCATGTCCAACTCATGCCCTGAATTGATGGAGGTGACCCTCTTGAATTCCCCACAAGGCTGACCCCTAGACCCCTAGACCTAGCTATGGCACAAACCAATAGGCCTGGCCCAGCCCACCCTCATACCTGACTCTTGTGTGTGCTGGTGGGATAACACTCAATTTTTAGCACCAATTATAGTTTTAAAGGACAACTGCTAGAACATGCATTTAATTTTTTTTTTTCATTTTGAAGCACATAAAAGAATCTGTGAGAGGCACAGAGACAGACAATGAGAACGAAATGTAGATGGACAAAATAACTGCCAGCTATATGTTTACTGTTCAACTACCACAGGCCACAAGGTATGGCCCATGTGAGAGACAGGAATCCATGTATTTGAGACATCACCTGCTTCATCTCAGGATGTGCATGAAAGGGAACCTGTCACTGGGAGCACAGATGGGACTTGAATCCAGGTCCTCGGCAATGGATATGGACAACCCAAGGAGCATCTTAACCACTGGGCCAAACACCTGCTCCTTCACCCACTCCTATACTAAATGCTTTAGCTTTATTTTCTATAATATAATAGTCAGCAACATTAAGTACAAAGACTAAATTACACAAAATTTAAAAAATGACAACGTGTTTTAATTGCCAAGCCATGTGTAGGATCTTTCACAATTTTTCACATCTTCCTTGTCTTACAAAAGCTTTCACAGCTAGGATAAGAATGCATGCTTCCCCTGTGCTTATGCCTAAGAGTGCTACCTGCCTTGGACACAATAATTCACATTCTTTGTGAAGCAAAGACATTCAGGTGACAATACAGTGCAGTGAAGACCGAGAGACCAGCTGGCAAGCAAAGCACTCAGGCTCCAAAATCTGTTCATCTCACTTTACCCCAATGTATATTCCACTAGGGACTTGCAAAGATGCATTTTGTTTCACACTGCCAATTGGTCAACCCTACCCTACGTCTTCGGAGGCGATGGGAATCCAGTCCAAGCAATGGCAAACATAGGACAACGAGTGCTTGAGGTATGCCTAGGGGAGGCAACCAGGAAATCAGGTGCTCATTAGAGCTATGAAACGGTGCTGAATAACCTCACGAGTACAGGAAACTCTGATGCAATGATGGGGATAAAGATACATTTTAGAGTGTATGCTCTGCAATCACAATAAATTTCAAATTGTGAGCCACTTCCAATCACGCGAAAGTGATGCATTTGTTATTCACAAGGTAATGACCCTAACATGACAGGAGAGATTGTAGTGGAGGCAGCAGCCACTCAGGTCAGGGCCACACGTCCCCTCCCAGGAATCCCTGGCAGTCAGCCTAGTGGTGGGGGCAGCCAGGATGGCCATGGAGAATGTGTGTCTTCCCCAGGGGACATAGAACAGGAGCCTGGATCAAGCCTGGTGAGCTCTCGGTTGTTCCTGGGCTCAGCTTTGAGCTGGCTCTGTCCTGGGTGACAGGAGAGACAGTGGGCCACTCAGGGTCCCAGGGAGAAGCTTGGTCACAGGCCCAGTGGGAAGGCACACGCTGAGTCTGAGCTCAGGCTGCAGGAGACTTTGGCCCCAACAGGCTGTGCCGTGCCCATAAAGCACTGACTTCTGACGGGGAGTAGGAGGACCGCACCTAGGCCTAGGAAAGCCTGCCTAGACCAGGGGTGTGCCTGGCCCTACGCCCTTGGTTGCCCTTTTGACATCACTGCTGCTGCCGGGTTACCTGTCTGGTGCCACACCCTGGCGTTGTCCACGCCTATGTGGCCACCTCATAAGCATTTTGTGTTCTTCCACATTGCGCTTGAATTCAGCACCCCCCCCCCTTTTTTTTTCCTACAATGGGAAACTACCGTAGAAAACTTTTTTCTAAAGACAATAAGGTTCTGCCCCTGCCACTGTCCTGCGCTATTCCTTGTCACAGGCCTTGGAGGACCCCATTCCCCCTTCCCCACGGATCTCCCCCATCTTGGCCTATGGTGCCAGAAGTGACCCTGAGTCCACATTTTCAGACCTTGGTTCCCTGGGGAAATGTTTTATTCTCAATCTATGAGCAGGTGCTACTCACCAACCCTGAGTTCCTCTTCTCCAGGCCCTGGGTCCCTGGGGGAATGTTTTATGCCTGATTGATGAGCAATTGTCATTCACAGGAGTATTCATAAAGAAATAAGTGGACCTCCTTTGTCCTTCCTAGTATAAATGAATGGGGATTTAAAATCTAGGTCCAGGGTCTCATATCTGGAAATCAATACTTCTCAAAACCCTGCACCCCATCCCCTCTAACTCCCCTTCACTTGGCAGGGCTTGGTTGCTGTTCCAAACCTTTTCTCAGATATTTTCAAGACAAGGAAACCATAGCTTGGAGGGAACCTGTGCAACATATGTGTGAAAGGCCACGTGCATTAAGCATCCAGGCCTGAAATACCAATCCCTCTAAAATCTACACCAGACATCATGGTAGTTATAACCTGCAGTCATGTAGCTTAGCAGGCACATGGGTTTTCAAGGAGTGCTAGCAGCTTGTGAAGGAGCCACATGGCTCTGTTCATTGCATACTATTGTTGAAGCACCTTGGAAATTTGGCATAGATCTGGGGACCCAGTCCTCTCTACTCGTAGTCCTTATGCTTCTAGAGGGGCTGGGGAAACCAAAACTTAGTGCCAGCTCTGGGGGATCTGTTCCAAGCCTGCCAAGGCAGACCGCTTCTCAGAACTTTTGCTGGAATTAAGAGAGAAGAAACATTTATTCTGTGACTTAGAGAATGAGCTGCGAGGTTAGGGAAGCTATCTTTTTTTTTTTTTTTAAGATTTATTTTTATTATTTTTTTATTGGAAAGGCGGATATACAGAGAGGAGAGACAGAGAAGAAGATCTTCCGTCTGATGATTCACTCCCCAAGTGAGCGCAACGGCCAATACTATGCCGATCTGAAGCCGGGAGCCTCTTCCGGGTCTCCCACGCGGGTGCAGGGTCCCAAAGCTTTGGGCTGTCTGCGACTGCTTTCCCGGGCCACAGGCAGAGAGCTGGAAGGGAAGCGGGGCTGCCGGAATAGAACCGGCGCCCATATGGGATCCTGGGCATTCAAGGCGAGGACCTTAACCACTGTGCCACCGAGCAGGGCCGGGAAGCTATCTTTGCCTCTTGCTTAAAGTGTCTGCCTGGAAAGGAAGCCAACATAGAAAGAAAGTGAAGCTAACAGACAAGAGCAAGGTTCTTGATGGGCTGGACACCCCAGGTACAGCCAAGCTTTAAATCATCCCATTTCAAAACTTGGGAATGATTGGATGGAAGAAATTCCTTTTGTTGCAGCAAGTTTAAATTGGACTTCTGTCACATGCAACCTGGAGTCTTGACTCAGAGCAACCCTGGCCAGAAAGCAAAAACTTTGTCAATTGGGATGGTCAAATTATCAGTTAGATAAAATGCATCCAGCTTCTAGCTCAAAATTTTGTAAAGCTCAAATGCATTATAATGTTTGAGTGCACTTGGCTACATTAAAATCATTATTCATGGTCTTGTTCATCATGAGTCATGGAATTCTTAGAAATGCTGTATTGTTAGGGAGCATGGCTAACAAAATCATGCCTAAAGCTTTGAGATGCTTGATGACACAAGCAAAATAAAGAGGAACAGACTGCACTGTTATGACATTTGTTCAACTTGAAGGAAGGACGAAATTGAGGTAAGACTGTCATTTGTGTGTTCAGTGAAAATGACAAATGTTAGGTGGGGGCCAAGTTTCCATTATGGATAAAAGGAAGCCAAATAAGCTGGACAATGTCCACATTTGCCTGTTGATTCCACTAGAAGCAATTCTAGTAGTGCTATTTGTGCACAGAGGACCCATCCACAAAGTGAAAGAAATCCTCAGATGAGAAGTGGCAGGACTCAGTTGACCTTGCTCCTGTTTTCTGACAGTTTCCAAATAGAGCTGAGGACTGGCTGTGATTTCCATGAATGAGTCACATCCTGTCTTAAATACCTGCTCTTTCTGAGGACCCAAAGACGTGTGCCAAGAGCAGCTCACAATCACATAAGAATTATTTCTTTCAAAGAATATCCTGGCAGGAGGCATTGCTCTTGCAGGCATAACCACGTACCCACTTCCTTTCCTCATCCGTGGAAGATGTACCTGCACGTCTGTCCTGGGCCAACCACAGCAGGTGTGGGATATCTACGACTCGATGTCCAGAAATCTGTCATTTCAAAATTTGCAGTCATAACAGGGGTTTACTCTCTTCCCCAGCCTTGTCCCTAGGCCAACCTATTCTCTCATCACTCGAGAGGTGACCTCCACCCAGACACCAAGCTGTCTCCTCTTCACTGGCAAGTGTCTTGAAAGTTTTGTTCAGTTTCTCCCATTCCTTTTGTCTCTCCTGACAACCACTCTACACCCAAAACCATTTTCTGTAGGAGCCACCATGAACTTCTACCCAAAATCATGGAAACACCATACCCTTGCCTTGGGGGTGCTTGAGTTGTAGACTCCGTGCAAGTTCACTGTGGCCAAGCCCCCATAATTCACCACAGGGCTTCTAAGGCAAATCTAGATGGTGCCTATTCTGGAGACCCAGCATGGTAAGTACCAGAGGCAAGGTCTTGTCTGAGTGACACAAGGGTGCCACTCCACCCAGTTCATAAAAGCAAGAGATGCTTTTCAAAACAAGGGGACTTAAGTTTTCAGTCAGCGAGGAAAAACAGGAAGCCTCCAGAAAGAACCCAAAGGTAGGCTTTCATGGCCAAGATCATGGAAGCATCCCCAGAACCCCAGGCCAGGACCCCAAGACCCAAACCTCAAAATCCTTGTGTGTTGCCCACTTGCCACTGCTGTTCTCTGAATATTCATTTTATTCTCTTCTTCATGGAGAGGGACAATCCCACTCTTCCTGGTTTTGCTGCTCCATATTCAAACCAACAGAAACACATAGCCAGTGGGACACTGTGGTTGAGAATGGTAGACTGTGGATTCTTGTGGCCTTAGGCCTGGCCGTACAACACTCTACCCCACCACCCCACCTCTCAGACTCAGAAAGCTCCACCAGCCCCACTCCTTTTGTTCTGGAAACTCCTTTGCCACCAGGTACTTCTGAGAATGACTTTGGGAAGAAGGGGTTGTCTCTGTCTGGGGCTCCTCCCGGGCCTGGCTGGTTGTCTGGCATAGAGAATCCCTGATGTTGTTTCCAGCTGCTTCTTAAGGCTCCTCCTTTTCTCCTGGCTTCTGGCAGCAGAGTGATCAAAGCCATATCTGGCTTCCTCAGAGAGCAGTGCTGCAGTTCCCACCCTCATTCCCAGTGACTGTGGGGGACAGGGAGAGGGATACTTTGTCCCACCTGCTGATAAGATTCTGCCACAGCACATCAGTTCCAATGGATATGATGGTTTGGTTTCAGATGGCCCATGGTCTGTGCTAGTACTCCCAGTCAAACTTCACAGTTGGATGCATTTCCCGTCACCACTAGTGCATGGGCTTACTCTCCCTCTAAACCTGTGTGGGTGCATTCCTGCAACGGAAGCCTAAGGATGGGATGTAGCAGTCCCCTACCCATTGCCCAGCACACACTTTTACTAAATCCCTGTCCCCACACATGCCCACAGGTCAGAGCGCCCATCCTACCCAACACAACACACAAGAGTGCAGGTAAACTGCAATGGAGGCTGGAGACAATGTAAGCATCCCAAGTGCTCCCCAGGGCACTTTTCAGGGGTTGCCAAACATGGCCCGAGAGTCTCTTTCCTTGTGTCTGGCCATAAAAGTGATCCAATGACTACACCCATGCTTCAGGCAAGCCAGGGTGCTGCTAGTAACACCCATGAATTAGCAGAGAATGGGCGGAACAGCAGTGTGAGGCAAAGAATAACAATAAACAAGTTAACAAAGTTTAATGAAGTAATAAATTCAACAGGAGGGGTGGAAAACTTGGTTGAAAGAACTGAGTACCCTTTATAGCTTCAGACTGGAGTTGACTTGCACAAAGGGTACCACCTTCTTCCCACCACTGCATAGCCTTCCTCCTCCTCTTTCAGAATGTTGTAAACAAGTTTCTGGATGTGAAAATCCTCCCAAAGTTTTAGTAACTGATGTTGTCAAGCTGGGTAGCCCCAGAAAAGCCCCATTGGTGCTGGGACAGAAAGAATTTTCTTGGAATGTTTCCATGGAAAGAGGCTGGGATTGCCTACAGATTTATCCTGCTATGAGCAGGACTTTGATGTACACATGTTGGGTTGCATTCAAGACCTGTTTCTGAGGCTGGTGTGTTCCTTCCCATGTGAGCTTCTTGTCTTTTCCTTTTAGCTTCTTTCACACACACACTGGCTACTGTCTCTACCTTTCTATCTAGTGCATGAGATATGCTGGCTTTGCAAACATGCAGAATACAAGAGTTATGAGTCAGCTTCCACCACAACTTAACCGGGGAAGCCGTGTAGAGTTGCCTCCACGTGGAGCCCCTGATAGCACAATGCCAGGTAAAACCACAGGGTTCTAGGGATGTACGAGTCCCCATCTGCATTTCTTCCAGTTCTGTGTTGGTGTAGAGACCAATTCAAAGCAAAGGCATCAGTGAAGTGCAGGCATGGAAGCAGGATGTGCTCACAGGGATGAAGACAGCACACATTCAGTGTGTGGAGGAAATCTCGTCAGGAACATCGTACATGACCCCAGCTCAGCCACCCGCTTCCGGTAGGGAGTGGTACCCTAACGGAACACACGCATGGGGTGGAATCGGGGCAGGATGCAGTGCTCTTGATGGTCTCTGGTGCTGGAGTCCAGCTCCAGCTGAGTTCGGAGCTCGAGAAGAGTGCGTGAAATAGGCGTAGAGAGAAGAAACAGACCACTACCATTCCAGGTTCATCATGGACAATGTGAGAAAGCGGTCTGCTTTTTTTTATGCAGAAGCAGTACAAGATTTTCTTTTAGGGGCCATTTGACATAGCCTCAAGGGGAACACAATTTACAACAGCTTGAGAGATGAAAGAGGGAGGATTACACATTCCTTGCTTAACTCGGCTTGCCAGCCCCCACCTGCTCTCCTCAAGTCTGGGTTCTATCCTTGGCATATCTGTGACAACCAGGCCCCTATCTTGAATTATCTATGGGTTAATAAGTCTGGGGCCTTGGTTTATGGGGCTTGGGGGTCATTGGCATTAGATGGCTATTGGGCCTGCAAGCTTACACAGTGTGTTAGCTAAGCAAGTAAAGCAGGAGTTATAATGGTAAAAAGAATTGCAGTTAGCAATGAGCCATGTTTATTTTGGTTTCAACTCTATGGTACAGAGGCTGCTGGAAGCCTCTTGGCTCTTCATCCCTCACTCTCTGCCTAGTCCACAACAGGAGTGAAGCAGATGAGCAATGTGGAGACCCCAGGAAGGTAAAGTGATCAGCCAGACTCCACACTCCTCTGGGCATTTGATGAGTGAGTGAGAGATCTTTGTCAATTTCCTTCTGTCTCTCTCTTTGAAATAAGAATAAATCTTAAAGCAGTAATCAAATATGATTATTTACACAAATACCAAGTGACACAGCATGCTGTTAACGAGATTTTTTTTTTTAATTGTAAAGTCAGATACTGGACGGGAAGTGGAGCTGCCGGGATTAGAACCGGCGCCCATATGGGATCCTGGCACTTTCAAGGCAAGGACTTTAGCTGCTAGGCCATGCCGCTGGGCCCTGTTAACAAGATTTAAAAGTTGTCAGTCACTTTGTGCCCTCCCTAGCCAATAAATAAGTAAATACAGCCAGGAACATGTAGTTGCCTGATAGCGACCACCACAAGCCTGCCAGAACCGTGATATTACACACGGGTCACCACAGAGTTAAACAAAAGGCACTTGTGCAAGAACATCCAGGAAGCCACTGTCTGTTCAGCCTCAGGTTTATATCACACTTTTAATTAATTTTCAAAATGTCCCATGTAATTCTCAATGTGGCCTTCTTCCCTTTGCGTCATCGTCTTTGTGCCCACACTTCACCCTGGCGAGGGTACTCCCATGGCATTGCTCCACTATGCCCAGATAAATATCATTATTCTTTGCAGAATCTCAATCACCATCTCTCTCTCTTTCTCTCTCTCTCTCTCCCTCCCCTTTCCCCCTCCCCCCAATCTATTTACTTTGAGGGACGTTATTTTGCACTAAATGGCCTTATCTGCTGCATTTGTGGAATTTATATTGGATACTTAACTGTCACTTACAGTTTCTACAGCAGGTGCCTGCGCAGTGTCACAACAGGCTAATCCTCCATGCTGTGATACCAGTCTCCCGTTAGGGCACCAGTTCGTGTCCGGCTGCTCCACTACTGATCTATGCTAATGGCCTGTTTCCAGCAGCAGAGGATGGTCCAAGTGTCCGGAACCCTTCACCCACGTGGGAAACCCAGAAGCTCCTGGTCCCCGGTTTCAGAACAGCTCAGCTCCGGTTTTACAGCTATTTAGGAAGTGAACCTGCGGGTGAGAGATCTCTCCTTCTGTGTGAAAGCTGCCTTTCTAATAACAACATAAATGTCTCCAAAATAATTTCCGCATCATTTTCCTTGAAACCATGGAACAGCTGTTCTAAGCAGTTTTCTTAAGAGCCATTTCCAAAAGTTCACCTGTTGGAACAGCTCCAGAAGGACCCCGGGGCTGGGTTCGCCCTAGGGTTTGTGTCTGCAGAGGAATGGAGAGAGCACCCCTTCTCCCAGCCGGAAAGGGCCGCTGCTCAGCGCCTTTCTATGGGTTCCAACTTCGTGATCTCGCTTTAGTGCGGATAGATATCGCACGACAAATACAGGTGCTCCTTTCTACCGTTCCAGGGAGCTTGCTGGGTGTCGACAACGGGCCGTGAACCTCCAGAATGGAGATTTTGTTGAAGTCAAAGATGCCCTTAAAGGTGTACCTAAAGATGCCTGTAAGTAGAGATCAAGAGGGCGTGGACGTGTGTGTTTGTGTGTTGCTGGTGGAGAAAGACTCAGACATCTCAGCGTTGGGGAAATGAAGGTCTTAAAGCCAGCGTCTCGCTCCTTGCACCCGGCTGTCTGATGATCTTCACCACGCACCAAGAGTAAGCAAAGGCTACCGTGGTTTTCTCCTTGAAGCAACCCGGGCCTCCAGGAGGGGACCACGCCGCCGCTGCCTGCAGCTGCGCGCCAGGCTCGGGTATTTACGGCGGCAGAGCCCTGCCCGCGCCGCCGCGATATTTACGGTAACGGGGCTGGCCGGGCGGCGGTATTTACGGTAGCGAGAGGCTCGCGCGGACCGCGGCGTTTGGCGTGGCGGGGCCGGGGCGGCGGCGGGCTTTACGGTAACGGGGGGCCGGGCTCGCGGAGGCCAACCGGCTCGGCCCACTCTCCGCGCCATCAGGTGATTCCAGCCCCTGGCGGCTGGCGCCCCCGGCACCTCGCGGACAATGCAACATGGCCCTCCGGAGCAGTGAAGGGCCGTGGCCCTCGGGGGTCCGCCGCCACCGCGCCCAGCCGCCCGCGACCCGCCGCCCCGCGCCGGGTCCGAACGCAGCCCGCTCGAGCCTCGGCGCCCCGGCCTGAAACACGAGCGTCCTTGGCGCGCGTGTCCCCCAACGCCCACATGGGTCTGTGCTACAGCCTGCGGCCGCTGCTCTTCGGCGGTCCCGAGGACGCGCCCGGCGGCGCTCCGGAGCCGCCCGCGGACGAGGCACGGTGCACGGCCGCGGACGAGGCACGGTGCACCGCGGCCCCGGTGCTGACCCTGGTCCCGGCCGGCTCCGGGGCGCGGGCGGCGGGGCACCCCGCGGCCGGCGGCGGGAACCCGGCGCGCGCCTGGCCCAAGGCGGCCCCGCAGAAGGAGAAGCGGCGGCGCGGGGACCCACAGAGCGCCGAGGAGCGAGAGGCTGCACGGGAGGCGAAGAAAGTGAGCCGGGGGATCGACCGCATGCTGCGAGAGCAGAAGCGAGACCTGCAACAGACGCACAGGCTGCTGCTACTGGGTAGGTCCCGCGCGCCGCCCGCAGGGATCCCGGGGTGGGCACGGGCGGTGGCAGTCCTTTCAACGCTGGTGATTAAAAATAAGAATAATAAATTGGCAGGGGGTGGGGTAGAGTGTCTTTAACCTCTGGGGGCGGGGGGCGCATTTTCGTTCCGACCCTGGTCACTCCGGTGAAAACCCAGAACATCTTGAACGGAGGTTTTGCTCCTTGCCCGTGGCGATGGCTTGTCTGTCACTGATGAAAATGTGCCCTGTGGATGGATCGATTCGCACAGTGGACTTGCATTTCCCGTGCCCAGTGCAGCGCCATAGTGGTTCACTCTAAGAACACACAATGAAAGGAAAATCCTAAGGCCTTTTAGCTGGCCCACGGAGCTCTTACTCTGACCCAGCTGCCGGTGGGTGTGGCCGGTTGGCTTTTGAGAAATTGGGTCGTCCGCTGGAGAGGTGATGCTTGGGATGCTTGGGGTAGCCATGCAAGGTCAGCTCTGAGCGGGTGAGCACGTTTGCCCCTCTTCAGATCCAGCAGCCCAAGGGCCTTGCTGCCCCCTATGCCTTCTGCAAACCGGAGGCAGAAGCGGGAGGGAGAGAAGGAGGGAGGGAGGGAGAGAGAGAGGTAAAAAGAGAGAGAGAAGAAAACCTAACCCAGCATTCCGAAGTCCTCAGCTGCACAGCTTGCTAGTGTTTGCTGAGTTTAGCTTTCGTATTCTCGGACTGAAAAGCCTTTTCTTGGTACTGCGCTATGGAATGAAGGGAGCTGGGTGGGGGGAGGAGATTCCCGATGCTACTTGTTGCTTTTTAAGAGAAAGAAAATGACACACTGGCTTTTGATTCCAGTTTTGTGGGCTGTCGGGAAGCGTAATTATCCAGGGTGCCCTGCTGTGCCTAAGAAGCAGCCAGTTCTGTGGCCTGAGGAAGTGACCTGCTCGTCAAGGGTACGGCTTCTAATATCCAAGGGGGACCAATGCGTGTTGAGTCGGAAAGGATTCACCCGCCACAAGGATGAGTGACAAAACAGTTAACCTAGATGCTGTGTCCTGGGACAGTGTCTGAAAATCTAAAGGGAAATTTCGGGAGCGGGTAGTACGAAGAAGCTCGAAACTACAGTAGGTGCTTATCCTTGGTGGTACCTTCCAAGACCCTCAGCAGATGCCTGAAACCTTGCCCTGTAGGAACCGCCCTTCTCCCATACACAATAAGAACTCACAGCAGCAATGAAGTCGAGCAATTGTAGCAGTATTCTGTCCTAGCAATGGTGACACCATGGTGTCTGCCTCATAGGATGCTGTCGTGGGTTCAGCCTTGTTATCGTGGTGTGAGATGATGCAGTAACTTCGTGGTGAGCTGGAGGGGCCCAGTGTGAGGCTGCAGGGAAAGGTACACTGTGCTCCCTGGAAGTCCATTGGACGGCCCAGATGCAGGGGACTGCACAGGAGGGCGGCGGTGCACACAGGATGTAGACTCCCGTCTAAAGGAATGGGCCACATCCTGGGCAGGACAAAGCTGATGGCTCACCTACTTGAAAGCAGCACCGAATGTGAAATTATTTACTTGTGAAATCTCTCATTTAATGTTTTTCCATCCTGGTTGGCTCTGGGTACCTCAAGCTGCGGAATTCTAAAACGTTGATAAGAACTGCTGTATCCATGTGTGGGCAATGAAAATGTGGGCAGAGACTCTAAGGTGGGCTATGTCAGCCAGTGGATTCTGGATCTCACTGTGCTTGGAATGGCGAGACTAGCAGAAATTCAGAACTGTTCAACTCTGAAAACCACTTGAGCAGGCTCCTCAGAGCATGCTGCACGTCCAGGACCCTGGGATGGGTGGGAGGTTGGATGGGCATTCTCCCTTTATCTCCCCTCTTGCCTCAGATGCAGAAAAAGAGAAAGAGAGAGAGAGAGAGAGAGAGAGAGAGAGAAAATGTGGAAACAATGGTCTTACCTACTTTCTTGTAGCCCTTGATCCTTTGTGCCCTAATCAACTATGTAAAGATTATCATAATTTAAAAAAGGGCAGCTGAATTCCAAATCAAGGCACAGTGCCCCCTAGGAAGGGCAGAGGTCCCCACAGTGACAGAGCTCTTTGCTGACTTCCAGAAGGGGACAGATCCAGAACTGTCACTCTAGAACTTCCTACCTAATTAGTTCACCACTCATGTGAAGGGGTCAGGGGAATGTCCCCTCCTGTGGCACGCCTTGAATGGCTGTCCTCTTAGACATTATCTCATGGCCTAATAAAATTTGTATTTCATCCCTCAGTCAAAACGGCAGGTGGGTAAGCCATGGCAGCCCCCACCCCCATCCCTGCTCTGTCTTTCTCTGGAGAGAAATTAATCAGGACTTAGTCCAACCAGTTCTTTGTTTTGCTTTTTAAGATTGATTTATTTTTATTGAGAGGCAGGTTTATAGAGAGAAGAGATAAAGAAAGATCTGTGTGCTGGTTCAGTCCCCAAATGACCGTAACAGCTGGAGTTGAGCCAATCCTAAGCCAGGAGCCAAGAGCTTCTTCCTGGTCTCTCACATAGGCACAGGGTCCCAAGGCTTTGGGCCATCCTCATCTGCTTTCCCAGACCACAAGCAGGCAGCTGGATGGGATGTAGAGCAGCTGGGACATGAACCAGCAACCGTGTGGGATCCCAGCACCTGTAAGGTGAGGATTTAATCACAAAGCCATGGCACCAGGCCCACAACAGCCAGTTTTTTAAGTGCATCCCAGTAACTCAAGAGGAGAATTAAGGTTTAAAAAAACAACAGAGAACAGTATGACTGGGAAGATCAAAAGATGGAAACATTCGATGCAGTTTTATGTGAGTGTAAGGATATCTTTAAAAAAAATCTCAGAATACACAAAGCACAAAAATATTCACTAAAATATTGTGAGCTGCAGAGGACACATGAGTGGTGAAGAGTCACCTTGAGTCACCTTGCTACAGCATGTTTGGAATGAGTGCACTATGCTCCCAGAGGGACACTTTTGTTTATTTTTATTTGAAAGGCAGATTGGCAGAGATGGAGAGACAGAAAGAGAGATCTTTTGTCCACTAGGGGAGATTCACTCCCCCCAGGTAGTTACAATGTCTGAGCAGATCCAAAGCCAGGAGCCTCCTCCACATCTCCCACATGGGTGCAAGGGCCCAAGGACCTAAACCATCCTCTACTGCTTTCCAGATACGTTAGTATCCTGGATCAGTATTCTGGATCAGAAAGAAAGCAGCTGGGATGTGAGCAGGTGCCCATGTGGGATGTCATAGCTGCAGGAGGAGTAGGCTGTTGAGCCACCATACTGCCTGCCTCCTCATCCCCACCTGATCCCCCACCCCGGAAAGGACATTTTGAAAGACATTGTCTCTCGTGACCTGAGACAAGTCCATGTCAACATCATATCTGAAGTCACGTTTAAATGGTTTAAATGGCTTGAGCTTTGCCCAGGAGTATATTGCATCCTTCACCCAGTGTTATCAGCACGGAAACACATACTGTTATATTGAGCTAAAGTTGTTTATCAAATTTTGGGT
The DNA here is from genome assembly GCF_017591425.1 of Ochotona curzoniae. Classification (NCBI taxonomy): domain Eukaryota; kingdom Metazoa; phylum Chordata; class Mammalia; order Lagomorpha; family Ochotonidae; genus Ochotona; species Ochotona curzoniae. The sequence continues at coordinate 37,677,327 of NW_024466607.1, read as the reverse complement.
ATGTTTTTGTTAAGCACAGGAAGGTTCTCGGCTTTATTCATATTTGCGATGGATTTAGCTGGACATTTTGTAACCATAAATGAGACTTATAGACCATTAATATCCGGCAGTGCTTTCTTCTGCTGCCATCACATCTGATGGCCATTTATTTCTTTCTGTTGGCCCCGTGCATCCATTTATTCAGGAAATGTGCATTGAGAGCCCAGTGGCAGGGAATAGAAAACTCCATCTCCAGGAGGGTATCCTGACTTCAGTGCTGTCAGTGCTCTGTGCCTCCTAGCCTGAAGCCGGTCCCGTTTCTATATAGCCATGCCTGCACAGGCCTTCCTGGAGACCTCTGCAGAAGGAATAAACTGTCTTCATGTGGATTCAAGTAAATTTTGTTTGCCCCCTAACACGGTACTGAGTTTAGGTCTGCATCATTCCAGAGGTTCCTGGAAGTGCTCTGACTCCCCATCAAGTGGTTCCTGATGGCGTGGCTGGCCATCGTCCTGCCCATCACCTCAAGAGCTCCTCTAGCCTGCACAAGACTCTGCAAGCCACTGTGACAGGGGAGTCTACCAGCAAGAGGGAACCCATTTAATGTTCATGCGTGCATCTTTTAGGCTTGCAATGGGCTGGATTTTAAGGCAATGGGAGGCAGGGTGGGCATACGAGCAAAGACGGGCCGTGGGTGCTCTCCAGCTGGAATGCCTGGAAAACACACACGTCTTCTCACAAGTCTGGAACTTCTCACAAGTGAAGCAATTTGCATGGTTGCTACCTGACATGATCTGTTTTCTGGCTTGCAGACATGTCTTTCCACCACGCCCTCACAACCTGCCCTGAGTGATTATGCAGCGGGGAGAGACACTGGAGAGACACGCTGGACCTCTGGACAGCCTTAATGACCTCTTTGAACTATGACTACCTCCTTAAAGGCCCTACCAGGGTTAAGGCTTTAACCTATGAATAGAAACTAGGAGGTACAGCTTAAGTCCCAGGCAAGGACTAAGGCAAAAAGCATGCGCCTATGCATCTGAACTCCGTCTCACAGGTGCTTCGGGGAACACAGGCCCTGTGTGGCCTGGTCACCTGAGTGTCTGGACTAAGGTAGAAAGGTCTCTTCTTAACTGAGAACTGCTTATTTTTAAGCATAGGCTCATAGTGATAAAAAAAAAAAAAAAAAAACAAAAAAACACAGGCTCTGTGACCAACATGGTTCCCAGGCAGCTGGTTCTTGCCTCTGACCTTGCCCCCAGGCCACAGAGACTTTGGCTCAGGCTGTGCCCATCGGCTCCAGGGGTGGGCACCAGACGTGGGTGTGCACTTGTTCAAAGCAGGAGCGGACACAATTGGGTTCATTAGCCTGTGTACACTACTGTACTGGAACATCTGGTTACTGTGTTACTCTGGGTAACTCTAGTAAGTTTGTTTGGGCTCATGCTCGGGGAGGTCCAGGGTTGAGGGTCCAAGGTTGAAGGGCTATGTCTGGCGAGATGACATTCTTACTGTCAGAGTCCCAAGGTGGCTTACTTGGCAAGAACAAGGATGCCTGAGTGTGTGTATGTGTGTGTGTGTACACATGTGTGTGCATATGACTACATGTGTGTATGTATGCCAGCAGTAATTAAGTCAGGTGGCTTTATCTGACAACTTTATCTAATCCTGATCACCTCCAAGCACCCCGCCTATAATCACCACAGTCAGATTAAGTTTCTGCCCTCTTAATACCTCACACTGGAGGTTGAATTTCAGCATGTAAACGTTTGGGAAACACTCAGACCCCGTCGGAATGACAGCACTGGGCATCAGATCTAAATATCGAATCCGTCAGAACACACAAGGTAAGGAAAGTGACGTTCCCCAGCCTTAAAGAGTTGTTCTGCCACCAAGCTCATGGAATTGTGACAGAATAGATGTCAGTGACATCTCAGCACATTGCTAAGAGGAAAGAGCCATCACATTTCCACCGGGCTGCCTGAACCTGCTTTTTCTAACACATTCTTGAAGTGGTCAAGTGGATGAGTCATGACTGTTGATTCAGTGACTTCCTGTTATATGTTGTACGTCTTGTGGTTCCCTGCCAGGAGCCTGCATCTCTCTCTCTGACATTTCCTTGTTTGACAGCGTTACCTTCATCCACATCTCTTATTGGTCCAGCAAGTGGTCATTGGTACAGCCCTTTTGGACACTCTGTAGTTTTGAGTAGATGTCTTTCCCCCCTCCAGTTCATGGCAATGTGCTTCATCACCCAGATAAGACAGCTGTGAACGAGCCGTGCTATAAACTTGAACTGTCCATCCTTCTGAGGTGCTTCTTGTCAAGTTGCTGTCTTCACTTTTCTGCACAGCCTTCCATGGCACCAAGGCTATAGAAGCCCATGAACATCCCTACTATTCTGATTAGGTCTTAACTTCAGTGGAAGAGAAAGGGGTGGGTTGTTGTACTTTCTTATAAAAAATGCTATCTTTCCGTTGTACTTGCTATATGAAGCACAGTTTTACAGGCTCGAAGTTGCCCTCATTTGCACAAAACATGGACTCATCCCATCAGTTTTCATTGTGCTTTCACCTGGCACAATTAAATTGTGAAATCTAAGAAATTAGAGTCTCTGTCAAGGACACTCCCTTGAGCAGAGTCATTCATGTTTGCACAGGTGTTTGCCCTGACCCTGACAATGTACTCTGGTCAGTGTTGCCTGCTCGTGTGTCAGTACATCCCTGCGATATATGACCTCTGTGCAAATACTTCTTTTGAAACTGGGGCATATTACTTCTCAGCCACAAACACAGGCAAAACAACCCTGATGTTTAGGAACAAAAACACTAGAGTCAAACAGAGCTTTGAAATCCTGCCAGTCCACTTATCAGCTACATAAACTTTAGGACATTTCTCGGAGCCTCAGCTTCCAGATCCATAGTAATCCTAACACCGTGGGGTTGCTGAGAGGATCACATATGACTAACTGAATCTAATTTAGCCAGCAAAAGAGCTTAGCAAATAATAATTATTCCAGAGATTGGCACCATCTCTAAATCCCAGATTCAGGTGAACCCCATGGTGCTGAACAAACCAATTCTCTGCCGTACATATATCTGGAATTGTAAACTAAACAGTAATACAAGATTATATCGCATGCTGGACCTTGAAGAGCAGATGCCCACACAGCCCTGTGACAGAGTTGAGAGTCCAGGCCATGCAGTCTGGCTCCTTTGCTCATCATTGAAAAAGTGCTGCGTGACCAGCTGGAGCAGGATGCAAGTTCAGTCGCCCCAAATATGGAGGGACAGACACTGTTTATGGATTTGGTCTAATTGATGTCTTGAGAACCACGTGCCTGAGGAGTTGGTGGGGGGAAGAATGCGTTAGGGTTGGCTGAGTTTTCCAGCTCAGAGAAAATGGTGATGGCTCTCTCCATGTTAAGAGGTGTGGGACGTGGAGGCAGATGTGAGGAGACGAGAACAAAGAATCCAGCCTGTGGAGCCCATTGGGCCATCTCTGGAAATTGTCTGTGGGGTGGGGTTGTCAAGGGCCTGTTGCTCAGAGAGGATTCCACGCTGGACGTGAACTCATGGGATTAACCCACCAGGCACAGGTGGACACAGATACCATGGAAAGCATGCAGAATGAGAGGTGGAAGAGGAGCCTGGGGGTGGACAGAAGCTTAGGGGAGCTTTCAGAAAGTGCTGGAGGAAAAGGAGTTGGAGGAGTGAGACCACTGGAGCAAGCAGGGAAGGATGCCACTGAGGGAAAAGAGAAGAGCTCAGTGGTTTCTTCCAGCAGTCCAAGGCTGAGGCGGCCTGAACAGAAATCTATTGATCGAAAAGGAGGTGAAAACGTTGAAGCCAAGAGCTGTGCCTCACAGGGAGAGTCGGAAGGACACAAGTGAAGCTGCAGTGCTCAGTTCTCCTTGAGGGAGAAGCAGGGAGAGCAGGTGGAAGGGGGATGTCCACGCTAAACTCCCGGTGTATCATCCTGATTAAAGCCGTGCCTCTGCCCGGACACAGGATGGGTCTACCATGTGAGTGTCCATGTGTTTAGACCCAACCCCACACCGGATGCCACAAGCAAATCCCTGTGGACACAGTCAGGCTGATCTCCGGCTTAGAACGTAACACTTAAGTAGCAAGCAGGATGTTGAGACCAAGAGGTCTGACAAAGCTCCCAGCTGCTTGAATCAGTGTATGCAGTGTTTGTGGACGTGAGAGAGGTAACACGTGACGACTGGTACCCAGAGTCAACGCATGACAGTGAAAGAGATAAAGGGAGACTTCCAAAACTTCCTCACACCAATGAAGAACTCCGAATGATTGTTCCTCCCTCTCAAAACCCAGGATAGTTTACTCTGTATCTACAATTGGTCAATACTTTGTACTGAGGTGATTGGAACCAACATTGAAATTTTTAAAAATACCATAGGAAAAATAGATCCTGTTGGCTGAAGCAATGACCGTAATTAGATTTAGGAGTCTTGTGAGAGATAGAATTGCCTCTCTGGAGTGAAAAGGTAGTGAGGGCAGTCAAACGACCCTGCATAACCCCCAGACTGGTGGGTGTATGTCAGCACACGTTTGTCCACACCTGCAAAGCATGCTTCCCCAGGAGTGACCCTAACATGAGTATGAACTCTGGGCGATAATGATGAGTCATTGAGGGCCCACAGATGGCACCAGTCTCCTGGGGGTTATTGATCATGGGCCATTACAGGAAATTGCTCTACCTCCTGTTCCAATCTAATGTGGACCTAAAACTGCTCTGAGAAAAATAAAAGTCTTTTTATTTATTTATTTCTTAATCCTGCAATGGGGAAAAAAAAAAAGTAGGTGAAGACTTTTGTCCTTGAATCAGGATCATTAAATAGGCAGTGACTCAAGCGCCAGATGAAAGTATTCCGTGAGCAATTCAGAAGAGTCCTTGGGCCATTCCTGGGAACCCACTGCAAGCCACAGTCCAAGGCTATCCCCTAGACAGTTCCACCTAGCAAGAAAAATAGTGCCTCATCACCAAAAGTTATAATTCTGATTTACCAAAGGAAAAAATAAATAAATAAAACCTCTCATTGAAGTAGGTATTGATTTGGCACCTGTCCCGTGTCAAGTGCAACATCTGGCCCCAGCTCCTAACTTCAACTTCCCGCTAATGCAAGACCCTGAGAAGTGCCAGCGGTGGCTCTAGTGCAACTCATGAATGCGAAACATCTGAATCAAGTTCTTGGCTTCAGCTTCGGCGCTAGCCTGATCTGGGGCCATCACAGGCCTGCGAGGAATGAGCCAACAGATGGAAACGTGTTTTCTCTTGCTTCTCTCTTTCTCTCCATTCTTTCTCTCTCTCTCAAATAATAGTTTGCAAATTGTCTTTAAAGCGTCACTTACTGACATTTCCAAGTGCAGTGCTAGTAGTTGGTTCCTAGGCATTGGATTTCTCGCAATAACAAAGGCTGCCATTCGCTTGGAAAGAGTCTCAGAACCTGCTGACCACACGGCCTGTCTCTGTGTGTAGCTTTGCTGTCAGGGCTCATGTCTGCCACCGTGGACAGCGTGGTGGGACGCCTGTCAGGGCTCATGTCTGTGCCACCGAGGACAGCGTGGGAGGGAATCGCCTATCAAAACCCCCACGGTTAGACCACTGCAGCCCTACTGCTCAGGGAGCAGGAGAGCTGCTGACTGATGCAAGATACATGAAGAAAGCCAAAAAAAAAAACACACAGTTCAGTGTCTTAATCACAGCACAAAATTCTGAGAGGTGATTTAGGACTGATTTACTCTGCTTTAAATTGGCACTTACTTGGCGTGTTTTTCTGTGGTTGGGAAATGAGTTCTCATGCTGAGGGAGTGATGTTCTAGAAAAAGCTTAGGAAAGGGATATTTTAACTTAAGAGGAAAGTAAAGAGGAATTCCATCCATATCATGAGTTGCTTTTTTCATCGAATCCCTTATGTGAGAGCACATGCACTTGTGAAAATTCAACAAAACATGGAATTAAAAGGTGGACTTATGTGTCCTGGCACGGTTGCTCAATTGGCTAATCCTCCACCTTGCAAGAGCCAGGATCTCTTATTGGAACCAATACAAGTCCCAGCTGCTCTGCTTCTCATCCAGCTCCCTGCTTATGACCTGGGAAAGCAGCAGAGGATGGCCTGAAGCCTTGGGACCCTGCAATTGTGTGGGAGATTTGGGAGATGCTCCTGGCTCCTGGCTTTGGATCATCTCAGCTCTGGCTGTTCCCACCCTTTAGGTAGTATAAATCAGCGATGAAAGATCTTTCTCTTTGTCTCTCCTTCTCTCCATAAATGTGGTCTGGCTTTCCAATAAAAGTAAATCTTTTTTAAAAAATGGATTTGTTTTGGTGCATCCAAACATTTTCCATGAACTTTGTGAAAATTCCTCTATCACAAAGATTTCTTTCTCATGTAAGCCTTAAGGTTTATTATGTATTTGAAACAGTGACAGAAATCTTCCATCTGCTGATTCACTCCCTCAAATACTGCCAGACAGCCTGGCCTGGGCCATGAAGGGACCAGGAGCCAAGAACTCCATCCAGTCTCCCCATGGACTCAAGTCATCGAGCCTTCACAGGCATTGTAGCAGGAAGCTAGATCAGAATCTGCAATCTGATGCAGAAGGCTTGATGTTGCCATGGTTCTGGAGGCATTCGATAGAGCAGCTGTGAAATCTGCTATGAGTTTGTCCCTGGCAGCTTGCATTCATATTTCCCAAAAAGCCATGGAAAGTGCGCAAAAGTTTCCTCTGCTCCCCACAAGGTAGTGGTGGCCTGAGGTGTTTGCCCACTGGAATGGATGACCAAGCAAATCAAGGAAATTCTGGCCTCAGAGCACAGTGGCATCCAGTGGGAGGGAGATTGATGTTCACACATCAGGAGCAGCAACTGCCTGCTTCAAAGAACAGCATCATGAGGGGCCAGAGGTTGTAAATCGGAATGAAGAAGAAAAAAAAATGGAAAGTTTGTCCTTTATTTTTATTTGTTTTCATGTTATTTGAAAGACAGATAGGCAGAGGGAGAGATCTTTCATCTGCTAACCTCATTCCCCAAATATCCACCATGGCCAGATCTGTCCAGACCCAGGCCAAAGTCCAGGACTCCGTCTGCATCTCCCACATGAGGGGCAGGGGGCCCAAGCACTTGAGCCATCATCTGCTTCCTCCCAGAATATGCGTTAACAGAGAAAACCGAATTAGAACAGGGGAGGTGGGACTTGAACCAGGCACTCAGATATGGTTCTCAGGTGTCCCAAGTGTTGATGTAGACAGCTATTCCAAATGCCTGTCCCCATCTTTTAGTTTTTAAAGAAATTTGCTTATGGTGAAATCGAGGAGCTGTAGCCAGGGAAACTCCCCACATGAAAGCATGAGCACTGGTGATTTACTACTGTTAGAAAGAACAGTAAGGTTTAAGTTGTGGTGAAAAGGTTTTAAGATTCGGAGGGGGATGGGGAATGGGGGCTGGGCCATCCAGAATCCCGGTGTGGGCTGCTCTGCCCTGGCATTGGGGTATGAGCCATCGGCTAGCAGCTTGCATGGGAATCAAGGTCAGGAATAAATAAGGGCAAGGCTAAGCCACCATGTGGGCCCTTTAACTCGACTGTGGATTAACAGTTGCGTTTTGGTGGCACTTCAGGAGCGTCTAGGCAGTGTGGTTTGCAATCTCCTGTCCAGGAGGCAGTGAGCAGCCCAGGGCAGAACTAGAGTCGCAAAGCACACAGTTCCCTGCTGTAGGCCCACCCCACAATGCAGAGTTAAAGTCCAGCCTGAGTTTTTGGAGCAGAAACACCTCATTCAAGTCACAACTCCTGTCCTCAGGCACGCAGGACTTGAGCACACATCATGACTGCAGGGCAGGAGTCTCTTCATCCTGCAGAGGGTTTGTGCCACAACCCTTCATGGATAGCCAAAGCCAGGGGAACACTGAATCTTATGTCTATGCTGCTTTCCCCCTTGTCGCATACAGATGACAAGCTTCGGTTTATAAACTGGACACAATAAGAGATTAAAAACCAACCTATGAGTAAAAGGGAGCAGTTTTAACCAGTTTGCTGCCTCCTACCCTCACCATTGGAAGCAGTAAATCCAAGGTCCCACTTGCATTTCAGGGGAGAACGCTCAACTCCCTGTGTGTATTTGCACCAGGATCCTGAATCGACCCTAAGTCCATGCTGCTTCAAGGCTGGTTCAGAAAGACAGACCTGATGCATAGGTTGTACCTCTTGACAGTGGGAACAGGTGTCTTCTTGCTTTTGGGATGAAGATGTCCAATGTGCTCAAGAGAGCCCAGTGAATGCCACAGGGACAATAACCATCTGGTATCCCCATTTTCTTCCTGTCCCCCAAACAGACATTTCTATGGCTCTTTGAGTCTGGCGCTGCCTTCACTGGGCAGCTTGTTTCAGAATGCCTCCTCAGTGTGACAGCATCCTGAACAGGAGCTGCTTGGCGACTGCTGCATAGGACTTTGAAGCCGGCAGAGATGTGGTTGACGTCCTGTGCTTTGCTGTTCCTAATGGAGAGGGTGTTTCCTCCTCAGATCCATTTCCCTATTTTGAACTCATGCTATCTTTGCAGAAGCAGTGCTCTGTGCTTTTGGGCCTGGGAGGGTCAAGCCAAAGGTCACAGACACAGGTGTCAGAGCCAGAGTGATTGAAGCTGTTCTAACCCTGGTCTCAACCATGAGCTGATGAAAGCGGCTCTCTGGTGGGAGGGGGAGCAGTGGAGGCTGGCTGCCCCTCACCGTCCCTCTAATCCCCTCTTTTGCAGGCTATACCCAAAATCATTATGATTCTTCCTTTTAAAAAAATAGTACATTTATTTTACTTTTTTTTCATTTTTTATTATATTTTTGACAATCTTTACATAGTTAATTAGGGTAAAAAATGTTCAAGGGCTATAGGGAAGTGGGTAAGATTATCATTTTCATATTGTTTCCTTCATGTATCTAAGGTAAAGGGGGATAGAGGGAGAAGCCCCACCCAGTCTCCCACCCATCCCAGGTCCTGTATGTGGGGCATGCCCCAAGAGTCTTGCTCAAGTGGTTTTGATAGTTCACCAGTTATGAATCACTGCCTATCTCACCACTCCAAGCACAATGAGGTCGTTGAAGAATCCACTGATTGACATAGTCCATCATAGAGTCTCCATTTGCCCAGTATTTCGCTGCCAACATGTAGCTGAGGTGGTTGGTTGACTTGTTCTGTCTTCTGTCTTTTCATGGTTAGGGGTCTGAGTCCGGCATTTCGATTGGAGCGATCCCAAAAGAAACTTTGTCTGAGGTGTTCCCAGACCAGATTCTCGTGTGTACTTGCAAGTACAGGGTCTGGCACAGTCCATCGCCCCAATCAGCTGGTGGTTACAATTGCTGGGTTGGTTCTGTTTTCACTCCCAACTTCCACTGGAACCACTGGGTGTTTCAGTCCAGCCTGGTTCTGCCCAGTACACACTCGGCCCTCACATAAACCAGTGGGAGCTGCAGCCTGGTGAGAGAAACCCACAATAACCCCCACCAGGCCAGCCCATCCCCTACCCTGGTTTGTCAGTATGTCCAGTCTGTCCCACATCCCATTTGGCTCTCATACATGTCAATAGGTATTAAAGCTTAGTTCCCTCTAACCAGCTCAACTATCCAGCACACACGGATGTTGTTGGTGATTCTCTGTCTAGCCACTCCAGCCCCTGTCCTAGTTTTTGTGCCCTCCCTTGGGAGTGGTAACCTGAAAGGGAAGAGCCTACTATTTCCCTCCCAGGTCTCTCCCACTCCCGGATTATGCACTCTCCAGGTGGTTCTGTGGTTTGACTTGACAGAATTAGCCACCAGTGCCAGCTTCTGCCAGCTGATGCTGTGGCTCAGCCCAAATAACCCTCACCCACTCTAATTGTAGTTTGCACCAGTAGGAACAATCAGCCCAGCCTGGCTTTTCCCTGATCTAGTCCACATGAGGCCCACAGGTGTTGTAGCCCTGCTTAGTCTGGTCTGCCCCCTATTTGACTTTTAATGATATTTACATAGTTGAAAGGGATGCATGTCCATGTGGACCACCGTTTAGGATGGGGAGGGTCGAGCAATGTGGATCAAAGTGAATGAGATACTACTTTGAATTTCCTTTTTCCTTCCTGTACTGGAGAAAGGGAGAGAAGAGAGAGCCACGTCCAGCTAGTCAACCACATCAGTACCCAGGAATAGGGACGGCCACCTAGTGTCATCCCAGGGTCCCCAAGTGTGGAGTTCTAAAGATACTGCTCAAGTGGTTTCATTGGTTCTCAGATGCTGTTGATTTTATTGTTCCAAAGTTGAGGAAATCCTTCCAAGGTTCATTTGTTGATATAGTCCACCTTAGTCGCGATTCACCCAGGTACTTGCTGTCAACACCTGACCAGGAGAGCTGTCCAAGTTGTTCTGCCCTCCATGGTGCTAGATGTCCTCTGCAGGTCTCAATAAACTGGTTTTCATCTACCCCGTGTGCAGCTGGGCATGTTGCCCACTGCACAGGCCTCAGAAACCATGGAGACTCAATTCTGACATATGCACTTCACAGACCACAGATCTTGTGATTTTTACTGTGGTTGGAATTCTGAGTCCGGGATTCCAGTTGAGAGGGGTCCCCAAAAATCTCACCAGAGGTGACCATAGACCCAACTCCTGTGTATGCCAGCCAGTGCAGGATCCAGCTTAGTCCACCACCCACATCAGCCTACATACACACTGGTGGTTGCAGTCACTTTGTCAGTTGTGTTCCTAGCCCCATCTCATATGCAAACCAATGGATATTGCAGCCCAGCCTAACCCTGCCCACCACACACTCAGCCCTTAAGCATACCAGAGGGAACTGCAGCCTAGCCCGCCCCTAGCCCTTATTCCAGCAATGCTAATGTATGCAGCAGATTGATTCTGTCCAGTCTGTCAGGACTTGCCCCCAGTCCCAGCACCTGCTGTCTGATGCTGTTGCAAAGTCCAACCAGCCTGCCCTTATTCTGACTCATGCATGCCCCAGTGGATATAGTTGCTTAGCCCAGCCTGGCTTTCCCCCTAACCCAGCTCACATACAGGTCAACGGGTTTTGTAGCCATGCCCTGCCTAGTCTGCTCCCAGTCCCAGCTCTCACACTCAGCAGCAGGAACAATGGCTTAGCATGGATGCCCCTGTACCTCCCATCTTGGGAGTTCAACATCCTCCCATCCTGGTGTTACATGTGCTGGTGAGTGCTCTGGCACAGACTGGCATGGCTCGTCTCACCTCAGCATTCACTGAACTGCAGCCGTGCCCAACCCAATCTACCCCCGGTTCCAGTTCATAGCTTTTGGGTGCAGCCTAGCCCAGCCCAGCTAGCTCAGAGTCCTAGCACTACATATGAACTTGTTGCTATTGTGGCCCAACCTGGCCCTTCCTTCCCCATGTCCTGCTTCTCACATCTGCCAGTGGGTTATGAACTTGCCCAGCCTCACCCGCCACAGACCTGACCCACACATATGCCAGTGGATTCTGTAACCTGTCCCAGTCTGGGCCTGGGCTGCTCCCAATCTTGGTTCTTGCAATCACCTGCAGGACTGCGTCCTGACAGAGGGGTCCTCCAAGCTCCTCTATCAGGTTATCTCCCAATGACAGATCTCATGTACACCAGGGGTCCTTGGACCAGCCTACTTGGCCCACCTCCTGTCCTGGCAGGTACAGCAGCCTTGCCCAACCAACCCATACCCATTCTGCTCTTACTGTTGGGTGCTACAGCCCAGCTATACTTGGTCCATGCCCAGACACAGCTCTCACATGGTTCAGTGGGTACATAGACCTAACTCATCCTTTCCTACATTCATTCTGTTTCTTGCAAACACCAACAGGTGCTGGAGCCTAGCCAAATTGGGCACAACCCAGACCCAGACCCAGTCCACACCCATGCCAAGGGATACTGCAGCCATGTTCAGCCCAGTTTGCTGCCCACATTCCAGCTCTCAGACCCACTAGTGGGAACCGTAGCTCAGAAGGGAAGTTCTGTTAGCTCTCGAAGTAGGCTGTCTCCCAGCCACAGATCTTGTGCATGCCAGTTACTCCAGCCTAGCCTGGCATAGCCCATCCCCCAGTTTGACCCTTCCCATCAGATGCCCTGACCCTGCCCAGCCTGCCCCTATCCCTGTCTTTAACCTAGCCCAGCATGGCCTGCACTCCATCCTGGCTCCTGTGCATGCCAGTGTGCTATGGTATGGCCTGTCTCTGCCCTATCTGACTCTCCAGAGCCAACTCATACACCTGCCAAAAAGTGAAGCAGCCCTGCCCAGCCTGACCAATACTCAACTCACATGCATACCAGAGTGATGGCCTACCAAGGGAGTTCCCCAAGTTCCCCCATCAGGGCCACTCCCAGACCTAGATTTCATGCGTGCCAGCAGGTGCTAGGCCCTTCCCCGGCACACTGTGACCCCTGTGTTGGCCTGTATGTGCTGGTGAGTGCTACAGCCCAGCCTACCCCATACCCAATTCTTGGGTGTGCCTGTGACTACTATAGCCTGGTCCAGCCTGGACTGTTTCCAGTGCCAGTACCCATAAGTGTTGGTGATGCCTAGTTCGGCCCGTCACAACCTCCAGGCCTTGAGCAAACCAGCTGGTATGGCAGTCCCATAGGGGTAAGCCATCATTTCCCACAGAATCTGCTGTCATACCAGATTCTGTCACATGATGACTAGTGTTATGGAGAAGCCTGACATGATCATGGCCCCCAGCCGTGACTTTTGTGTATGCCAATAGATGATGGTTGATACCAACAAGCCCAGCTCAGGTCTCTCATATGGGCAAGTCTGTTGATTTGGCCCTGAAAGGTCCTCATGTTTTCCCCCACCAAACCACCCGATCCCAGTCCCCTCATCCACCTACAAGTGCAGTGGCCTGGCTAGTGGAAGTTCCCCGGAAGTCACTCCTCACCTGTCACTTTCTCCCTCAGCAGTCCTTCCTCCCACACATCTCCAGATCCATTTTCCTGAGCAATCCACAGCTCCCATGTCCACATGCATGTGATCCCCAAACCTGGTCCTCCAGCAGTGTGCCATGCCAGCCTGGAGCCCTCCCTACTTGCCCAGGTCCCTAGACCCTGTCTGCTGGCATGTCAGCATCTACCCCCCCACACATCTCTTTTTTTCAAAAAAATAGAATAAAAAGAATAGACAACTATGCTGGCACTCTGATATAGTTAACATAAATTTGGCATTAACCAGGCCCAGAATGCCCACCAGCTATTACCTGTTCTTCTCCCAGCAGTGAAATACTTGCCTAGAAAGAAGGCAACCTAGACAGCTGGGGAATGGTTCTTTCTTTATCTAAAATCCTACACATTATTCTCCATGCGAATAGTTTCTATTTTAAGCCATCAAAGGTGAATGCTTGTTTGGGAAAATCACTGATGTGCTTCCAGAGTGACCTCAAAATCCTGAGACAAGGACAGCACAGCAGCACGACAGAAAGCGCACTGGCCTTCTTCAGTGGAACCTCAATCCCGTGGCTCCCAGTTTAGATTGTGAGTCACACCTGGACCATCCCTGTGATCACACCATGGATGTTCAGCATGGACTGCTGGGAGCACTGTTCCCTCCCCTCGGCAGGACGGCCCTCCTGATCCCCCAAACAGCTCTCTGTCCTTGCTGTAACCCTTCTCTACCTTGATACTCAGCTGTTTGTCCAAAACACAATTTAAGTCCCAAAGGTCTCGGGGCAGAGAGCAGACTCAGTAAGGAGGGATCCAAGAACGGTCAATGAGAAGTAAGGAAGGCACCAGTCTTTCATCTTTACCATGGCTTCCATGCCTGCACAGTATGATGCCCGCTTGCTCCCGCTCCAGGCTCTGGCACCAGCACAGGGCCTGCTTCCTTGAGTTTGCATTTCGTCTCCTGCATCTTTCTGTTCTTTTCATTCATTTCAGTATCTTCATCCAGTTTCTACTGATTAAAATTTGCTCTTTAGGGACAGACTGAACAAGCCTGTGGTACATACTGGCATGCACGGGAACCAGGGTAGGGAGCAGGCCTGGTGGGGGTTATGGGGAGTCGCCCCAACTAGGCTGCAGCTCCCACTGGTTTGCGTGAGGACCGAGTATGAAGTGGGTAGGATCGAGCTGGACTACAACACCCGTTGGTTCAAGTGGAAGACAGGGCTGGAAACAGAACTGACCCAGCAATTGCAACAACCAGCATGTGCATAAGCTGATTGGGGCGAGGGACGGTGCCGGACCCTGTACTGGCAAATTCACACAAGAATCAGGTTTGGGATCACCTCAGATGAAGTTTCTGTGGAGACCCCTCCAACTGAACTGCTGATCACAGAACCCCAACCATGAAGAGACTCTGTCAGCCAGTGGATTCTGAACAGGCTTCATCGTGCTTGGAATGGCAAGATTGGCAGCAATTCAGAACTGTTGAACTATCAAAACTGCTTGAGCAGGACCTTCAGAGCATGTCTCACACTGGGGACCTGGGATGGGTGGGAGATTGGGTGGGGCTTCTCCCTTTGTTTCTCCCCTTACTCCAGATACAGGGGAAAAAATGATATTAGTGTGGAAACGATGGTATTACCCACTTTCCTGTAGCCCTTGAGCCTTATACCCTAATCAACTAAGTAAGATTATTTAAAAAAGAAATTAGTTTTAAAAAAAACTTGCTCTTTAAAAAATTAATATTTATCTGAGAGGCAAAGAGATAGTGATTTTCTATCTTTCCTATGTGGTGGCTCACCTCCCAAATGCTTGCAGCGGGCAGGGCTGGGCCAGGCCAAAATGAGGAGGAGCCAGGGAACACAACACAGGTCCCCCACGTGGATGGCAGGGATGCCAGTATTTAAGCTGTTGCCGTTGCCTCCCATGACTGTGTTAGCAGGAAGCTGCAGTTAGGAACAAAGACAGATGACTCAAATGTAACTGTTCCAGTGAGATGCAGGGGTCCTACCTGACTTCTTTTTTTTTTTAAGATTTATTTTATTTTTATTGGAAAGGCGGATATATAGAGAGGAGGAGAGACAGAGAGGAAGATCTTCCGTCCGATGATTCATTCCCCAAGTGAACACAACGGCCGATGCTATGCCGATCCAAAGCCAGGAGCCTCTTCCGGGTCTCCCACGCGGGTGCAGGGTCCCAAAGCTTTGGGCCATCCTCGACTGCTTTCCCAGGCCACAGGCAGGGAGCTGGATGGGAAGCGGGGCCACCGGGATTAGGACCGGTGCCCGGGCGCGTTCAAGGCAAGGGCCTTAACCACTGCGCCACTGCGCCATTGCGCCGGGCCCCTACCTGACTTCTTAACCTCAGGGTCAAACACCTTGACATGGGGACCTAGTCGCCTAACAAAATCCTATGGGTCCCATGCAGTGCTGTTAACTCCAGGCACAGGGTTATACTGCAAGGTCTCCACCCTGACTCGTCTTGTGTGACTGTGACTTTAAACCCGCTGAAGTGCAAGCCTCATGTCCTCTCCCCTCAGCCCCCAGAAATCAACATTTGACACGATTATGAATGACACTTCATGTAAGTGAAATAGTGTGGTAATTCTCCTTCTGTGACCCATATGGCCCATATGGGATCCTGGCGCTTTCAAGGCGAGGACTTTTAGCTGCTAGGCCACGGTGCCGGGCCCGGCGCTCTATTTCTTCATGTCCTAGCTGATATGTGTTACCTTTCATTGTGCTGGTGATGGTTGATAATAACCATACTAACAGATATGAGGTGATAATGTGAGGTCAACGAGTTTTGACTTGAATGTCCTTGAGAGTTAACAGTATTGGCCCTATTTTCATAACCTGATTGGGCACTTATGTATTTTCTTTAGAAGAGTCTCGATTCAAATTCTGTGCCCATTTTTTAATGGTCGTTTGGATTTTTCCTATTGAGTTGTCAGAATGACATAGATTAACCCCTTATTGGACGTATTTCACGTAATTTCTTGCATTCCGTGGGTTATTCTTTCCGGCTAGTGATCACTTCCTTTGCTGTGCAGAAGCTCTTGGGATTGTTGTAGTCCTGCCTGGTCACTCTGACTCCACTGAATGTGCCTCCAGTGTTGTGTGTAAGAAATCATTACCCAGCCCAAGTTCAGGAATATTTTCTCCCACTTTCTTCTAGTTTGTTTTTTTCAGGTGTCATAGGACAGAGCTTCTCAGAGTGCAGTGTACTTGTGAATTTCCTAGGGATTTTATCGAAGTGCAGATTCTGACTCGGGTGTCCACATGCTTGACCATGAACTACACACTAGCAAGCTGAGTCTAGGCCAGGAGCAATCACCTCTTTCTGTAGTTTAGGGTTTACAGGACACAGAGGTAAAAGCAAAGCTACTGGGTAGGTTTTGAAATCACAAGAGAAAAATGGATTTCCACAGTTTTTGATTAATGAAATCCAAAATATACTATGAAATATAACCTCAAAATTTAGTGTTCGTTTTTACAAGACAATTCTACCGAGGAGGAAAAAAAAATGGAGCTATTTTTGGAAGGGATACCATTTCACTTCATTAGAGTTCAAAGTAAGTGTTGCCTGCCATCAAAAGCTGTCCACAGTTTGCGAAGGTCTGTTCACTCAGACGTGGTACTGCCAAATGTTGCTCTCAGATCACAAGCATATGATGTTAATTGAGCATCTCCATCGTTTAGAAGGCATTAATCAATTCCACTCCGTTCTTCTCTTGATGTCTGAATCACGCTACAAGTTAATCACTTCCAAATGAAGATTTAAGTGGAAATTCCTCAACTTCACAACTCAGTGGAGTTCAGAAGTTGAAAATTTCCTCTCCAGCTTCCCAGCGTGTACAACCTTGAAACAGCCCTGACGTCTAAATGACTTTATTGCAATGTAACATTGGCACGTACCATACTTACAGTTTTACCTTCCACGCATGTGTTGAATGACCCAAGAAACAAGGAAATCGGCAAAAGCCGATTTCCGACGCAATTCAGTATAAGGTGATAGGGACTGTCAGAGGTTCTTCTCAGGAAAATTTGCATCTAAGCCCTGAGCTCAGAAATGCACAATAAGAAGTTACTACCACTGTGCCACCACACTGCTGTCAGGGCAAAACGGGCAAACAGCTTCTATTTTTGCCAAACATGAATGGGACAGTGTGTCCACAGATGTGGATGAGGTTCATGCTGATGCTGGCAGTTGCAAGAATTCATGGCAGACTCCTACACCTGCAGGGTGCCTGCCTGTGAATAACGCAGTAAATCACTGTGGTGTTCAACACCCTAGCTTCTCACAAGCTTTGTACATTTGTCCAACCAAGCCTTTTTCTGCTCCATCTACATTTTTTTGGTCATCATCAACAGTAGCTCATCTAAGCAAATTCCACTTGAGGTCATCGTGTTGTCTTAAATATCTTTGGAACAGTGATACTGAGGATCTTCTCAGAGACTGTTTCTGGAGAGGAATTCTCCAGCCATTTTGCTCGCTGCCTTGACTCCTTGAATAAACAGTACAATTGAGGAGGGTTGAGAGTCAATGATGGTTGATGGATCCAATGAAAACCACTCCAAATCACTTCCCTGAAGGGGCTCTTGCCTTAGCAGGAGGAACAATTGAAAGCCTGTGTTGAATTTGGACTTCAGCTTCCTTCTAATGCAGACCCTCAGAGGCAGTAGGGATGACTAAAGTAGTTGAGTCCTTGTCACTTCCGTGCAAGATCCAGACTGAGTTCCTGGCTCCCGATGTCTGCCCAGTTCAACCCTGCCATCATTACCATTTGGAAAGTAACCAAAGGATGCAAGGGCACTTGCTCTTTCTCTCTCTCTCTCTCTCTCTCTCTCTCTCTCTTCCCCTCACTCACTATGGATTTTAATTGACAGTTGAGATTGTCCTCAACACTCCTAGCTCTTCAAGGAACTGTTCTCACTAAAAAGCTGTGATTTATTGTGTCTGAATATAGTTGCTTCAGTTGCCGCAATCAAATACAATCTAATTAGCTTATCATCGAGAGAGAGTTTTCGTGCTAAAAATGAGCTGCTTCGAAACTCACTTGGATGAAGAAAATTCCCCTGTGATGAGAGCTTCCATTGTCAACTTTCCGGACAATGGCTTTTCTGTGAGCTGGGGATAACCAGGGTATATACCAGGCCTGTTGATGGTGACACGCACTGCATCCTTTCAACAGAGCTGTCACATCATTCATGACACAAGAATGCTGTGCCAGCTACTTGGATGACAAACCATGTACCCACTGCTGTGCTGCAAGAATGTGACCTGGTACGCCCATGTGTTGTGTCTGTTCTGACTTACGAGGCATTCAGAGATAAGAAGAAATAAAAGCTGTGGTCTACACAGTAGGAAGCCAGCCAGACCCCGTATGTAAATGAGTGATGTGGCTGTACTCTGATGCAATTTGTAAGCATTTAAACATGACATGAAGTGGCATTGTTGTTGTTGTTGCTGTTGTTGTTGTTAACCACTTAAAAATGTTAACAGCAGGGCACAGGCATCGGGCATAGTGGTTAAGATATCATAGTGCCAGGGTTTGATTCCTGGTTGCACTCCTTATTTCAGTTTCTGTTCGTGCAAACCCGGGGCAGGCAGCACGTGATGGCTCAAGCAGCTGGGTCCCTACCAATCACACAGGAGACCTGAACTGTGTCCGGGACTCCCAGCTTCACTCTATTCCAGCACCAACTGTTGGCAGCCATTTGGGGAGTGATCCAGAGGATGGGGATGCGAGCTGTCTCTCTGTTTCTCTCTCTCTCTCTCTCCCTTTCAAATAATGTTTAATGTAAATACTCAGCTTAGACAGAAGCAGGGCTTTCTGCCTCTGTGGGGACTCGAAGGAGGAATCATCTCTGCACCTTTTGCGTCTGGGGAGATGAATCCCCTTCCTCAGCTTGAAGGGCTGCAGTGCTGGTTGGATCCTTACCTGTCCCCCTTGTTATTCCTCCCAATCCCACACACTGGAATCCTTATCCCCACACCTCAGGATACGACTATATGTGGAGATTCGGCCTTTCAAGCGAGTGAGTTAGGTAAAGAGACTTTACAGTGGACCCTGACCCAATGTGACTGGCATCCTTCAAGAGGAGGGATTGAGTCACAGATGTGCCCAGAGGGAAAACTGTCAAGAGCTAGGAAGAAGATGGTCAGATACGAGCCAAGGACAGAGGCCTCAGGAGACATACGTATCCCAAACCCGGAATCTTAAACTTCTTGCCTGTACAGCCATAAGTGAATGAGAGCATATTCAATCGCTCGTGTGTTAAAGGACATATTGTTTGCTTGCAAGTCTGGGTGATTTGGGAAGAATGCTGCCATACGCACTTGTGTGAACCTAAGCTCTCCCCTCATTTGTGTAACTCCCGAGGATCACTGGATTATACGCTTCAAAAATGTGTAGTTTTGCCAAAGACCACTGAGCTGTGTCCTGGAGTGGCTGTTCCCTTTCACGTGCCCACGGGTGTTAAATGAGAGGCCCTGGGGCCCGGCGCGGTGGCACAAGTGGTTGAAGGTCCTCGCCTTGCACGCCCGGGATCCCATGTGGGCGCCGGTTCTAGTCCCGGCGGCCCCGCTTCCCTTCCAGCTCCCTGCCTGTGGCCTGGGAAAGCAGTCGAGGACAGCCCAAAGCTTTGGGAACCTGCACCCGCGTGGGAGACCCGGAGGAGGCTCCTGGCTTCGGATCGGCATGGTATCGACCTGTTGCGCTCGCTTGGGGAGTGAATCATCGGACGGAGGATCTTCCTCTTTGTCTCTCCTCTCTGTATATCCGCCCTTCCAATGAAAAAATAATAAAAAATAAATCTTTAAAAATGAGAGGCCCTGTTCATCCACATCTTCACCAGCATTTGGTGCTGCTGGCATTTTTTATTTCAGGTGCATTGCACAGAACTGTCCAGCCCCAGCTCCTGAAAAGACTGTCCTTTCTCTGCTGCATTGCCCCCGTCCTTTGTTGAAGGCCTCCCATCCAAGTACTAACCAGGCCCGACCCTGCTTAGCTTCAGGAGATCAGACGAGATCGGTCGCGTTCAGGGTGGTATGGCCGTAGACCCTGTCCTTTGTTGAAGGCCAGTTGACTAACAGTGGGCTACTGCTGAGCTCTCTGTCCTGTCGGCCTGAGTGCCTCTTAATCAGGTCATTGTAGCTTTAGACTGTGGCTCCACTTACCCATAGAGCAAATGCCTGCAACCACAGAGAGCACAAACTCTAAGTACGCTCTGATCTGTGTGTATGCTCTGTCCCATGTATGCGCATGCCTGTGTAGACGTCCACCTTTTCAGTTAAAGGGAGTCTTTCATGGCTTCCTTTCCACATATGTGAGTTGTTTTCATTCCCTGGAGCCTTCGCCAAGTGGAATGAGGCTTATTTAATCACAGACACTGTGACACGGAGCAGTCACGCTGCTATCCCAGAGGCTTCCAAGGTTAAAAGGTGGATCATGTATGAAGCGAAGGAAAACTGAGCAAAAGGGTGGCTCGCTGCCCTGGTGGGGTGGATAGGGTGACATTTTATCACACTGCTCGGAATTCACTGCAACTTAAAATGTATGCATTATTTACTTGTGTGATTTTTTCCGTTTAGTATTTCTAAACCACAAGTTGACCACACAGGTAACTGAAATCTCGGAAAGCGAAACCATCGCACAAGGAGACTTCAAAGGGGCCATGACAACAAAATCTAAATATAAACTGTATTTCTCAACACAAGCTCCTTCACAAGTTCTAACAGCAGCCATCTAATCTATCCCTAATGAAATAGGAATCATGAGATGCCATCCATGTCAACACAGTGTTTTTCCCATTCTTAACTGCAGGAAAAATCACTGCTCTTTAAACACTGGGAAACAAAGAGAAGCCACAGGGTGCTGAATCAGGCCTGCTCCAGGGGATACCTGATGGTTTCCCAATGTTCCTGTTGTTCATTGTTAGCCCTCTTCAGATAGGACACAGAGAAATCATTTTTTTTTTGCCTTTCAAATTGATCGGGATGGCCCGGCACTGTGAAGGCCGCCTTCAACGTCATCTCATTCCATTTGTGACACCGATTCCCTCTCCGATTGTTCTGGAGAACTCTCACCTCTGACCCTCCCACTCTGGGCTGCCCTGTGTTCCTCTTCCACACTTATCACAGGGCCCTGCGATGTACTGTGTGCCCACGGGCCACCTGCTGTGGCATTGATGGATAGTTTGTACCCCTGGGGTTCAGGCGATGGAAACTAGATCCTCAGAGGATGGTGTGGAGTGGCAGGTGTGACTAACCCCCAAGGGTTAGTGTGGAAGTGGTAGGCGTGACTGACCTCCAGGGTGGCTCCAGTGGCCGGTGATGGAGCCATGGAGCTCCATCTTTGTGAGCAGGTGATTCGGTGTGGAGGCAGTGGGTCCTGCCTGGAAGTAGTGATGAGTTCCCCCAACAAAGCGTTGTGATGACCACAGCAGCCAGGCCACTCCCAGTCCCTTGCTTCTGTGCTCCATGCAAGCCCCTCTGCATATGGCCGGTCACCTTTGTTGCTTCCCTGCCAGTCACAGGGGCCATGCTGTCTATCACCCCCCTGCCACCAGAATCTTGACCTACGTAGCCCTCCCTAGAAGGTACACAGCACACAGGGGACTACAACGTCTCCCCAAGATGGGAGCTTTTTCCACACTCCGTCTCGTGGGCTCCCAGCCAAGCCCTCTACCTGGAGGGTTCCACAGGCTGTTCCCATCAGCCACATCTGAATGACCCACATCCACATGTAACCACATGAGTGAGACTCAAGAGTGCAAGAACCAACATCCCAAGAGACGGATGAGGAAATCTCATGGAAATACCTCACAACCTCAATTGTTTTCTAAAATATTCAACCTTGATCTCAGCTGGAAGCCCAGGGTGGAAGCCCAAGATATCACTGCTGTTCATTTGCTGCCAAGCTGTTCATGGCCCAACTGCTTCTGGCCGCCCCCTCCTCCCCCCATGGCCCCAGAGCGCCTTGGGACTATAGTTTGAACACACAACTGGATGGCAAATGTCTTAGGGAAATTGGCCTGGTCTTGTTTTTGTTTGTTTGTTTGTTTAAAGAAAAGCCAAATTTAGAGATTGTGTTGCTTTTTTTTTTCTTATTTACTTACTTGGAAAGTAAAGACAGAAAGATGACAGAGCATTCCCATGCCCTGCTTCATTTCACAAGGGTCGAAGCCAGGATGCAGGAATTCAGCCAGACTCCAGTGTGGGTGGCAGGGCCCAATTACCTGAGCATCCCCTGCTGCCTCCAGGACGTGGGTTAGCCAGAAACTGGAGTAGGGAGTAGAGTCAGGCCTTGATCCCAGCCACTGCCATATGGGATGCAGGCATGGTGAGAGACATTTAAACCACTGAATCCTGCTGAACCTGTGGCATGTCCTCACTCCTCCATTGCTCGGCTCTCCCCTGGGTCCCTTCAAGAGCCATCCTGGACTGCCTGGAAGGAAACCCTGTCCCAGGTCCAGTCCCAAGCCTTCTCACTTGCAGCCTTGCTTCGGGCCTCATGGCAAGTGGAGCCCCAAATTCCACACTTTCCTGCACCCCATCTCAGACAGCTTGTCTAGCTACAGGAGGTCCTGTCCTTTTCCCCTCCCCCCACTCCCTCTGTGCCTCCTGGAATCCACAGCCTGGATTCCTCTGTACCCTCCTGTGCCCCGCCATGGCCTTCCTTCTTTCTCACCTGCTACTTTTGTTTTGTTTTGTTTTTTTAATTCTCTGATCCACCAGCTACCTTTAAAGATAACTTTCTGGGAGAACTCTTGATTCAAGGAAAATAGGGTGAAGATCCAGGCCCCAGAGGTTAAGGCCAAGTGGCCAAGAGGTGGCCCCAGTCTGGTTAGTGGCACATTAGCAGGAGAAGGAGTGGCCCATGGGTCCTACACCGGGAGAGTGGTTCCTGGCCAGGCCTGTAACCTCTTTGAGCCTCCATTGCCTCACCAGATTCTTGTGGAATTCCGAATAAGAAACTTGTGGATGCAGATTCGGATGCTGCTTACAGTCTGCCTTCCCGTGAGTTTGCATGCATCTGGCTCAGCCAGGGGAGTGCCACCCCACTGCATTTTCTGGTGTCCATTCAGCAAATCCTAAAAAGGATATCCTGAACTGCCTGTGTGTCCCAGGCACTGGTCCAGGCACCAGGGATGCAAACACACATAGATCTCTATGCTTGGGAAGTGTAGAGTCCCTGGGGTACTGAGCCCAGCCTGTTTAATACTGGGGTGCTGAGCCCAGCTTGTTCAGTCCCTGGGGCGCTGAGCCCAGCTTACACAGCCCATGGGGCTCTGAGCCCAGCTTACTCAGTCCCTAGGGTACTAAGCCCAGCTTACTCAGTCCCTGGAGTACTAAGCCCAGCTTGTTCAGTCCCTGGGGTGCTGAGCCCAGCTTATACAGTCCCTAGGTTGCTGAGCCCGATTTATACAGTCCTGGGGCACTTAGCCCAGTTTACACAGTCCCTAGGGTACTGAGCCCAGCTTATACAGTCCTGGGGCTCTGAGCCAAGCTTATACAGTCCATAAGGTGCTGAGCCCAGCTTGTTCAGTCCTGGGGCTCTGAGCCCAGTTTACACAGTCCATAAGGTGCTGAGCCCAGCTTGTTCAGTCCTGGGGCTCTGAGCCAAGCTTATACAGTCCCTGGGGTGCTAAGCCCAGCTTACACAGTCCTTGGATTTTATTGTGTGTCAGCGGGTCCAAGGTGCTGACCCCCCAGGTTCTGAAGAGGGGGCTTCCTGGCATTTGCAAATGTGGGGAGATGAGAGAAGACATATTTCCAAAACAAGATGTATCTCAGCCTAGAAGCATTGTTTTATGCATGTAAATATGGAGTCAGCAAAACCCAGTAATGTCGGTGAGTCCATTTCACAGCTACTGTGGCCACAGGGGAATTCAGTTGGGCAGTGCAATGCAGAACGGGAAGGAAAGAGGAGGGTCCAGGCGACACCTGCAGTCATGTGAAAATACCAGCTTTCTGAGCTTTGATTAACTGGTTTCAATTAACGACAGAAAAAGAGCACTGTAGAGCATCCGTGAAGAAGTAACAAAGGCAAGCCCAGCACCCCTCCTTTTTTTAAATGTTTTTATTTTTACTGGAAAAGCAGATTTACAGAGAGAAGGATGGAGAAATTCCTTCCAATTACTGGCTCACTCTCCAAATGGCTGTAATGGTTTCAACTAAGCTGATCCAAAGCCAGGAGTTTATTCTGGGTCCCCCAGGTGGGTGCAGGGGGCCCGTCCTCTACTGCTTTCCCAGGCATTAAGCAAGGAGCTGGTTCGGAAGTGCAGCAACCCGAACACAGACAGGTACCCATATGGGATTCCAATGCTCGTAGACAGATCAGCGAGTCAGGCCATCGAACTGGCCCCAGGTTCCCCTCTCCACCAACAAACCCAAGCCCAGTGTGTTGGAAATGTTCAAGTTGTGCATGCACAGTTGGGTTATTCCTCAAGACAATCACAAGGTGGTGCTCTTGCAAAGAGATACGGGGCTAGGAAGAAAGAGCTACATTTTCTTTTAAAATTGGCATGAATTGTACAGTTTTCAGTTCCATGGGATGTTTCAGACAAGCAGACATCGTGTAAGGCTGGGTCAGAAAAGTATCTCCTCAAACATGCATCACTTCTTTAGAGCGAGACCAACATTCTTCCAGCTTGTTCGAACTAGTACCTGGAGTTATCCATGACCTCCCTGCTCTGCTCTGCTCTGCTCTGGAACACCAGAACTCCTCTCCCTGACCATAACCTAGTACCTGTCCACCAGTCTTTTCCCCAGCCAGCCCTCTCTCTACACTCCCCAGGGATAGGGAACCACCACTGGCTTCTCAACTTCCCTGAGCTCAGCTTTTTAAGATTCTACCTAGGAGTGATGATACAGCACTTGTCTCCCATAGCTGACCGCTCTCTCTCTCTCTCTCTCTCTCTTTTTTTTTTTATTATCTTTTTTTACGTTTTTAAGTTGTGAGTGTACTACACAACTGTTTACCAGCATCAAATAATCAATTCACACATGGGAAAGTTACCTTGAGGGTATGAATCATTTTTTAGCAGACCAAGTAATGTACAATAAGCATGTTTGCTCTCATGAACCTATCAAAGAATGTTTTAGTGAACAGACTTCCAACGGCAGTGACTTGTCCCTACTACTAACCTTGCATAATATTTTCCGTTATTGCAAATAAAGGTTATTGTCATAGCTTCTGTCATGGTAGCGCTATACATATCTACACAGAGCAATGCAGAATCCTTCAATCACTGGCTAAAATGGTGAAGACTTCTTTTCCCTAATTCTTCAAATACCAGTGTTTCCCTAGAGCTCTAGTGATCGCTCCTAATTTTTTAGCGTTGTTTCAGCAGTTCAGTTCTGAGTTTCTTCTAAGTGCCAGCACTACAGAAAAGGTCAAATAGGCTAAACCAAAGCAGAATTCCTGGCTTCATAAGCCTACAGTATACACGGATATGAAACACTGCTCAAAAAGCCATTGCATTACAAATAAATAACCTGGAAGAAACAAATGTCCTCTTCCAGAAATGATAATCATTTTGTAAATAGCAGGTCAATAACATTTTTTAACAGACTATCATCATTTTTTTTTCATATTGTTTCCTTCATGTATCTGAGGTAAAGGGGAATGTTAAGGGAGAAGCCCCACCCAGCCTCCCACCCATCCCAGGTCCCTGATATGGCGCATGCTCCAAGGGTCTTGTTCAAGTGGTTTTGATAGTTCACCAGTTATGAATCGCTGCCTATCTCGCCACTCCAAACACAATGAGGTCGTTGAAGAATCCACTGATTGACATAGTCCATCATAGAGTCTCCATTTGCCCAGTATTTCGCTGCCAACATGTAGCTGAGGTGGTTGGTTGACTTGTTCTGTCTTCTGTCTTTTCATGGTTAGGGGTCTGAGTCCGGCATTTCGATTGGAGTGATCCCAAAAGAAACTTTGTCTGAGGTGTTCCCAGACCAGATTCTTGTATGTACTTGCAAGTACAGGGCGCGGCACAGTTCATCGTTCCAATCAGCTGGTGGTTGCAATTGCTGGGTTGGTTCTGTTTTCACTCGCAACTTCCACTGGAACCACTGGGTGTTGCAGTCCAGCCTGGTTCTACCCAGCACACACTCGGCCCTCACATAAACCAGTGGGAGCTGCAGCCTAGTCAGAGAAACCCACAACAACCCCCACCAGGCCGCCCCCTACTCTGGTTTGCCAGTATGTGTAGCAGATTAGTCCAGTCTGTCCCACATCCCATTTGGCTCTCGTACGTGTCGATGGGTGTTGAAGCTTAGTTCCATCTAACCAACTCAACTATCCAGCACACACGGATGTTGTTGGGTGCCTCTCTGTCTAGCCACTCCAGTCCCTGTCCTAGTTTTTGAGCCCTCCAATGGGAGTGGTAGCCCAAGAGGAAAGAGCCTACTATTTCCCTCCCAGGCCTCTCCCGCTCCCAGATTATGTACTCTCCAGGTGGTTCTGTGGTTTGACTTGACAGAATTAGCCACCAGTGCCAGCTTCTGCCAGCTGATGCTGCAGCTCAGCCCAAATAACCCTCACCCACTCTAATTGTAGTTTGCACCAGTAGGAACAATCAGCCCAGCCTGGCTTTTCCCTGCTCTGGTCCACATGAGGCCCACAGGTGTTGCAGCCCTGCTTAGTCTGGTCTGCCTCCACCCCAACTCACGCTCTGCAGTGGGAATAGCTGTCCAGGAGGGGAACACCCCCATACTCTCCCTGCTGACTCCGCCCCCTCCCTTCCTGGTTCTCACATGTGCTGGCTGGGCACTGCTGTCACAGCTGGTATAGGTAACCTCACCTTAGCATTCCGTAATGTGCACTGGTTTTTGTCGCGACCGAACCTGGCTCGACCCACACTCTGTTCTGGTGCTCGGATTCGCCAGTGGATGATTAAACTGCTTCAGCCTGGTCTGCCCTCAACCCATGCCAAATGTATGCCAGTGGGAAACTTTCCATGGCCTGTTCTGGGCTGTTTCCTATCATGCTTTTTGCAGTTATCTACTGGGTCTGTGTCATGTCAGTGGAGTTTCCCAGGCTCCTCCATCAGAACCTCTCCCAATGCCAGATTTCACACATAGCAGGGGGTTCATGAGCCAGCCCTACTCAGTTCCCCTCCTGTTCTAGCAGGAACAGTGTTTTTTCTTGACTGGCCTTCCACCCAATCTGGTTCTTGCTGTTGGATGTTTCAGCCCAGCCATGGCTCGTCCACACCCACATATGGCTCACACATGGCTCCATAGGGGTTGAGACCTAGCCTAGTCCATCACACATCTACCCTGGTCCTCCAGAACAGCAGATGGTGTTGGAATCTGGCCCGGCTTGGTGCATCCAGTCCCAGCCACACTCGTACCAAGGGAGACTACAATCATTTCCTGATCAGAACGCAGCCCCTATTCTAGCCCACATGCCCCTTGGTGGGACCCTCAACCCAACTAGGGTTGTCCTCTTAACTCCCCAACTGGGCGTGTTCCCAGGCATAGATCATGCGCATGCCAGTGGTTGCTTTGACTCAGCTTGGCACAGCCCCTCACCTGTCCCGACCTCTGCCTTAGACACTGTGGCTTAGCGTTCCTGGCTCACGCAGACCAGTAGGTGCAAGAGCCTAGCTCGGCATGATCTGTGCTCCATGCTGGTTTCTAATTTTGCTTGTGGGCTAAGGTTTGCTCAGTCCTGCCCAGTCCACTCCTTTCCAAAGGACCCACACATTGGTCAGCCACTGGAACTACTCTGCTCAGCTTGTCCAACCCCCAGGTCTGGATCACATGTTCACCAGCAGTAGCTATGACTTGCCAGGGAAGTTTCCCAAGTTCCTCTACTTGATCCACTCCCAGATTGGCTTTAGGCCGGTGCCCGGTGCAGTCTGGCCTTCCATTTGGCCTTGTATGAGCTGGTGAACGTTGCAGCCCGGCCCACCCCACACCCTATTTAGGTTGCACATTCGGGTGCTGCTGTCTTGACCAGTCCAGACTGTTATCGGTTCCTTTACCCATGAGTGATGGCAGCCTCCTTGCTCACACCTGTCTTAGTCCATCACCACCGCAATTCTCGAGCTAACCAGTGGGCTAGTATTTCCACAGGGTTTGGCCCACACATCCCCCGCAGAATCTACCCCCGGACATGGTTCTCGAGTGCTAGTTAATGTCATGGCCCTGCCTAATGTGAGCCGTCTACTGATCCATCATCATGCCAGGTCATAGGATATGATCCTGCTAGAGAAGCCCCATGTCTGCTTGCATTTAACATAGTGTTCTCTAGTTCATCCATCCATGGTGCTGCAGGTAACAGGGTTTCATACTTTTTATGGCTGTGTAATATTCCATTGTGCAGGCCCAACACAACAACAGAAAACATAAACAATCAAAACACTCTTGCTCAGAAAGAACAAAACAAGAGCCACCATACTATGACTTTAAGATACACTGCAAAGCTACAGTGACTGAAACAGCAGGGTACTGACACTTAGATAACGGATCAGACCAGAGAGCCTGGATGCAAGCCTGCAGGCCTGTGTCATCTGATCTACCCGTGTGCCAAGAACATGCACTGTGGGAAGGATCATTGGGTAATCAAGAGCACTGGGGAAATTGGAGACTCAGGGAGAGATACTTTGCAAGCCTGAAACAGACTAAAGTATGAGCAGCACATATGAAACTACTTTAAAAGAAAAATTGGAGGAAGTGCAATTTGGAATGGTCCCCAAAAATAGGCAACCTAAGACAAATCAATACAAGATTACATCAAACTCAGAAGGATCTCCAGGGGCCAGCAGGTGGCACAGTAAGTAAGAAGCCACCTCTTATTTCTTTTCTTTTCTTTGCAAAGACTTATTTATTTTTACTTGAAAGGCAAATTTATTGAGAGGAGAGACTGAGAGAAAGACCTTCCATCTGCTGGTTTACTCCCCAAACAGCCACAACAGCCAGAGCTAAGCCAATCCAAAGGCAGCAGCCAGGAGCTTCTTGCAGGTCTCCCATGCAGGTGCAGGGTCCCAAGGCTTTGGGCCATCTTCTGGTGCTTTCCCATGTCATAAGCAGGGAACTGGATGGGAAGTAAAGCAGCCAGGATGTGAACTGGTACCCATAGGGAATCCCAGCATGTGCAAAGTGGAGAATTAGCCAATCAAGCCATCTTGCTGGGTCCCCTGCCATTTCATAACAGGGTTCAAGCCCCAGCTGCTCTGTATCCAGCCCAGCTTCCTGCTGCTTTACCTGGGAAGGGAGCAGAGAATGGCCCAAGCACTTTGGCCCCTGCCTCCCATGTGAGAGATCAGAATGGAGTTCAGGCTTCTAGTTCTATCATGGCCCATCCCTGGCTATTGCAGCCATTTAGGGATCTCTGTGGCTCTCCCTCTTGCTCTGTCACTTTACCTTTGCAGTTAAAAAAAAAAAATTAATATATGCACAGCAAGGGGACAATTAACAGAGTGATGAGACAACCCACAGAATGGGAGAAGATATTTGTAAATTACACAGTTGATGAGGGGTTAATGGACACTAGACCTAAATGGACAGTTCCTAAAGGAGGTTTCGTGGCATCTTCCAGCAGTGCAAGAGGACATGGGAGTCAAGTCGTATTGCCTCAGGAGCAGCCGGAGTCTGTTAGCTTCCTGCTGTGTGCTGTGGTGAGTTGTTGCACAGAAGAGCTCCAGTGCTCCACCATGTGGCAGAGCTGACCACGGGCACCCCTGCACCCAACCCCTGGTTTCGGAGCAAAACAGCCGCTTCCCATCCCCTTGCCAGGGCGTTCTTCAGCCGGGAGTAACTCACAGACATTACAGCCAACAAAAGTAACAAATGAAGGCCAAGCCTGGGTCTGCAGGTTCCCAAGCTGAACCCAAGGCCGTTTAGTAAAAATTCTCCCACACCTGAACCATGAAGGGACCTCTTGGGGACACCTTTTAGTTCAGAGAACACTAACTCTGCAGGGTCACCGTGAGTTTTTGGTGGATCTGGGCAGTTAGGGACGAGCAGGAATCTCTTTTTACCAAGCCATGCAGATTGGGTTCAGGGGACACGGTAACATCTGGCCTCTGAGTGCCCAGAGCCTGCAGGTGGCACAGAGGTGCACTGCCCTCAATGAGCAGCAGGGACCGTAGCTTGGGGACTAAGCCAGGACACCAGGCCCCTGGAAAAGCATCCACTGACCCATAAATGGAGGCTAACAGTGGAGTCGTCCCTCTCTGGCTAGGGGGAACTTTGAGCTAACAAAGCCCTTAGAAATGGACTTTTGACAGGATTTGTTTAAATAATAAAGAGCCCAAAAGGTTTTTTTTTTTTTTAATCTTATTTTTGATGATGTTTAGATAGTTGATTAAGGTGGGAAAGTGGGTGAGACCATTGTTTTTCTTCTTCCTGTATCTAGGGGAAGAGGGGAGATAAGAGGAAAAGCCACACCCACCTCCCAACTATCTCAGTACCCCTGGATGGGGACCAGCCACCCGATGTCATCTCAAGGTGACATTTTGCACCAAGGGTTCTGCTTAAGTGGTTTTGATAGTTCTGAAATGTGATCGGTCTTGCAGATCCAAGGGTGAGGATATCCTTCCAGGGTCTGTTGGTTGACACAGTTCACGTCTGAGTCTCCGTTCAGCCAGAAGTTTGCTATCACACTTTATTGGGTAGTTGACCAATTTGTTTTGCCCTCCTTCCCCTGCCATGCTCTGACATATCCTCCATGTGTTCTGGGTATGCCA
Organism: Ochotona curzoniae; assembly: GCF_017591425.1. NCBI lineage: Eukaryota > Metazoa > Chordata > Mammalia > Lagomorpha > Ochotonidae > Ochotona > Ochotona curzoniae. The sequence continues at coordinate 37,646,727 of NW_024466607.1, read as the reverse complement.
CCCACTGCTCTATCAAAGCCACTGAGGAGGCCCCAGGTTGGACACATGCACTCTGTTGTCAGGTCACAGATCCTGCCACTCTCCCCGTGGTTGGAGTTGCGTGAGTCCAGCGCTTTAGTTTGGGAGACCCTGAAAAAAGTCCCATGTGAGACCTATATCTTGTGTGTGCGCCCGCCTGTATAGGGTCCAGTTCATTCTGTCACCCACATCAGCCTACATCCACACTGGTAGTTGCAATTGCTAGGTCAGATCTATCTCCAATCCCATTTCTTACACAAACCAATGGGTGCTGCAACCCAGCCCAACCCTGCCCTCCACATAGTCAACTCTTCCGTGCACCATGGGGAGCTGCCACCCAGTGAGAGTGTCCCCCAGTACCCCCCAACTGGGCCAGCACCCAGCTCTGATTTCTGTGCCTGCCAGCATGTGCAGTGGACGGGTCCAGTCTGTCCCACCTTCCATTCAGCTCTTGTACACGTAATTGGGCATTGAAGCCTAATTCATCCCAATGGACTCCACCTTCCAGCCCACAGTCATGCCAGTGGGTGACACTGCCTATCTAACCAGGCCCACCCCCTAGTCCTGGTACTCATGTTTACCAGTGGGAATTGTAGTCCATCAGAGAGATGCCCACAGTTTCCCTCCTGGGCCTACTCTCTGCCCTGGATATTGACTCTCTAGGTAGTTCTGCGGCCTAGTTCAACAGGACTTGTCCCCCATCCCAGCACTTGCCAGCTGATGCTGTGGCAAAGCCCAACCAGCCTGCCCTTACTCCGCCTTATGCCTGCACCAGTGGATACAGTCAGTTAGCCCAGCCTATCTTTCCTTCTAATATAATTCACATGCATGCCAACAGATGTTGTAGTCCTGCCCAATCTGGTCTGTCCCCAGTCCCAGCTCTCACACTCCCCAGAAGGATCAGTGGCCCAGCAGGGGAGTCCCCACAGCTTCCCTATGGGGCTCACACCCCTACCACCACTATCACCAGGTCTCACATGTGCTGCTGGGTGTTGCAGCCCAGTCTGGCATGGCCCATCTCACCTTAGCATTTGCCAGTGGGCGCTGCAGCCTGACTTGGCCTGGTCTACCCCTAGTTCCAGCTCATGCTGGTGGGTTCTGCCACTCAACGTGGCTCAGCCAGCCCCCAGTCCTGGCCCTACATATGAACTGGTTGATGCTGCAGCCTGACCCAACCCGTCCCACACCCTGTCCCGGTTCTCAGATCTGCCAGTGGGTTATGAACTGGCCCACCCTAGACATGACCCACACATATGCCAGTGGGTACTGTAACCTGGCCTGGTCTGAGCTGCTCCCAGTCTTGGTTCTTGCACTCACCTACAGGACTGCATCCTGACAGAGGAGTTCCCCAAGCTCCTCTATCAGGTCTTCTCCCAGTGGCAGATCTCACACACACTAGTGGCTCCTTGGCCCAATTGACTTAGTCTACCTCTTGTCCTGGCAGGTACAACAGCCTTGCCCCACTGGCTTACACCCACTCCTGTCCTTGCTGTCGGCAGCTACAGCACAGCCACACCTGGTCCACACCCAGATACAGCTCTCAAGTTGTTCAATGGGAGCCAAGACCTAGGCCAGCCTGTTCTACACCGACCCTGCCTCTCATGAGCTCCAGTGTGTGCTGGAATCTAGCCCAGTCTGATGCACCCCGGAACCAGTCCACACCCATGCCAAGTGACACTGCAGCCATGTGCAGACTGCTGCTCCCATTCCAGTCCTTGCACTCAGCAGTAGGAACCACAACCCAGCCAGGGCGGCCCCTTAGCTCCTTGACCGGGCCTGTTCCCAGCCACAGCTCTTACACACATGCCAGTGCTTGCTCTGACCCAGCTCAGCATAGTCCATCCTCCCTCTTAGCCTTTGCCATTGTATGCTGCAGCCTAGTCCTGCCCAATCTGTTCCCATCCCTGACTCAGGCATACCAGTGGATATGATAGCCTAGCCTGGCATGACCCGCATTCCAGCCTGGCTCTTGCATTTGCCCGGTGGGTTAAGGTTGGCTTGGCCCTGCCTGGTCCACCACCCTCCAGAACAAACCCACACACTTGCCAACGACAGGTGGCGCTATCTGCCTAGCCTGACCAACAACCAGACCTGAATCATACTCACCAGGAGAGCTATGGCCCATCAGGGGAGTTTTCTTTTTGAAATAATTTACTCTGGCAGAGATACCTGGCTCATGAGGAACCACAATAGCCAGGAAAGATGCAGAAAGGCAGGTGGGGTTCAGCCTGGGGTCCCCTCAGAGTATAGCGTTCACAGAGATCTGCAGAGGTACACAACAACATGGCCCCGGTCAACGGGCAGGGCTGAGCCAAAGTGGATTCGGGGACAACGCTGGCCCATGTGCGGATGAGCAGATTGTTGAGAGGGGAGGAATGAAGTTTCCACGAATAACTGGGGTCAGGTGGAGTGGGGCTTGACATGCAAACCTCCCCTTTTCTAGAGAATGCAGAAGGACAAGACAGCAGATATGAAAGCTTTCCCTTTCTCGGCCCCATCAGTTTCAGGGTGCCCTTTGTACACGCCTCCTCTTCATTGCAGGAACCCCATTCCTTTCACATCGCGATTGGGCCCCTAGGACAGGACAACCAGGCCTCCGTTTCTGTGGGTTCTACATTCAGGGAGTTGACCAATCAGGGGTGACAGAGACCTGGAGACAGAAGCAGAGCCTGGGAGAGCTGTTCTGTGAGCCTAGGGAAAGAGAGAGAGAGAGAGTTCTGCCAAGACCACACACCTGACATCAGGGGCTCCAGTCTCCGAGGGTTTAGGTATTCTGCTGTGAGACCTTGTAGCCACTGTTCCCAGGGTGAGAGTGAATATGTCTCCGCATTTCCAGCTCCATCAGGTCTGCTTCCCACAGAGGAGGAGTCTCTGTTCATTAAAGACACCCGCAGGTAGTCCCATTCCTGCTGTCTGGAGAGGCATCGGCTTCATTTTGAATCAGGATTAAACAACGATTCCCACTTCTTTTAAAATGTCTGGTCCGTTCTTGTGGTGGATACCACTAGCTGGTCACGGCTGCTGGACACACTGAACCTCCTTGGCATTTCTAGCAGGCAAGACCAGGAAAGCCAAGAGGACTCCCAAAACTGTCTCTTGGAAAACGCACCGCAAGATGCAATCATTTTGATACCTGAGAAGTTGAGATCTAGGTATATTTCCTTCATTGCATGTGCTTTCCATGGACGTCTTGAAGGTGGCTACGTATGTGGAATTATACATCCGCGGCCTCGCAGACAGACATACAAACGCCAGAAGACTCAGGGGGCCTGGGTATTGCGAAATAATCAGCCTCTGGTGGGAACCGCTCAGAGGCAAGCTGCTTTGGTGACCTGCGACAAGGAAAGGAGCTAGCCAGGGGTTCCCTAAAGAAACCGCCTTACAAAGAAGTGGGGTTTTTGTAGCAAGGGTTGGAAGGTGTCCTGGATGCAGGGGGCGGGGTGGATGCAGAAGACTCTGCCTCCTTGCCCTGTGTGTCCCCTTGGAATCTGCCCCAGACTAGTGGCTCACACCGTTGCTTGGCTGTGGTCGCCTCCAAGCTGCACATCACGTGATGAGCTTTCCCGGAGCACGCGCATTGACACGCACTGAAATGAGGAAAATCCACCCCTTGCTTTCTATGCCCCCTTTTGTCTAAACCCTCCTCTGTGGGTTCCACAGGTGGCACAGGTGGACATACTCCTGAACATGCCCACGTAGCTTTGGAGCTCATGGATTGATACATACTTGCACAAGTCCACTTTGGCCACTCTTGCTTCCCTTACCCTCGTACTTTATGTATATGTTCCTTCCACCTGTCTAAGAATCCTAGCTCTCACATTCACAACATTGGCACATGCCAGCCTAAGCACAGGTGCCCAGAGCATCCGAATTTGTTTGGGATTTGTCTGCTTTGAGGGAGTCCCTTTGGCATGTCAGCCTTGCGCTGATCTGCTGTTTAAGTCTATCAGATGATCCCTAAATCGCGACAAATGTAAGCTAACTATGCGGTCAAAGTATAGACCGCATCTGGTTCTTAGCTCCACTGCTCCCGGTCAGTAGCTGAGCAGGCTGATGTGTGAAGCTCTCCAAGTTTCCTGACAGGGATATGGTCTCTCTTCCCTCCTGGGATAAGACAAGGTTATGATTTATATGCAAGGTCATTGCAAAAAAGTTCCTGCGTGTGCAGAATCAAAGAGAGATTTACTTAGGGATACCAGACATTTTGAAACCAGCACATCATTGTTTCCTAAGATGCATTTTCATGAACTTTCCAAAGTACCCTGGTACAATCTGGTATTTGATTATGGAGAATCCTGTTGCTTTAAATTCTGTAACTAAGCCCGACTTCAAAAGAAACCAGTTGCCTTAGCAACTGAGCAAAGAGGTAATTAATTCTTCAGTCATTATATGCAGATTAATGTGCTTAACTGAGTGGGAAGAGAGGTAGGTTTGTTTGATTTTTTTTTTTTTTCCCTCTTGGAATTAGTGGAAGAGGGAGATGTGGGGTGTGTGTGTGTGTGTGTGTGTGTGTGTGTGTGTGTGTGTGTGTGTGTGTTTCAATCTGTAATGGGGGCTCATGGCTCCTTCCAGATGGGCTCAGCATCTGGCATTAGTGGGCAGCCCCACTGCCCCACTGCGGGCCCTGTGTAACTGCCCCTAACACAGATCAAATGTGCATTAAAAGATCAAACGGGATGCAGAAAAGCAGCACCCCTCCTCCTCTTTTCAAAATGAAGACGGAGGGGTCTTGGTCTGGACTCACGCACGGGCCTTTCTCTAGGAAAGAAACGAGGCTTCTGCTTTATTTGAGACTTGACCACACCCTCCCATGCGCTCTCCCCGACGGAGCTCTACAGGGAACTGGACAGCAGGTCCCTCCCGCTCTGGGAGATCATTACAACTGCCTGAAGCTGGAACGGCACCTTATCCACCCTGGCAGTTTAAGTGGCTGGCATCTAGTAAGCATTTAAGGAATGCGTAAGGATGGATAGATGGATAGATAGATGAAAGATGAAGGAGAAAAGGGGTGCTGCCCTGTGCCATCTGTGGTAAGAAAGTGTGAACTGTGGTGAATGTGTCAAAGCCAGGACTAACCACAAACACGTGTTGTCACTCCCAGAAAGATTTTTTTTCCTCTCCCTCTGTTTAGCACGCTGAAGATAGCACTGTGAATTTCTTCTTGTGATTATGGCAAAATATGCACAACATCGATGTTCCTGTGTCAGCTGTCTGCCATAGAGTTAAGCGACATTAAGAACATGGCACTGTGCAGCCATCACCAACCGTCTACAAAACTTTTTTTTTTTTTGTTCTCCCAAACTGTAATTTCACCCATTGAGGGATAATTGTTCATTTTCCCCCTGTCTTCCCCAACCACTGTATCTGTCTGTATGTGACCAGCTTATTTCATTCAGTGCAATACCTTTAAGGCTCATCCACGTTGTGGCACGCATCAGATTTTCTCCTCCTAGAACTGGTGACCTTCCCCTTCTGTGCACAAACACCAGCTGTTCTTCCATTCATCCTCGGCAGGTGCATTTTTAGTACGGTTTGCCAGGCTGTCTGATAGCCTTCCATGTTGCCAGCAGCTTTTGCTCTGCTCAGCTGTGTGAGCAGGGACCCGACAGACTTCTAGTAACTGCCCCCGAATTCACTGTCCCTGTGAACACAACAGGAGCTCCTCAAGGTCGTCAGCATGCTGCCTGCCTCATGTAGAGGATGAGATAGCTACACTTGAGTGTCTGTAGAATCAATCCTGGTTGATATTAATAATACTTACAACAGGTTTGGAGAGCATTCTGCTTGCGAGGCCCTGGGTTGTAGTAGAGGATATGACGAATTCATTGGTAACTTCTGATCACAATGCTGTGAGATGCGTATCATTGTCTTCACCTGTTTGCAGAGGAGGAAACGAAAAACGACTTTCCAAGCAGAGGAGCTGGGACCCTGGCGCTCTTGCTCAACAACCACTAGGCTACACCCTTCACAGAAAAGTTCACTTTTTTAAGGATTCTAGAAATACCGAGCGTCTGTCTTTCCCTCTGACACATCCTGCCTCTGAAACTGTGCTTCACCACTGTCTCAGGGTTGGGATTAGGGTTAGGGTTAGACTGGGTCTCACCACGGTCTTCCTGCAAGGCAATGCGCATGCCCGTTCCTTCCCTTCCTTCCACTCTTAAGATTTACCCGTGCCTGATGTGTGTGCCCTCTCTCTCTCTCTCTCTCTCTCTCCCTCTCCATTCTTCAACAGGTGCCTCAGCCTCTCCTCTCTGAAAAAGTGTTTCCCAGTTCCACGGAGTGCACACGCAGCCCTCCTCCCTTGGCTGTCTGAATGTGCACTGTCACTTGTGGGCTTCTGAATGAGTGGGGTGTACGAGCTAAGTGTCTTTTATCTATAATGCTGGGGGCTGGAGGTGTTTCTGATTTCATGAAAATGTTTGCATTCCATCATGAGATACATAGGGACGGGACCCAGGTCGAACTGTGAGCCTCATTTGTGTTTCGGATATGCCTATACACCCAGCCTGAAGGTGCTCCCAGGCGGCCTTTGCGATACACCTGCGTTTGGACCAGCTCCTATCCCATGAGGCCAGGTTTAGAACTTTCCACTTGAGATGTCACGGTAGTGCTCAAGAAGTTTTGAATTTTGGAACATTTCAGATCTTGGGTATTCAAATCCGAGACATTCTATCAGAACTGATCTCATTTTTCCTACTGCTCGAGCTCATGGGCCCTTGATCTTGCAGTCTCCTGAGCCTTTTATAATTTGTGTTTGCAGATTCTGGCCCCTGTGTCCCGTGGAAGGAGGCTGTGTCATACAGACAGGAAATTTGACCCTAGCAGCCAGCTTGGCCTACAGCATATTGTCTTGCGGTTTCTGAAACATGAGAACAGTTGTAAGGCAGGCACAGGATGCTGAACTCCCACCTGTCAGTGCTAAGAGCTCTGGCTGCCTCACCTCACACACCTCTGGTACCTCGCCCACACCAAGAGATCGTAATTAGGCATTTAAAATGCAGACCACATGGTTGTCTGTTTTTGCTCTGAATCAAAGGGCATTGTGGGACTTAACTCATCATATTAAAAAATACGTTTGTTATACGGTACATATGTAGAGGTTAATGCACAAGATGGGATGTGACGTCAGATTCCCTGGGTTCACTTCCTGGCTCCAGCTCTTGACTCTTCCTAAAGCAGATCCTGGAAAGCCACAGTGATGGTTCCAGTGAATTCCTGCCACCCGTGTACAAGACCTGAATTGCACTCCTGACTTTGGCCAAGGTGGCATTTCAACGTGAGCCTTTCAAAGAATCTCTCTCTCTCTTCTTCTGAAATAAATACATTTAAAGTTTTTAAATAGGTTAGTGAATGTAGTTATCCGATGACTCAAAAACATGTGGTGTTTAGAACCATCTCTAAGTCTTAGAATTATTTTTTATCTTAAAATATTCCTTAAAAGGTAAGCTTGGTCCATGTGTGTAAGGTTTGTTTGCAAAATTTGTATATTTTGGGGCCTGGCACAGTAGCCTAGCGGCTGGAGTCCTCACCTTGAATGTGCCAAAATCCCATATGGGCGCCAGTTGTAATCCCAGCAGCTCCACTTCCCATCCAGCTCCCTAACTTGTGGCCTGGGAAAGCAGACAAGGACGGCCCAAGGCCTTGGGATCCTGCACCCACTTGGTAGACCTATAGGAAATTCTGCTTCCCGCTGCCCTCCTATGTGTGCCACTGAATTGAATATTCTATTTAGGGTGTTTCAGTCCTGAGACTGGGGACATGTGTGCAGTCAGACACAGTTTTCTTAATGATTTGCTAGTGGGGATGTTGGTGTTGAGTTTTATTTTTAGAGTTTAAAGCTGCCTGTGTAACGGCAAACAAGTCTTCCTTCCTCTCCTTTTGCGATGTCCTGTCTGAACGCTGCTACGTATTAGTTTGTTGTAGAAGCTAGGGACAGAAAGGTAGATAGATCGTGTCAATAAAGTTAAAATGTTTTGTCTCAGGGCATCGCGGAGAGAACCTCAAAAATATTTTTCTACTTTTCGGGTGGCTTGCAATTAGGTTGTGAGTTGATCTCTGCTGCTTTGCTATTTTAGTGCTAAAAGAATTTTAACGCTAAAATTTTAGTACTAAAAATAGCATTATTAAATGAAATGTGACCTGCCCAAGTCATTTTCCACCAAGATGCTCAGAAGGGGGAAAAGAGAGAGCGACAGAAGCCTGAAAGCTATCGCAGTGGAATGAGGGTGAACCTCACGCTGAGGGCTGGGTGCCCACTGCACTCCGCAGCCACCACAGCCTGTGGGCAACTCCTGTACCAGCGTCATTCCACTGAATTATTATTGACTGTTCGCCTTTCATAAACCATGTTGTTCCTCTTTGTTAGGGTAAAAAAAAAAAAAAAAAAAAACCTTTTGGTGTCCCTATCCTGACAGTTTTTGTGCAATTTAAATCCTGAATAGAATTGAAAATGCAAATATTACAGAAATTCACACTATGTGAAAAATAGACATTTTAATTGTTGACGTTAAAAGCCGGTGTAGGGTCCGGCGTGGTGGCGCAAGTGGTTGAGGTCCTCGCCTTGCACGCCCGGGATCCCATACGGGCGCTGGTTCTAATCCTAGCAGCCCCGCTTCCCTTCCAGCTCCCTGTCTGTGGCCCAGGAAAGCAGTCGAGGACGGCCCGAGGCTTTGGGACCCTGCACCCGCGTGGGAGACCTGGAAGAGGCTCCTGGCTTCAGATCGGCATAGCATCGGCAGTTGTGCTCACTTAGGGAGTGAATCATCGGACAGAAGATCTTCCTCTCTGTCTCTCCTCTCTGTATATCCGCCTTTCCAATAAAAAAATAATTAAAATAAATCTTTAAAAAAAAAGCCGGTGTATTCATTAACTTGTACAGTACCTCACTCTAGCTGCTGTTCCCCCGCCTCCCTGCTTTGTTTTTTGTTTTTTTTTTTTTTTAAGATTTATTTGTTTTTATTGGAAAGACAGATATACAGAGAGGAGAAGAGACAGAGAGGAAGGTCTTCCATCTGATGATTCACTCCCCAAGGGGCTGCAACAGCTGGAGCTGAGCCAATCCAAAACCAGGATGCAGGAGCTTCTTCCAGGTCTCCCACGTGGGTGCAGGATCCCAAAGCCTTGGGCCGTCCTCGACTGCTTTCCTAGGCCAGCGCCCATATGGGATCCCAGTGCGTTCAAGGCAAGCACTTTAACCACTATGCTATTGCACCTTGACCCCCCCCCCTTTTTTTAAGATTTGTTTTTATTGTAAAGTCAGATTTGCAGAGAGAAGGAAACAGAGAGAAAGTCCTTCCCTCCTCTGGCTCACTTCCCAATTGTCTTCAATCAGAAGCCAGGAGCCACGAGCTTCTTCAGGGCCCCGGACTGTAGAGCAGCCGGGATGTGGACCAGCACCATACGGGATCCCGGTACCTATAAGATGCAGGATTAGTAATTGAGCCCTTATGCCAGGCCCTCACTATTTTTTTTCTTCAGATTTACTGCCATCACCTGAATCTAGGCCTTTCATGAACTGAAATAACTGCTTTGACTTTCTCTCATCCAGTGTTAAGTGGATTTCCACAAAAGGTCTCCATAAAACCAGGAAACAAATTTTGTTCAGACTGCTGTGGGGGACCAGAGTTCCAGCTAATCAGAGAGCAGGCGGCTTTTTGTTCCCCAGCATTCACCATCTTCCACGACAATTAAAAAAAACAAAAAAGAAAAAAAGTTTTATTGTCTTTCAAAATTTAAAAAGCTAATTATAAAAGAAAGGTAAATAATTAAACTTCTAAATGTCCCAAGATTTCTGAGACCTGCTCTAAGTCATAAACTTTAAGTGAGAATTCCACTTTGTTTTACTTTTGAGCTTTTCAGATTCCTCCAGAGCTCAGCTGCTTTTCTGTCTTCTGTGCTCTGCTGTGTGACCTACAGGCCTGTCCACACTGCATCCCAGCAGGTGGCTATGCATTGGCTGGGATGTGAGCCACTGCTGCTGCTGCTGATGATGATGATGATGCTCTGCTCTGCAGTTGCCTGGCAACAGATGTTTGCACTGCCTGGCCTCCAATCTTGCATCAGCTAGAATCTGGAATCTGATCCAATGGTTCGTTATACAAAGGAGAATCACTTTCCTCTAAAACCAAGCTAGGAAAAAAAAAGACCAGATGATTTAAAAAAAAGATTATTTAATTTTTATTGGAAAAGTGGATATACAGAGAGGAAGAGAGACAGAGAAGAAGATCTTCTGTCTGATGATTCACTCCCCAAGTGAGCTCAATGGCTGGAGCTGAGCCAATCCGAAGTCAGGAGCCAGGAGCTCTTCCACATCTCCCACGCAGGTGCAGGGTCCCAAGGCTTTGAGCTGTCCTTGACTGCTTTCTCAGGCCACAAGCAGGAAGCTAGATGGGAACCAGGATTAGAACCGGAGACCATATGAGATCCCGGAGTGTGCAAGACAAGGACTTTAACCACTACAGTATCGTGCTGGGCCCAGATGATTGTTTTTTAAATACGAATGCTTTTTAAATATCGGGAGCTTCTGCCTGGCTGGCCCGCATACAGCTATTGCAGTGCATCTTGGTTCAAGTCTTTGTTCCACTTCTGGCCCGGCTTCCTGCTAATGCACACCTCGGGAAGCCACAGGTGTTGGCTCTGCCACCCTTGTGGGAGACCTGGATGGAACTCAGATACTTGTTTCAGGCTGGTCTATCCCTAGGTGTTTTAGGCATTTGGGGCATGAACTAGTACATGAAAGATCTCTCTCTCGATCTCTCTCTCCTCTCCCAATTCTTCTACCTCTCTCCCTCCCTCTCAAATAAGAAATAAACTTTAAAGATTACCTCTGCTTTTTCCATAAGAAACGTTTCATTGCTCTACAAGGGGATCTCAAGAAGTTCATAGGAAATTCAAATTGTCTTTCAGAAAGTTTTTGAAGCCCCCTTACATAAGGAAAGCACTTTTTAAAAAGATTGACTGGTTGATTTGAAAGGCAGAATAACAGCAGGTGAAGGAGACAGAAAGAGATCGCCTGTCTTACGGTTCACTCTCTAAGCAACTGCAATAATTAGGATTGAGACTAGCTTCTGATTTGAGGTGCCTGGAATTCCATCCAAATCTCCCACATGGGCGCAGGGGCACCAGCAGGAAATTGGATTGGAAGCAAAGCAACCAGGACTAGAACCCGCACTTGCTATGAGATGCTAGTGTTGCCAGCCCTAGCTCAGCCTGCCATGCCCAAATGCTGTTCCTTGAGAACGTTTTTACTCTTTAGGGTCAAGCAAAATGTTGGGGCACACTCCAGCGCTAGTGTTGTGCAGTAATTCCGACTAGACTGCATGAGTTTGGGTACGCATACCCCTCATCCTCAACCTGTTAAAATGATGGTGACAAGAGTGCCTGTCTCTTGGGGTTATTTCAGTGTCCATGCCTGGGTCAGCCTGATCCTGGGATGCAGGGACTCGATCCAGGTTTTACCTACAATCAGACACAGCCAGTTTCCAGGCACTCCCCACAGGTTCTCAACAAGGCTGACACCAAGGCACCAGACTGGAGGCCTGATGTGACCTTGGTCAGAGATGTGGGTGTACTAGGGTGCAGAGGACACACACAGATGGAAGCGGCTCACTGGCGAGCTGAGCTCCTCCAGGCCAGAAGTGAGGGTTGTGGAACTGGACAGAGCCGCGTGAGTTTACATGGATGAGAGAAACAAAGCCCTAGGGCGTGGGGGGGAGGGAGGGGAGAAGGATTGAAAAAGGTAGCGAGGCTCAGGGATGGAGAGGTGTTGGGGGGAAATGATTGCCCCGTGATGGGGCCGTGTCTGCTTGGGGCAGTGCGCTTGGGGCTGAGGGTGGAGCTAGAAGGCCAAATTGGAGACTTGTGGATCCCGGAAGACACAGCTGAACCAACGCATCTAAAGAAATCTCGGTGGGGCCACGGCCAGGGCCCACCAAGCCTGGCGACCACGACCTGGCAGCAGCAGAGAGCCTATTAAGAGAAGGTCTCCACCGCGGCCCGGACTCACAGGAGCCTGTGGCCCTTGCCACATGCAAAGGGTGCGCGCCCTGGTCCTGCTGGCAAAGGGAAGGTGTTCCGGGGGTTCCAAGTCACAGAGAAGGACATCAAGTGCCGGACTCCCGCCCACATCCGTTTCTCTGCCCCAAGGCCAAGTTCGAGGCCACAGTGTCTTCTAGAAAAGAAGAGGAGGCGCCGAGAAGAACTGCAGAGGAGGAACGGGGGGCGGAGGGAAGGACCGGTGGCGTGGGCGCGAGGCAGCGTCTAAAGCGCCTAGGGAACAAAGGCGGTGTGACTGGGGGAGCCTCGGGGCACCTCCTCCCTGATAGAATATGCATGATCGGGGCGAAGGCGGCGAGAGCGCGCCCACAGCACTCTCGCGGGCGCCGGGTGCCAGGGAGCCGGGAGGCCGCGGCTGCAGGAGCCAGCGGTGGGCTCGGGACCCCACGCGCGGTGCTTGTAAGCGGTCCCCCTCCCAAAGCCGGGCTCTCCGTGGAGCATCAGCCCCTGACCTTGCCACGGCCCGTACGGCTCTAGGAGGGGCCAGTGTGTCTCTTTGAGGGACCCGAAGAACACCTGTGCGGCGCCCCCCGCCGCTGCCTCCCTCTCCCCTTCTGCCGCTCAAGACTGGACACTGAAGGAGGCGCGCGTCCGACGGCAAAGGCCGAGCGGGGACTCCAGCCGCCGGGACAGGTGCCCTGGTGGGACCTGGTGGCGAGCTCCGTCCTTCCCGCGCTGTGCTGGGCCAACAGCCCGGCGGAGACCCTGCACCCAACAGTGCGCGCTGCCCCTTCGGGGTGCCCGGCTAGGTAGGACTGAGCGAGTCTTGGTCGCTCTCGGTCTCCAGCGGAGCGCAGAGCCCGCACTCTCACCATCTTGGTTTGTTGTGCGGTGTTTACCGAGCAGTTTTCTTTTTTTTTTTTAAAGAATTCTCTTTTTTAAAAAAGCCATTTTTCCTCCCCAGCGCGTGTTCGTTGCATCTTTTTCAGTTGGGAGTTTGCAGTGGACAGGGGGCGGGAGAATAAACATCTGTTGCGATCCGGACACAAGGAGAGACCCGGCCGCTTCTTTCAGCAGTGAGAAAGAGCGGAGTGGTGGCCAGATCCGCAAACACCTGCGTCTCTCGCGTGCTGTCTGTGCGCATTCCTAAACTCTGCGGGCAGGCATGGGGTGTTTGGGCAACAGCAAGACGACAGAAGACCAGGGCGTCGATGAAAAAGAACGCCGCGAAGCCAACAAAAAGATCGAGAAACAGCTGCAGAAAGAGCGCCTGGCTTACAAAGCGACCCATCGGCTTCTGTTACTGGGTAAGGGTGGGGATCGCGCTGCGGCTCCAGCTCGAGGAGCGCACACTCCCCTGGCAGAGCTGTTGGCCCCAGCCTGGTCAGAAAGCCTGGGCCTGGCTCCGGCAGGCGGGAAGTGACAAAAAAGGCGGCGGCTGCTCGGGTTTCTCAGTGGAGGGGGGAGACACAGATCCGCAGCATTTTATCTGTTTGCTTGTAGGGGCCGGTGAGTCCGGAAAAAGCACCATTGTCAAGCAGATGAGGATCCTGCACGTGAACGGCTTCAATCCAGAGTAAGAAATATCCTTATCAACTTTGCCCTTAAGCCTTGCACTTGATAACAGAGTGCGGTAGGGACTAAACAGGCAGTTGAATTTAGTATAGCCACACAAATCCTTCTTTTCCAAAACGAGTCACAAAGTACAGTTCATTCCATATCTGTGGTTTGGCTCTAAGCATGCAAACAGTACAGTCCCCACCCCACCCCGTGCCTGTGGGTGCTCCCTGCCAGGACATCTCTGCTACCCAGACCTCAGAGGGTGACATTCCTCATGTAACTATTTGCATGGAGCCCACACACATCCAGCGGGGAACTTAAAGCCTTTGACAACATACAGTACCTAGAGCTGGGACAGCATTATGCTACTAGGGTTTATGGTCTACACAGTGAAGACCGTGGGTGGGGGAGCAATCATGCATATTCGGGGAAGATCCAAAGTTTTCTCCAAATGTATTTGATCGTCACATTCCCATCATAGGGATTGGTTAACAACAAACAGGTGCATTCAAGTAAAACGTATCGTATCGTAGCTGCAACTCTATCGCTATGCAATGCCATAGTGGTGTAGCCACTTTGACGGGGTAACTTGCATGGATTTTTTTTAAGTCACCTATTGTAAGTGACTGTTATAAAACAAACAGGTTTTTTTTTGGGGGGGGGGCGGGCTGCAGTTTAGAAACAGGTAATATTCTCTCTTCCCAGATGAAAACTACTCAGACCTTGTCCTGGGGTGGTGGTGGTGGCCTGGGAACCAGCTTCGCTGTGCAGCTAGAGGCTTGGATTCCCACTCAGCCGATTCGAATCAGCGCTAAGGGAAAAATGGTATTAATAATAGTTTTCTTTCCACACAGGGAAAAAAAGCAGAAAATTCTGGACATTCGGAAAAATGTTAAGGATGCTATTGTGGTAAGGGCTTTTTTGTTTGTTTGTTTGTTTTGTGGTTGCAGTCTAAAGCACTGTAGACAGAAATTCACGCCTCTTCCCTTATACCTTCTCCGTAATGCCCAAATCTCTGTTTAATCCATGTCGCTTCTCTGTATTTCATTTTAGACCATAGTGTCGGCAATGAGTACCATAATACCTCCAGTTCCGCTGGCCAACCCTGAAAACCAGTTTCGCTCAGACTACATCAAGAGCATCGCCCCCATCACTGATTTTGAATATTCCCAGGTAAGTCAGTCCCCTGCTGAGATGTTTGAAAGCCTCAGAGGTGGAACTGCTTTTCATGACTCGCTCAGGAAGACTCCGAGATGCATTCTGTATGAATTTCCTCAGGTCTCAACCTCTGCCCGCTGGAGATCTGCATGATTTCCTCTGTGTTGGTTTCAGTACTGAAGACGGCAGGATTGTAGGAAATACTTGGAGTGTGTGGGTGAGGCTCATGGGAGACCATGTGCCCTTATGAAATGCTGCGAGTGGTACCCAGGGCGGTGAGAGGACCTGGGCCTGAGGGCGGCTTTCCGCTCAGGTGAACAGTGGCGTTGCTCGCTTCCCTTGTTGCTTTCTCATTGCTGACGGTCTCCTACTTCTTACAGACACGTTAGGATTTGCTAATGGGATGAAGGAAAAGTACCTGTTCCGTTTCTCAGGATGCCGTGTGTGCGCGTGTGTTTCCACACGTATGCATAAGCCTGTCAGTAACAGCCCTTCAAAGTTGGCAGTGCCTGACAGAGTGGTTCTGTCTCAGATTCCTTGTCTCGGAAGCTCCTGCAGAAACCAGAGTATCCGAGAATGCCCGTGCCGCCGTGACTGAGGGTCCCTGTGCACCTGCTCACACCTGCCACTTCTCTTTGACAGCACATTGTCTGTTACCCGTGTGGGCTGTGGGTTGCAACTTAAAAAAAAAAAAAAAGGCTTTTAGTTGTATCGTTCAATGTGATTTTTGCTTCTGAGAGGCATTTCAGCATAGCCAGTGCCATCTCTAGATTTTCTGAAAAGGATTTGTGGGTGTGGGTGGCATGCTAGCTGGAAGACGGGGCTCGGCGGCGCTTGGCCTGGTGAACACCCAGGGTTTTACTGAGCTGTGTCTCAAGATGGGTGAGGAGATGTATGGCAGGCCAGGGTGTCTGGGTTCCCCTCTGTCCCAGCTGGGTGATGGCCCTCTGGCTTGCTGTGGTATTCTGTACACAATGACACAGTCCTGGCTGGCATCAGCAAGAGCGTCCCGTTCAGCTTCAGATGGAACCGTTTATAGACAAGTATTTGGATTCTCAAAATTTGTCCCATCACATGTGCTTAGAAGCAATCACAAACTCTGTTATGTTTAGGGAAGCCGTTAGCAAGTGGTGAGAAACAGACTAAGGTTTGTTAACTGGGCGCTTGTGGTCTCTCTTCTGTAGTGGGCCGGTTCCTGGATGGCAAGGGCCCTTGTGGTCAATCAGCAGATCTGAAGCAGTCAGTAACTCTCACGTGTGTTATTAGCAAAGGATTCCACAGTTTGTTGTCTGCACAAGCAGTTTTTGAATTGAATCCTGAATGCTTTGAATAATAAAGAAAACCTGAGAAGCCGTGTCCCTCGCACACCTGTATTTCGTATAGCCATGATTAAGTTCCCTTCGGAACTGATGTTCAGAAAACCTTCGTTATCCATAGATAAAAGAAGTTGGAACCCACAGATGTAAATTCAATTGTAATCCTCTTCCCGAGGCGGTATTCAGCTGGCAGGGTTGGCTAAGTGGCGGGGCAGGGGGAAATATGCTATAGGTGTTTCTTAAAGCCTAGTTTTTAAATTTCCTCACTTGTCTGTGTTCCTGTGAAATGAGAATGTGCTTTATTTACGTAAACATGGCTGTTAATATTAGTTGACAGCATTCCTCGATACAATGCTGCTTTTACTCTGATGTACTCTTTGTTTTTCAGTTTTTCAGTGCCCTATCCATACTGCTTAGCTGTTGTTTTGTTTTAAAGATTTATTTGAAAGGCATAGTTAGAAAGAGGGGGAGACAGAGAGATCTTCCATCCTCTAATTCACTCCCCAAATGAGGCTGGGCCAGGCTGAAGCCAGGAACCAGGAGCTCCCTCCAGGCCTCCCGTGTGGGTGGCAGGGGCCTAAGCGTTTGTACCACCTTTTGTTGCTTTCCCAAGCACATCAGCCAGGAACTGGATTGGAAAGCATACAGCCGGTATTCAGACCTGTGCTGCTGTGGGATGCTGTCCCAGACCCCTGTGCTGCTGTGGGATGCTGTCCCAGACCCCTGTGCTGCAGGTCCGGGGGTTCTTCTGTTCAGCCTCTCCCTGTGCTCCAAGCAGCCATTGGACATCCTTGCTTGGAAGTCTAAACTGCAGGCTCCCACTGACCAGGAGACGATCACATCACACACAGTCACGTGTCACTCAGCAACAGCCCTGCTCTGTGTTCCAGAGTGGGCACTCGTGGACCCAGATGGTGCAGCTGACCACACGCTGAGGCTGTGTGGCCTGCTGCTCCTCGGGTACCAGCCTGGGCAGCGTGTGGCTGCCCTGGACCATGTAGGCTACTGTGGTGCAGCAGTAGGTCACTGCATATCTACTCACAAGAAAAGACACAAAAAAACCACTAGAGACAGGGATTCTTCAGCTCCCAGCGTGATCGATGGCTTACCCATTGGATGGGGAACATAACACCATTGCAGAGAACCCTAAGAGGGCTTCAGGTCCTCAGCCTTTTCCAACATCCAGGAAAATGGTGTTCCCCCATGTTGTTGCTGCTGTTTTCATCAGTCAGTATGTAATTCACTGTGACGATCAGGTCAGAGTGGGGTAGGTCTGGTGAAAGCCCGGGCCACACCCCTGCTGGGACTCCAGCACTGTGGAAACAGGACAGAGTGACTGCAAAGGGCACTTCAGACAATAGGCTAGGGTGCTGGAAAGGCAGCACAACAGCTTATGCTGCACTGCACCACTCCTGCCTCCAGCTGCTTGCTGTTCCTGGAAGGCAGGGGAGGTGGCTCAGAGAGTTGCTTTGGGTTGAGTGTCCAGCGCCTGACGTTGGCCATACTGCTGCGGGCATTTGGAGAATGGTGGAGGGGAACCCTCCATCTACCTCTCTGCCTCTCAAACAAGTAAGAAAAAAAAAGTTTTCAAAGGAAGAAGTTAGTGGGTAAACGCAATTAAAAGGCAAATATGTCTAGGTGCAAAAAAGTGATGAAATCCATGCACGGTTTTTGGTTTTTTTTCCTAAGATTTTATGCATTTGTTTAAGAGGTAGCGTGACAATGAGACAGAGAGATTTTCCATCAGCTGATTCACTTCTTAAATGGCCACAGTGGCCAGGGCTGGGTCAAACCTAACCAAGAGCCTGGAACTCAACCCAGGTCTCCCACGTGGGTGCAGGAATTCAAGCACTTGAGCAATTTTCCACTGCCTTCCCAGCCACATTAGCAGGAGCTGGATTATAAACAGGGTAGCCAGGACTTAAAATGTTTCTGTCATATGACATGCCAGCCCCCATACATGGTTTCTCATACTACGTGTCTACCAGGTCTCCTGGCCTGGAAGCTGCCTCTGTATCTCCTGGGGGCCTGAGGCAGGGGCTGTGAGGAGCATCTCCTGGGGTAGGGAATCAACAGGGAACTCAGGAGACATCCCAGGATCTCTGAGTCTATGGACCAGATGGTGAGCAGGTGCTAAAGGGAGATGCTGAAGCCAGCCCATCTGGGTAACCTTGAGCCAGTTGTTTCACTCCTGACTGTTCAGTAGAGATCACCACAGCATCACTTCCTGCAGTTGTTGCAAAGAATACATGGTGTGTGTACACTTAGAACCAGTACAGTATTCCTTCTCTGCATGGGTCAGTGGGAACCTGGTAGTCACCTGTGTCTGCTATCCATCCGGGTCACATAGCCTGGAATCTCACATGTCTCAGCTGGCTTAGCCCTGAGACCCCCGAGAACATGGGTACCCAACTCCTTGTTCACTCTGGATCCCCTGGGAAACCAGTTGAACCCCGCAACTCTTCCCATTGGCACTCAAATCCAAACTGTTTTTTTAAAAAGATTTTTTTTTTAAATTTTTATATTTGTTTGAAACACAAAGTCAGAGAGAGAAAGATTGCTCTTCCATCCACTGATTCACTACTCAAATGACCATGAGGGCCAGAATGATGGACTAGCTCATGCCAGAGCCAGGAGTCAGGAGCCAGGCACCTCTCCCCCATCTCTCATGTGGGTTGCCAGACACCCAGGTACCTAAGCCATCTTTTATTGCTTTCCCAGGCCATTAGCAGTGAACTGATTGGATGCAGAGCAGTTGGGACACAAACTGGTTCCCACTCGGATGCTGGTGTCACACGTGGGAATGTAACCCACTGCACCACAATGTCAGCCCTTCATCAGGAGTTATAAGCCATCTCTTCCATTCTAAGCCAAGGGCTGTCATCCCCAATGCTTCACAGCATCCCTGGAGACGGACACTCCCAGGAATCTCCCAAGGTCATTGGCGCTTACCTGCTTAGGAGTCCTGCCTGCTTCCTCCTGGCCTATTTGTCTGGGTACCTGAGAAACAGATCTAGACCACCTTCCCCGCCAGGCTCTGTCTCCAGGACTCCCCACCTCCCACCCACGCCTGGACCTTCCCCTTCTTTCCCTTCTCTTTCGATCCAATTTTCTTCAACTGACTTTGGGCTTCCTGGTGTCCCTTCCTTCCTCCTCCTCCCACTTCCGATTCTGTGACTTGCTGAACCACAGATTCCTTAAAGCTTCCAGGGCTCAGCCTGGATTTTCCAATAGTCCTCTGCTTCACTTCTTGCCGGACTCCCTGGGGGCAACAGTTGCTACCCAGTCCTCTCCCCCAAGTACCTGCACACTCCTGGCTAATTCTGCCAACCCAGCCCTCAGTGGCACACCTGTACGGTGAAGACAGGGGTGGAGCATCTTGAATCCCCCCATCCACAGGGTGGGCAGGTTTATAGCAAAATAAACACTTCACATTTCCAGTATTAAGTGGTGTTTTTAAGCAGACTTCTCAGTATTTGGAATTTTTGTGAACAAAATATGTTTTAACTATCCTAGGCTGTGTCCTCTGTTGTTTTGAAAGGTTCCACCTTCGATGGCAATAATGTGTTTTCTCCCATTCACATGTCTGGCTTTCCCTCTTCCCTTTTCCTTCTTATTCACCCACATACCTAAACCTTGCATGGGCACACTCATACCCGCAGGGGCTGCATCATCCCCAAAACAGTGTAAGTTGTGAATGTTGCTTTAAAAACTATTGCCCACATGCTGTACTTTGCTCCATGACTATTCTTCAAAATAGTAAAAAAAAAAAAAAAGGCCAGTGCCATGGCACAGCCGGCTAAGCCTCCATCTGTGGCACCTGCATCCCATGTTGACACTGGTTCAAGTCTTGGGTGTTCCACTTCCATTCCAGTTGCCTGCAAGTGGCCTGAAGGGCAGCGAATGGCTGCCCAAGACCTTTGGCCCCTGTACCTGTGTGGAAGACCCAGAAGAAGCTCCTGGCTCCTGGCTTCGGGTCACTCAGCCTCAGTACTTGCAGTCATTTAGGGAGTGAATTGGCAGGGGCAAGATCTCATTTTTTCCTTCTCTCTCTGTAACTGTGCCTTCTGGATAGAAAAATAGATAGGGCCCGGCGTGGTGGCGCAAGTGGTTAAAGGTCCTCGCCTTGCACGTCCGGGATCCCATATGGGCACCGGTTCTAATCCCGGCAGCCCCGCTTCCCTTCCAGCTCCCTGCCTGTGGCCTGGGAAAGCAGTCGAGGACGGCCCAAAGCTTTGGAACCCTGCACCCGCGTGGGAGACCTGGAAGAGGCTCCTGGCTTCGGATCGGCGTAGTATCGACCCGTTGCGCTCACTTGGGGAGTGAATCATCGGATGGAAGATCTTCCTCTCTGTCTCTCCTCTCTGTACATCCCCCTTTCCAATAACAAAATAATAAAAATAAATCTTAAAAAAAAAAAGAAAAATAGATAGATAGATTTTAAAGTGTCTGAAGTGTGTCTAAAAAGTATCTAAAAATCTTTTCATAGTAAAAAAACATGGTGAAAATAAAACGTTTTTCTTGATTTTCCCTGTTACCACTACTTACGTGAAATGATATGTTTTGGCTCCCAGTATTTCTTTTTCCTTTTTTTTTTTAAAAGATTTATTTATTTATTGAAAAGTCAGATATACAGAGAGGAGGAGAGACAGAGAGGAAGATCTTCCGTCCGATGATTCACTCCCCAAGTGACCGAAACGGCCGGTGCTGTGCTGATCTGGTGCCAGGAGCCAGGAACTTCCTCCAGGACTCCCACACGGGAGCAGGACCCCAAAGCATTGGAGTCAGGTGCTGCATCCTGGTCTCTCATGTGGGTGTTAGGGCCTACACACTTGGGCTCATGTCCCCTGCCTTCCCAGACACAGTAGCAGGAAGCTGGATGTGGAGCAGAGCAGCAAGACTCAAGGCTCAGCAGTAGATATGGTAAGCAGCTGCTTCACGCACTGTGCCACCACGTTGTCACCCTGTCACCGGATATTCTCAATTGTTCCTATAACCATCTACACAACCCTAATTGGATGAATAATTTTGGCCAGTACACATGTACAGACATGGACATAGCTAGTTGAGTTTCTCTTTTTATGAAAGTAATGTTAAGAAAGTTACAGGGTTATTATCGGATTGCATTTATTTTTATCCTCAGCATCATGTCATCTCCCTAAGTAATAGCTTTTATGAAAATGTTCCAGCCAAATGATCTGAGGAACTCCTGGGTGGTCTCTTTGTGAATGTCCTAGTCCTCAAGCAATCACCTACATTTTATCCACTCTTTTGGTTTCCTGTTGGCTTTCCAAATCAGATGACGGTATTTCATTTGAGGTTATTTGATTTTACATGTCTGAGGGCCATTTTTGTAGTTCTTCAGCTATGGCGTTGATGTTTTGTTCATCTGTTGAATCAGTTTCAAGGAAGGCGTAACTGCTTGCAGGAGTTAAGTGGTAAAACTTGTCAACCATGCCCCTCATTTCTTCTGTTAAGACATTCTAATTAACAACCAGTATAGAAGTTATGGAATTTGCTGGAAGTTAAGGTGCTTCAGCCTTAACCATAGTCAATTCTGCCAGAATGGGCTTCCTGCTCAGATTTTTAAATTGATGATTTGATCTGCGTCAAGAGTCGTATGAACACCTCGGCAGTTCCAGCAGGGTGCCCAGAGCTTCAGTCCATACTTGGGACATGCCGGAATGTGGGTGAGAGGAAGGCGGCTTGGTTAGTGCATCGGAGCAGTCCTCGCTAACCTGTGCATCCCAACGAGAGATGTATGAATGAGTTTATTCCTATCTGGAAACCACTGGAGAGACATCATAAAATAATAGGTATCTCTTGAAGCCAATTTGTAAGTTGTGAACCTGGATGCTCTTACACTTGCTACAAAATAAATTTTAAAGTATGAACATAGTATGAATGTGACGAGTTCTCCCACAGCCACCCCTGACTGTGCAGCAGCATCGCTTTGGGTCTCCCACAGCCACCCCTGACTGTGCAGCATGGCTTCGGGTCTCCAGGTCCAGAGGCCCCTCTGTGAGTCCTAGGCCCATCTGTGGTCTTGGATGACCTGTTTAGCATCCCTGTGTGAAGTTGCTTTGCAAACTGAATACAATGATGTTCTTGGGATGAGTGTTTAGTGTTTAAGACGCCAGAGTATACATCAGTATAAACTGATCAGAGTATGTGGGTTGGAATCCCAGATTTGCTTCCAGTTCCTGCCTGCTTGAGGTGCTCTCTGGGAGGCAACAGTTGAGTCTCACATGGAGATCCAGACTGAATTATCAACTCTTTTGCTTCTAGCCCAGAGCTGTTACGGACATTTGGTGATTAAAGCAGCAGATGATAGTTCTGTGTGTGTGTGTGTGTGCATGCGTGCGTGTGTGTGTGTGTGTGTCCTCTCTTGTATGGATTAATAACAAATTCAAAAATTTTTAAATGCTTATACATTTAATACAGCTGGCATACTGTAAAGAGTCAATGATATGAGCAAGCAGGATCCCACAGAGTAGAGCGTTGGGATCCTCTGTCCTCCTCTGGCCTTGAGCAGCAGGGCAGTGCCTTCTGTCCTTGCTGACTTCCTCAGACCCACGCAGCACCAAGCGAGTGGGAGCCAGCACCCGGCGACCCCCTTCCATCAGACATGTCCACCCCGGGGAGCAGCCAGAAGCCATGCACGGGTACCCAGAGCCACGCTGGACTTGCTGGTGTGGCCCAAGAACTAGTCAGCTGCTGAGGGAAGGCCAGCCGGAGGTGTTTGTAGGGGTCTCTCTCCTCCTTCTTCCGAGCTTTTCAAGCTTCGTGTTGCGGAGGAAGAATTAAAAATACTTCATCCTGCAGAAAAAAAAATAGATTTTGGTCTGGTATAAATTACAGAGTTTGGATAAAAATATAAAGAAAATCTAAATTCAGTTCTTAAGCTGCACGAGAGCCTATCCCTAAAAGCCATCTTCTCCATTTTCCTGAATTTTGGCAATGCTGGTAGGTTAGCCTGATGGCAGTGGACATGATGAGTAAGGCCCATGTGGCACTGCCCACCATGACAGTGCAGCCTGAATCTCACATGTGAGGAAATAGGAGCACAGAGCAGATCATGGACATGCCCTGGGCATGGAATGGCTCAGATCTGTGCCCGGTCACCTGATCCCAGAGCCCCGTAGCCAGATCCGTGACATGTGCCAAGTGTACCACCAGGTCACTTCACCAGCCCCCATTTTGATTTCCACCTTTAGCGCTCAGATTCAGAAAATCCCTTGACTTACATCTGCAGATGGGAGAGGAGCAAAGCAGGCTGTGATACAGCCCTAGGTCTGATCCCGCGACAGTCACCCTCGCCCCGCAGCAGACCCTTGGAGAGCCTAGAGTGGGGGCAGAGTTTCTGCTCGGCCTTGCTTTGGCTCATGACACCTTCCATTTCCCTGGGTACCTAAGGCAGCCTTTAGCTCTGAAAGAATCACTCTGTGGTGTTCCCCGACTTCTGATAAGCATTTCTTGATTGGAAATCTCCATACCGCAGACCTGAAGACACGTGAGGGTCAGGTGTGGGCTGGGTTGGGCTGATTCCATGCTGTGGATCCTTGGTTTGAGTAACCATGGATTGCACAGCCGTGCAGCGCTTCCTCCTCTGGGTTGATGTGAATTAGCTCAGTTAACACATGAGCTCCCCTCAAGGAGCTTCCTGGACAGTTTCTTGGAAATGGTGAGGAAGCTTAGACACGGTACCAGGCCTCCCTTCACAGGGCTCATATCGGAGAGCTGTCAGTAAGGCCGGGGCACTCACTCAGCTGCAATGTCAGGGTTTCAGTCAACACCTGTGAAAGTTACTCCAGGTCTGCATCCGATTAGCGACAAAGAGGGGGCAAAGAGAAGAGCTGGCATGGACAGGTGCTCGGGTCAGAATTCCAGGAACAAGTCCTTGACGGCGCATCCCCATCCCCCACTGGTGTTACCTTGCCTCCAACCCAAATACAGTGACTCATGCCCGGGCCCCAGGTGCTGGGTTCTCAGCAAGAGAGAAGGGAAATTGCTTACCTCCCCAAGAAATGTTTCAGAGTTGATGGGGAGGACAAGTGGCCTAACAGCAAAGGCACTTGGGTTTGCTACCCAGCTCCGCTCTCGGTCCACCTTCCTGCTCATGCTGACCCTGGGTGGCAACAACCAGACCTCAAGTCTTTGGGTCCCTGTCCCCTCTCATGGAGATGGGTTGAGTTTCTGCCTGTGGGTCCCTACCCTCTCCCATAGGGAATTGAATTGTTTCTGCCTCCTAGCGTTAGTCCCCTGGAGCCATTGAGGACATTTGGAGAATGATTCAAAAAAGAGTTGATACGAAAAATAAGACTTTGCTGCTGAATGAATGAAATTTGCAAGCATTTAGAAATCTTGAATTTGGAATCTTGAATCTCAGGCTCCTGGAGCCTCTCATCAAGATGTCTGCTTACCGAGGGTTTCATTCTAATAGTTAAACCCTAAGCAAGAGAAGACTCTAGCAGGAAATGATCATTTGTAATCTACACGAAGTTGATGAAATGAGAGTTCAAAGATGTCATACATAACACTTTCTGAAGTGTAGCCCGAGAGATAACTTTTATAATAGGAACTTTCAGAATATTGTTTTTAAAAAACCAGTGTCACTGTCCTGCAGCAATGGACTCGGTGCATGGAGCCTATAATAACACGCATGGACTCTGACTGATGGTCAGTAGTTCAGTTCTCAAACAAATGATATCCGATCGGTCACACAAATGGCTTCCATCCAGTTGTTCCCATACAAGTGTTCTCCTATCAATTGTAATCCGTGCTCATTGACTTTCTAAGCTTGCCATGTCCTTCTACAGACCAACACAGCGGGGTATATCAGGCTAATCCTTTGCCTGGGCATCCTTATGGGCACTGGTTTGAGTTCCCTGCTTATGAAGCAGTAGATGATGGCCCAAGTCCTTGGGCCCCTGAACTCCTGGGGAAAACCAGAATAATCCCAGTTTCAGACAAAAAGAGACAGAGGTCTCCCATTCACTGACTCACGCTGCAAATGCCTTGCAGGAGCCAGGACTGGGCCAGGTCGAAGCCAGTTGCTGGGAACTCCATGTGATTTTTCGTGAGTGTCAGGGACCCAAGTACCTGAATGGTTATCATCCGTCACCTTCCAGACATGTTAGCAAGAAGCTAGATCAGATGTGGACCAGCCTGGACTCAAACTGGCAGTCCCAGTATAGAATACCAGTGTCTTCAGAGTGGCTTCACCAACTGTGCCAGTTCTCGTAATAACAACTTGGAAACTGGGCTTTATCCAAACTTCAGTTGTTGAAAAGTTACTCCTGTGTATCAGGAAGGTTTTTCTGTCCAATTTTGAGCTACCTTCCCTCTCCGTCTGTCACGCTCCTCTAGCCTTCCTGCAGAAGGCACATGTGCTTGCCCAAAGGGCACCCAAGAAAGAAACCAAACACAGAAAAGTAGCCCTGAGTGCATAAAGGACAGAAGATGCTCCTGGCTTCTGGTTTTGGAGTAGCTCAGCTCTGGCCATTGTGGCTTCTGCTGACCATAATGGGAGCAACAGAAGCTCCCTGAAAAAGAACGTTGTTGGGGGGTCTCACTGCCTGCTGCACAACGCCCTTGACCTTCACATCCACAGTCAGATCTATATAGTCAGTTCTCTTGGGAGTGAGTCAATTGAAGTGGAAGTGTGGAAGTCACCGGGTCATTCCCACACTCAGTCAATAGTCCTGAACGCCTCCTGCAGGCCAGGAGTGGTCGGAAAATGGGACCATCATAGTCCCTGCCCAGAAGGACAGGATTTACTGCCCAAGCTTGGCTGGAAGTCAGCCGTTTTCACCTGATTTTATTGCAGTCCTTGCACAGTAACACAAAACTGAATAATGTGGTCATTAACAGCAATTAGGTTGGGAAACACAGCTTGTTATTCTTCTCCACTCCCTGGAAGAAGGTTCTTGAGCCCACTGAGCCTGTGAATGACATCCGGTGTCAAGATGTGTGTGTGTGTGTGCGTGCGTGTGTGCATGTGTGTGCATGTGTGTGTGCATGTGTGTGCGTGTGTGTATGTATGTGTGTGCGTGTGTGTGCATGTGTGTGTGTTTTGTGTGTGCATGCATGTGTGTGTGCGTGTGCGTATGTGTGTGTTTTGTGTGTGTGCATGCATGCGTGTGTGTGCGTGTGTGTGCATGTGTGTTTTGTGTGTGTGCATGCATGCGTGTGTGTGCATGTGTGTGTGCATGCATGTGTGTGTTTTTGTGTGTGTGCATGCATGCATGCATGTGTGCATGTGTGTGTTTTGTGTGTGCGTGTGTGTGTTTTGTGTGTGTGCATGCATGCGTGTGTGTGTGTCTTTTTGCACGTTAAGAACATGGACTTCTAGCCTAATACCTTTCCACAGCTCTTCATTCCTACACTCTCCTTGGCCTAGGGTCTCCGGTGGTTTGTGTTACACTTCCTGGTTGTCATACAGAAAGATCTCTCTGAGAAGTTTCCATTTTTAATATTTTAACCTCAATTTATGTGCTCTTATCTAAAAATGTCCCATAGAGGGGTTAAAACCAGAGAGATTTTTTACAGGGTCCTATTTGTGCTGTCATAGCCAAAGATTTATCCAGTGTATAGTTTTGTTTTGTTTTGTTCTCAGTAGATTTGAATCTTAATGCAGAAAGATTTTCATAGCAAATCTCTGAAATTTTTAGTCATGTCTCTTTTTTTCTTTTAAAGGTTTATTTATTTATTGGAAAGTCAGATATACAGAGAAGAGACAGAGAGGAAGATCTTCCATCCAATGACTCACTCCCAAAGTGAGCACAATGGCCGATGCTATGCTGATCCAAAGCCAGGACCCAGGAATTTCTTTCAGGTCTCCTACATGCGGGTGCAGGGTCCCAAGGCTTTGGGCTGTCCTCGACTGCTTTCCCAGGCCACAAACAGGGAGCTGGATGGGAAGTGGAGCTGCCGGGATTAGAACCGGCATCCATATAGGATCCCCGTGCATTCAAGGCAAGAACTTTAGCCACTAGGCCATGGCGCTGGACCCTGGATTTTAAATATTTTAAGATCTTCAAAATATGTATGTTTTATAGTTTTGTTACAACTTCTTGTTTGTTTTCTTTTTTTAAATAAACAGTTTGGGCCGACACAATGCTAATCCTCGCCTCATAAATGCTGGCATCCCATATAGGCACCAGTTCATGTCCTGGCTGCTTCATTTCCCATCCAGCTCCCTGTTGTAGCCTTGGAAATTAACACAGGATGTGCCTACAGAATTGGGACCCTGCTATGATAGGAGACCTGGAAGAAGCTCCTGACTCCTGGCTTCAGATTGGCTCAGTTCTGGATTGGCTCCATTCGGGGAGTGACCCAACAGATGGAAGACCTTTCTCCATATCTCCTCTTCTTCCTGTAAATCTGCCTTTCCAATAAAAATAAAACCAATCTTTTAAAAATAACAATAAAATAAGCATGGTTTAACTATGAATTCTAGAATGAATCCTGTATCCAAACAGGTTTTATCAGAACTACTCCAGTCAACCCCAGGGGAAATGTGTGTCATGGAATGAGCCCAAGATTCAAGACAGGTCAATTGTTGGCCAGAAAGTCTATCAGCCAATCTGCCTTTAGTTTTCCCATTTATACCATGAAGATGTTCTTTTTTTTTTTTTTTTTTTAAGATTTATTTATTTATTGCAAAGTCAGATATACAGAGAGGAGAGACAGAGAGGAAGATCTTCCATCCGACGATTCACTCCCCAAGTGAGCGCAACGGCCGATCCAAAGCCAAGACCCAGGAACTTCTTCCGGATCTCCCACGTGTGTGCAGGGTCCCAAAGCTTTGGGCCGTCCTCGACTGCTTTCTCAGGCCACAGGCAGGGAGCTGGATGGGAAGTGGAGCTGCCGGGATTAGAACCGGCGCCGATATGGGATCTATGGGCGTTCAAGTGGGGACTTTTTGCCGCTAGGCCACGGCGCCGGGCCCTCATGAAGATGTTAATCCCTTGCTCACTGAATTGCACTAAGGAATGAATTGGATCACATTCATGAAAAAGCCAGTAGTATTAAAAAAAAAAGGGGGGGGTGGGTGAATGTGAATTGATGTGAATTGTTAGTGTTGTCACAGTTGAACACAAGTGCTAGAACCAACAAGGAAAGTGAGCCAGAAGCATCCAAGGCTTCTGCTAACACATCCCTTCATGACTTCATTCTGTCAGTTCTAGGTAAGGACTACGTCTGGCTGAGCTGTAACTGACTGGCAATGGACTGCCATAGGTACCTTTGCATTTTAACTAAGAGCCTTACCTGCAGGATGGATAGATTGCAAAGGAAATTTTGCACTTCCACCAGTACATGAGTTAGAACTGAGATCTGTCGGTGCTCCCTATGGCTCTCTTTCAAATTACGATTGAAATGTAGTGGAAAGGTCTTTCGGCTCTTTTTTCTTATCCACGTTGACTCTTAACGTGTATCTTTTTTTGTATCTTTGCAACATACAGTATCCGTGGGAACTGCCAATGAAAGCATTTGCCAGATTCTAAAGTAAAAGTTGGACACAGAAATATGTAACAGTGAAACTACGATTCTGAACAACCTGTAAAGTTTCTTTGCATGACCCCAAGCCAGGAAGCTCAACCTCGGATAGAGAGCGCCTTAAAGCATACCTTGAAAAATGTCAAGTTTCTGTATCTTATAATAGACGTGCACATTTAATGGGACAGCATTTCTCCTCCCATACACCCCCACACCTTCGAAAATCTATTCTTGAAGGAGAGCTACCTCAAGAATAGAGAAAACACAGCGTTTTGTAGAAAATTAAACATCTATGGGTTCAAAAAAGGAAAAAGAACAGTTGTACACACTTCCCTTAGCTAATTATATAACTTTTTTTAAAGGATCATTTTATATAGGGAACAAATCAAGAAATTACCGGATTCCTTGAAGATAAACCTAGTGACAATTTGGCAGCACTTTGTACCTCTAATCGTTTCGCTTTTTACTTTCTGTTTTTAATGATGTCTCTAAAGGCCTGAACTGGGGTAACACTATGGGCATGGCAGAAACCCAGTTATCTGAGCCATGATTGCTGTCTCCCAGTTTGTGTAAGTAACTGACTGTCATTGTGCAAATATCGCGTCATGTTCTCGCAGTGTTAACTGTGCTAGCAGGAAACGGAAGTTGGGAATCGGAATCCGGAAATGAACCGAGGCTCCGTGACGTGGGCCACGGGCACCTTAGCTGAGGAGGTACGGCTGCTGCGTCACATGGAAAGGGCCTTCTGAACCACGCAGCATGCAATCATTTCTGCCACTTGGGAGGAAAACCGAGGAGGGGCTGCTCCCAGAGGAGCAGGGGTTTCAGAGGATTCCAAAATTAAATTTGCTCAAGTGCACAGGGGAAGTGTCCTCAGCAAGACTGCGAGAACAAAATGTTCAGGAATGTTCGCAGTAGCTCTATTAGGAAGAGCAAGATGCAGGAGCTAACCCATAAGCGCCCAGGGAGCAGACACCGATGCCTCATCCTACAGGGCAGTGGACGTGAGCAGGTGGGCCGTGAGGATGCCAGTGGCTCCACCGACAGGCCAGAGCTCACACACTGAGAGCACAGAACTCCAGCCAACTTCATAAAACAGCGATACTAACTACAATCCTGGTGCAGCATCGGCATTTCGATTTGTGCTAAATTTTTAAAATTGATATATTTGGGTGGCAAAGAGGAGAGAGAGAGATGGATTCTCTATACCAGTTCACGCCCCAAATGCCCATACTGGCAAGAGATAGGCATAGCTGACACGCAGGAGTCGGGAACTTCAGCCTGGTCTCCCTTATAGACGGCAGGTGTTCAAGCACTTAAACAACAGGATTGTTTTTTTCTTTAAGTGAACAATAATGACAATACTTAGGATATATGGAGGGAAGGAGGAAGTGGAAGAGAGACGGGATGTGGCAAAGACCCAGTAAATATCAGTTATTGATGATGGTAGTGTTATGGGGGGTGGTGGGAGGGAGTCGTGAGAGCTCATTGTGTTGGTGAACAAAGAAATAATAAAATCAATTAGAAGGACGGTGCAGGGCCCAGTGGTCATTGTATGTTTACTTGAAGATCATATCAACAAGAAATTCAAATTCTTGATTTATTGGTGCTGAGTTTTGGGTTTTTGTTTTTGTTTGTTGGGTTTTGTCCCTTGTGGTATGTCTTCCTTATTTAGCTTATTGATTTGTTTACTCAGAAGACAGAAAGACTGATAGAGAAAGCTCTTCCATCTGGTCATTTACATCCCCAACATGTCCAGAGCAGTCAGAGCTGGACCCAAACCAGGACCCAGAACTCAGTCCAGTCCCCCATGTACCCAGTCCAGTCCCCCGTGTACTCAGTCCAGTCCCCCAGGGACCCAAGTACCCGAGCTGTCACGGCCACCTCCCAGGATGCAAGTTAGCAGGGAGCGAGCAGGGGTCCAGAACAGAGCCAGGATCCCAACCAAGCATTCTGATATAGCGTGGAACTGTTCCAAGCGGCGTCTTCATCTCTGGGCCAGGCACCTGCCCCGTGTCCTCTCTAGGCGCTGTGGGAAGAGCTGGGGAGGCGGGCATCACAGGAGGATGGCAAGCCTGAAGGCTGCTACTGGAGATGTGTTCGTGTGATGATAGATGCCAGTGCTTTAGGAACTGCTGGGCAAACTCCAGGGACAGAGAGGTGCCTTCGCCTGAGCCGGGGCAGTGCCTGCAGAAGGCAAGTTGTTCTTCGTAAAAGTAGCCAAGGGTACGATCCTGTACATTCCATAGTGCCTTCCAGCAGTTACCCTGGCAGAGGTCAGACTGTTAGGGAACTTCAGAGGGTTCACAGGAAGAATGTCATGCATGTAGTTCATGGAACATGTGTAATACCTGGGGGAACATGCATAGATTAAAAAAAATTTTTTTACAATAATGTAATTTTCTGTTTTCATGACACACTGCACAAACTTTTTCAAGTATCTGGTATAATTCCATAGTATACTTTCTATTCTGAATCTAATCCAGATTATTCTAGAAGTATCTGCTAGCCAACCTACCTTCATTGGGTGTGAAAGGAAGGCTGCTCCCTAGAGCCAGAACTCCCAAGCCCAGTTAAAGCCCTGCTTTACTTTCCCAAGTATCCTTGCCTCAGTATGCTTGACTTTGAAATGGGCACAAGAACGCACTTGCCTCACAGAATTGTTCTGCAGACTAAAGCAGTTCATACACATGAGAGCGTCGATTCCAAAGTTTGTGCTTCACGAATACTCTGTATTAGCTATTTTTAAATCATGCTTTAAGATTTACTTTTATTTATTTGAAAGGGGGCATGATTGAGAATGAAGGAGAAAGATCTTCCACCTTCTAGTTCACTCCTAAAATGATCACAATGACCAGGGCTGGGCCAAGACAAAGCTAGGAGCCAGAAACAGCATATCTCCCAAGTGAGTGGCAGAGACGCAATCACTTGGGCTGTCTTCCACTTTTTCCCGGGCACATTAGCAGGGTTCTGGACTGGAAGCAGAGCAGCTGGGACTTAAACTGGCCCCAGAGGTGTCAAGCAAGCATTGGCTACAGCAGCAGCCACCAGTCAGGCTTGCTTTGCTGTGTGTTTGCATAGCCTGCTACTCTCAGATTCCATTCTCTCCCCGGCACTGACCCAATAGAAATAACAGAAAATAGAGATTAGCATCGTAGCCTGTCAGGTAAAACTGCCACCTGCGATACCGGCTTCCTTTAAAGACATGTCCTGCCCACTACACTTTCAATCCAGCTCCCTGCTAAGGGCCTGCTGAAAGCAACGGAAGATGACCCAAGTGTTTGGGCCCTTGCCACCAGCCTGAGAGATCCAGATGAGGTTCCTGGTTCCTGACTTTGACCTGACTCAGTGCTGGCCATCGTGGCCATCTGCAAGTACACGAGAGAGTCTCTAATTCTCACTTCGAAATAAATAAATAATATTGAAGCGAAACATAATAAAATCAAAATGAAGTGTGAGCCACAAGGGCAAAACCACAAAGATCGTTTTACATTTTCTACTCGTTGTGGCTTGCAAAATGGAGTATTACAAATATCAAAACAAATAGACTTTACTTCCAGTATATTCAAAATACCGTTTCAATGCTCAACAGGAGGATGTGGTTTCTTCTGCAGGGGCATCCATGTCCATGGGGGGGAGAAAGCCAGGCCAGTCGCTGCAGCTCTGGCTGTGGACTGTACCATGGGTAGGACATCTAGCCACATCTCCCAGCCCCTGGGGCACTTGATCCTGGGTTGAGGAAAAGTGTCCCGTACACTCATACAGTCCAGCAAGCTTGCCGTAGGTGGAGGGGGTCCTGGGCACCGCCTGAGGGTGGGCAGCCCTACTTCCTCCTAGTGGGCACCAGCCACCCTCATCTTCACCGCTTGCTGACAGGAAATTTCTTGGACTTTCAAATACTCCTGACCATGCTTTCCTCTCTCTTTTTAAAATTTGTTTGTTTGTTTGATTAGGAAAGGTAGTTACAGAGAGAAAGAGAGACAGAGAAAAAGATCTTCTTTCTGCTGGTTCACTCCCCAAGTGACCCCAAACAAAGGCCAGAGCCGAGCCAATCTGAAACCAAGCACCAGAAGCTTCTTCTGAGTCTCCCACACAGGTGCAGGGTCCCAAGGCTTTTTTTTAAATTTTTTTTTTCGCCATCCTTTACTGCTTTCTTAGACAATAAGCAGGAGCTGGATGGAAGTAGAGCAACCAAGACTTATATTGGTGCCCATATGGGATGCTGGTGCTTGCAGGTAAGGGATTAGCCAACTGAGCCGTTGCACCTGCCCCTTGCCTGTCTTTGGAGCAGCAAATGAGGGCACCACATGGGTGGTCACGGCCCTTCAAATGTAACTCAGAATCTCCTGTGTCATACGTTAGGTCCTCAGTGCTGAACAAAGTCACGTGGCCCTTTTCCATCCCTACGTGGTGCTTTTCCCAGCTGGGTTCCCCGATGTGCAGCAGCTGTGGGACCTCCCCCTTGCACACCTTCATAAGGACAGGCATATGTTTGTGAAAGCCACCATGAACGTCAAGATTATAATGGTTTTGCTCACAAAGAACCACAACGTAACCCGTTGCTCAGATGGTGCCATTTGTTCTTTCTGTTTAGTTTTATGCAGGTCCTTTCTAGAACACTGAGTAATTATCTGAGGACATACAAATTACCGTTTTATCTCTCTGAGTGAAGAAGTTGGCTGTGGTCTGCTTGTGTTTGCAAGGACCCTAGTATGAATCTGAGTGGGGCTATATGAAGAAAAGGTTTTTTCAGCATTGGTGAACTTAAGAAAAAGAAGAAGAAAAAGAAAGACATCCCAAAGCAGTACCTGATTTCCAACCCTGGAAGGGGCTTGTACGTTTTTCTGCTGAATTGAGGGAAAGCTATGCGGGCTTTTCGTTGTCTTGGACATAAGGGAGTCAGAAAAGTAGGCGGGAGGGGATGACTCAGTGTGCAGGGAATGCAAGTTGAGCACAGGGGAGCCAACCAGAGGAATTACTCAGTGACTATTTAAAACCCGAGTCAGAAGGCAGTTAGCACAACCGTGTGCAGGGAAAGTTCCAGAGGTTGCACCATTTTTAGTTTCTCCAGGGTCGGGGATTGCTGTGATTCAGCCTTTTTGCCATCCCCACACTCCGTTTTGGTCCCCTGGAGCCATTACCTGCCTCCATCCTGAAGACCATCGAGAAGTTTCATACCAATGGCAGCCCAGTGCAAAGCTGAGAAGCGTGCAGTGTCCGAGAAGCTCCGAGCTTCCAGGAAACAGAACCACGGGAAGCACGATCAGTCATTCCTTGGTTCCCTGGGGGAGGGGGGATGGGCTCCAGTACCCCCACAGAGACCAGAATCCTGAGCAGAGGCTCATGTCCTCTGTGTAAAATGGCACTGTGATGCAGTGGATGAAGCTGCCGCTTGTGACCCCAGCATCATATGTGGGCTCCGTTTTAAGTCCTGACTCCTCCGCTTCCCATTCAGCTGTCTGCTAATGCACCTTGGAAAGCATCACAAGATGTCCTGGGGCCCCTGCACCCATGTGTGAAACCCAGATGGAGCTCCAGGCTCCTGACTCCGGCCTAGCCCACTCCTGATCATTGCAGCTATTTGGGGAGTAAATCAGCAGATAGAAGATCTCTCTCTCTCTCTCTCTCTCTCTCTGTGTGTCTAACTCTGTCTTTCAAATGAATTTAAAAAAAAAAAAATTAAAGACATAGTGTTAGGGAAGGTGCCATGGTGTAGAAGGCTACACTTCTGCCTATGGTGCCAGCATCCCACATGTGCTCCGGTTCGAGACCTGGCTGTTCCACTTCCAATCCAGCTCCCGGCTTGTATGACCTGGGAAAGCAGTGGAGGATGGCACAAAACCTTGGGCCTCCACATCCACATAGGAAACCCAGAAGAAGCTCCTAGTTCCTGACTCCTGGCTTTGGATCAGCAAAGCTCTGGCCATTGTGGCTATTTGGGGAATGAACCATCAGATGGAAGAGCTCTGTAACTGCCTCTCAAATAATTTTTTTTTAAATCTTCAATTTTTTTTTTTACCAAAAAGGCATAGTGTTGGCATGGTGCCTTCCCACATCCTCTGTAGACTGCAGATCATCCCTATGCTACTTAAAACACAGAATGCACAGAAAATACTCTGTAAATAGTTCACGAACTATAAGCATTTAGAGAACAGTGACAAGAAGTCTGTGCGCTTTCAGTGTAGGTGACACTTCTTTATTCCCAAATACTTTTTGCTCTATACTTTGTTCAAGTCCGTGAATGCAGGGGCTGCAGATACCAGGAACCAGCTGTCAACATTTAAACCAAAAACTTGTCCCAGTGACTAGAAACAAGACATGATCACGCTCAGATTTCTCTGTGCGTTGTCCGAGAAGAGCAACTCCAGGACCCGAGGGTGCTGTCACACGCCCATGTTCCAATCACGAGCTTCTAAGAAGCACCATCCCTAGAGGGCATCCTACATGGCCCTTTGAAGGATTTTCTTTTTCTCCCTCTGTCTCTCCAGTAGACAGTTACTTGTGGAAGAAAGGCATCTGAGCCACTGAAATGCATGGCTGTTTTTCTTGGTCTTTTTTGTTGGTTTGTTTTGCAATGCGTCAACTTGGAATGCGAGAGGCCTGATGGTCATTTTGACATAGGATCCAGGTTCATCCTGCGTGTCTTGCAAACCACCAACACCCGAGTGGCATCCAGTGGGTTAAGCTCAGCTCCCTCCACCCCGCCTAGCTCAGCTGGTGTCAAATTGTTATTGAAATCTCTAAAGATTTGCACCCACCTGCCTCCCACTCGCCCTGGCAAGTGAAAGACATTTGAATCCCTCTTTGCAAGGGAGGAAATTATTAAAGTGAAAGAAAATGACTGTTCGCTGTTTCTAAAAAGAGAAGAAAAGTGGAGCCTGCCCCTCCTTTCTCAGTCCTTACCTGGGCAGGAGAGTCTCCAAAACTGGGCAGAGAATCCTGGCTGGCAGAAGGCAGCATGAGGAGAAGTTGATTCCACCTGCCTGTTGTGGACCCCTGCCGGCTTCTCAACTCTTGAAACACAAACACCTTCCCTTCAGCCCTTGGAGCTCACAATCCTGATAACACCATGGTTTCTTCAGGGAAGGAGGCGGGGCAAGCTGTGTTCAAAGACTTCAAGTAACTAAAATGCAGAGAAAAGCAGTAGAGGACTTGACTGCAGTGAATTCATTGGAAGGTCCGATCTGAATGAGAACTAGCGCATGCTACTGCAACCCTTTCCTTATGTGTTTATTTGACAAGTAGGGTGACAGACAGTGCAGAGTAGAAATGAGGGGAGAGGGAGGTATTCCATTCACTGTTCCATTCCCCAAGGCCAGGTCTCCCACCTGGATGGCAGGGGCACAGGCACTTGGGTCATCTTCCACTGCTTTGCCAAGCCCGTGAGTGGGTATCTGGATTGGACATGAAGGAGCTGGGACTCATACTGGCACTCAGATGAAAAGATGAAATGCTAGCCTTAATCTCAATGCCAGCTCCTGTGGTACTGTCACTTAACGCAAAGCTAAAGACAGTCATGGGAGGGATTTTCACATCTCTGTTTAAACCTCTGGATATTTTCTTTGTTTTTTTTTTAACATGCAATTTTTTTATTATTGATTACATTGCATTATGTGACACAGTTCTATAGGCACTGGGATTCCCCCCCTTCCCTCCTTAAACCGCCCCCCATGGTGGATTCTTCCACCTTGTTGCATTACCACAGTTCAAATTCCGTTGAGATTCTTTCCTTGCATGCATCTACAAAGCATAGAGTCCAGCATCTTATTGTCCAGAAAAGTTCAACGGTTTCTTGGGGAGACCATCTCTGGTCTGAAGGTAGAGCCGACAGAGTATCATCCCAATCAATTAAAAACCCCGACATTACATCAGTAACAATTTATAATGGAATGGAATGAGTTGACCTGGTATTGTGTAACCAGCATGTTAAAAGAGAGAGAAAAAAAAAAGAGTACAAGTTCTGAACCACATCCTATGACTTCTACATTGACATTTCAATTATTAGTTTATATACAACTGGGTTCTATACACCTTAAAATGGCTATAGATTACTATTCCGCTGTCTATTTTCATTTTAGTATTTAGCAGTTTATAGTGTTGAAGCATGATTTTGCAGAACCTGGCTGTTTCTCGGGTAGTCTAACTCTATAACTAAGAAGACATATGTCAACAGTTTAGGTGAACAGTTTTCGGAGGGGTGTGCAGAGAAACCTTCAATACGCTAGTGAGGAGTAACTAATCTTTGTGTCCCACCCAGTGAGTTATAAGTGCATCCCCACTGCCCGTTTCCTGTTTCTAAGCTTTAGCTTTGGATATTTTCTGAACATCCTTCCACAGTTTCTCTATCCAGTCACCTCACCTTTGTACAATAACATCTACTGATGATTCAACATCTGTGTTTTCCCCCAGTCAAGTGCTGACATGATCCAGGCAGGTGTAGAACACATTTTTAAAGTAATGTCCACTGTAAGATTTATGGCTTAGTTAGGACAATAAGACCCTCATCAAAACCTCAGCATGAATAACTCCTAGGTACCAGTTGTCTGCTTTGCATGGGTATTTGGCCTAGTGGTTAAGTGGTCTGGTGAAGACACCTGCATGCCACATTGGAGGGCCTGATTTGAGTACCTGGCTCCTGCTCCTGAGTCCAGCTTCCTGCTAATGCAGACCCTGGGATGCTGTGGTGATAGCTCCAGTCATTGGTTTCCTGCATCCATGTGGCAAGACCTAGATTGAGTTGTCTGGCTTTGGCTCAGCCCAGTCTCAGCTGTGATGGGGAATGAGCCAGCGAATAAGAGCTCATTCTCTGTCTCTCCTTCTGCAGTAAATAAACAACCTTTAATTAAACAATATGGCTGGGCCCGGCGTGATAGTGTGTAGTGGTTAAAGTTCTTGCCTTGCATGTGCCAGGATCCCATATGGATCCTGCTTCCCATCCAGCTCCCTGCCTGTGGCCCGGGAAAGCAGTCGAGGATGCCCCTAAGCCTTGGGACCCTGCATCCGTGTGGGAGACCTGGAAGAGCTCCTGGCTCTTGGTTTCGGATCAGCTCAGCTCCAGCTGTTGCAGCTGCTGGGGGAGTGAACCATCAGAAAGAAGATCTTCCTCTCTGCTTCTCCTCCTCTCTGTATATCTGCCTTTCCAATAAGAAAAACAACAACAACGACAACAAAAAAGAATGTGGCTATGTGTAAAACAGATTACCTGACCCAGACAATAACAAAGAAAATCAGGCCTCTGGCAATGACAGAAGCCTCTCCTACACATATTCCAGAGGAATGCCTTGTCTATGCCTTGTCTATCCCCTTAGCATATTTAGATGGTAGAAGTAAGGGCTGTGCTAACAACATATCACTTTATGGGCAATAATAATTACTCTGCATGAAGAGGCTATGTGGTCATCAATGACATGGGGTAAGGTCATTTTTTTAAAGATTTATTTATTTTTATTGGAAAGGCAGATCTGCAGAGAAAAGGGGAAACAGAGAGAAACATCTTCCATCTGCTGGTTCACTCACTCCCCAGTTGGCCACAATGGCTAGAACTGAGCCAATCTGAAGCCAGGATCTTTCTCCATGTATTCTGTGCAGGTAGAGGATCCCAAAGCATTGGCCTGTCCTTCTCTGCTTTCCCAGTCCATAAACAGGGAGCTGAATGGGAAGTGGAGCAGCTGGGTCATGAACTGGTACCCATTGGGATGCCAGCGTTTGGAGGTAGAGGATTAGCCTATTGAGCCACCATCCTGGCACTGAAGCCGTTCTTTTTCTTTTTTCTTTCTTTCTTTTTTTTTTTAGATTTATTTATTTTGGGGATGATGTTTCATCCAATGGTTCACTCCCCAAACAGCCGGAATGGCCTGAGCTGAGCCAATCGAAAGCCAGGAGCCAGGAGCTTCTTTTGGGTCTCCCACATGGGTACAGAGTCCCAAGGCTTTGGCCCATGCTTGACTGCTTTTTCGGGTCACAAACAGGGAGCTGAATGGGAAGTGGGGCCGCCAGGATTAGAACCAGCGTCATATATGGGATCCCAGCACATTCAAGACAAGGAGTTTAGCCACTAGACCATCGTGCCATTCTTCATGTGTGTGGCATTGTTACCCTTCTGTCATTAGCAGCTTTTGCAGCATCTACTTAATGCACAGTTGCAATGAGTTTGAGATTTTATTTGGTGTCCCTTGGCAGCCGTTGTGTAATCAGTAACCAGGCAGTCACTGGTGTCTGAGGCCCACCTTTCTCAGGGAATGCGTTTCGGGAAGCTTCTGCATGTATTTCACAGTCTTCCCCCTGAAACCATGGGCAATCGGTGCCAGATTGGCCAGTGTCAACGGAAGAAGGCCCGAAGTTTGGCTTTGGCACTTGGCTTTATTATCATTGCCAGTTGCCCGTTGCCTGTGCTGCAAAGCAGTGGCTGCCAAGTGCGCACATGATTGACTTTGTTTCAAGAAGGAATTCAGAAGCGAGTCAGAGAATAGTGAAAAGGGAGCAGCAGATGATTGGTTGAGAAGTAGGAATGCCCTCCATCGTGTGGGCTTACTCACAGCAGAATGGCTCCATGTCTGGACCATGTTTAGCTCTAAATAGGCTGTTGCGTCAGTGGGAAGCAGTACGTTCTAGTATGGAGAGGGATATTTATGGTGGATTCTGACTTCCAACTATCACCCCTTTTGTCTCTCTACATGGTCCAATATGTCCCAGCACTGAGACTGGCAGGTGTGTCATTTTGCATGCCAAGGTATTACAGTGAGTGCAGGATAAGTGCTAGGTCACTCTAGGTCAGTCTTGGC
This sequence comes from Ochotona curzoniae, assembly GCF_017591425.1. NCBI lineage: Eukaryota > Metazoa > Chordata > Mammalia > Lagomorpha > Ochotonidae > Ochotona > Ochotona curzoniae. Next base: position 37,607,399 of record NW_024466607.1, on the reverse strand, counting down.
CACTAAACTGGTGTGTGCCTGGTCCACGCAGAGGGTAGTTTTTGTTTTCTTTCCTCTTCTTTTCTTTTTTCTTTTTTTAAAATTTGTTTTATTTTTATTGGAAAGTCAGATCGAATTTACGGACAGAAAGAGAGACAGAGAGAAAGATCTTCTGTCTGCTGGTTCACTCCCCCAATGGCCACAACAGTGGGAACTGAACTGACCCAAAGCCAGAAGCTTCTTCCGGATCTCTCAAGGCTATAGGTCATCCTCATCCTCTTCTGCTTTCCCAGGCCACAAGCAGGGAGCCGGATGGGAAGTGTAGCAGCTGGGACATGGACTGATGTTTGTATGGTAGCCCATTGCTTGCAAGGTGAGGATTTAGACATTGAGCCATCATGCTGGGCCCAAGTGGGTTTTCCTTGAGAGCAAGGGAAACCAAACCTATATCCTGTAGGTCTTCAACTTGGGGAAGCTATGACACCAGGTGGCCTGTGGCTTTCTCTGACTCCAGGTCCCATTCATTCCCTTGTGTAAACTTCCCTTGTGTTAATTTCCTTCTGTCCCCAGGAAATCAATCCTTCCCTGGGTGTTGGAGCACTATAGGCTCAGCACCTGTTTGAGATGCCTACAACCCCTGCTAATGCATCATGGGAGGCCGCAGAGGATGACTCAAGTGCTCTGGCCTCTGCCACCCACGCGGGAGACCCGGATGGATCTCCTGGCTCCTTGCATCAGCCGGGCCCAGCCATGGCTGTGGCAGACACGGAAGATGAGAACCTGCAGCTGGAGGATCTCGCGTCTGTCTCTATCACTTTGGTCATTCAAATAGATGAAAATAACTAATTTTAAAAAACAAAGGGGTTTTGTTATTATTGTTTTTTTAAATCAGCCCTTGAACATTCCTGGAGCTGTCAACATCCTCAGGTTTCAGAAAATATAAAGCAGCCCTGGGGACGCTACCGCTTCTCTCCCAAATCGGGCTGCACTGCAGGATCCCTGCCCAGCCTTTCCCACAAGGCCCTGGGCTGGGCCTCCCGGAGCTTGGTTCAGGAATTCTTCAGTAAAGATTTGAGGAAGCTGTTCCCCCAAGCTGCCCCCAATGGGCTTCTCAGGCACCATTCCTTTCCATAGAAATAATCTGGCACCTAGCATGGCTCTCCACGCTGTTGAAGTTTGGATATGGTTTGGCCATGAACTTACAATGAACTTGCTCTACCTTACCAGTGGTTGGCAGTGCAGCTTGCCTGGCTTAGACATGTGCAAAATGCTACTAATTGTGTTGTCTTGAGCCCTTCCTATATTTATCATGAGAATCAGTCTTGATTGTTTCAGAAGTTTTGACGGGGGGTCAATGGTGTGGCGTAGTAACCCCAGCTACTGCCTGAAGCTTCGGTATCCTTTGTGAGCGTTGATGTGAGTCTCCAGTGCTCCACTTCCAATCCAGCTCCCTGCAAATTTCACTGGGAAAACAGCAGAAGATGGCCTAAGTGTCATCAATATGGGAGACTCAAATGGAGTTCCACGCTCCTGGTTTCATTCTGGTCCAGCCTCAGTCATTGCAGCCATTTGGAGAGTGAACTAGCAGGTGGAAGATGTGTGTGTGTGTGTGTGTGTGTGTGTGTGTGTGTGTGTGTGTGCCTTTCAAATAATTAATTAAAATTAAAGTCTTGGCACTTAAGCAAAAAAAAAAAAAAGCCTAGAAGCAAGATGTGAATAGTAAATGAATTGTGAAGTATGGATTATAAAAAATACCTAATGCCACTGATACAAGCTCCCGACCCTTCTCACGTTCACCACCTGGCCCGCCTCCGGGCTTTCAGCTGCTGCAGCACACCCTGTTGGCTTTGTCCCCTTCCGCTCTGCCCAGAGGCCCTAAAGCATTGTCATTAGTCATGGGCGATTGCTTTGGTAAGTTCAGCTATTCCCAAGCAGAACTACAGACACTGTTGAAAGCATCCTTTTTCTCCCTGGCTTCCAGATAGTATCTGTGTGTGCGTAAGCAAAGAGTGACCAGGCAAATTTAAAATGATATTTTAACATCTGCCCTAGTAAACCATTGCGCAGTGTCATGGACTGGGAGTGATTGATTCCCGCCAGGCTGGCATTTTTGGAGATGACTTGCATGCTGCATTGAAGCATTTTCTCACAACTCCTGAGCTCATTTGAGTGACCCCATGTCCCTGTGTGGTGGGAAGGCTACACAGAGATGTGGATTCCTTTGGGTCAGCTAATAAAATTATGCATCTTTTAGATATAAGTAGATTGTGGATTTTTATTTATTTATTTATTTTAAAGATGTATTTTATTTTTATTGGAAAGGCGGATATACAGAGAGGAGGAGAGACAGAGAGGAAGAGCTTCCGTCTGATGATTCACTCCCCAAGTGAGCACAACGGCCAATGCTATGCCGATCCGAAGCCAGAGGCCTCTTCTGGGTCTCCCACACGGGTGCAGGGTCCCAAAGCTTTGGGCTGTCCTCAACTGCTTTCCCGGGCCACAGGCAGGGAGCTGGAAGGGAAGCAGGGCCGCCGGGATTAGAACCGGCACCCATATGGGATCCCGGGCGTGCAAGGTGAGGACCTTAACCACTACACCATCATGCCGGGCCCAAATTGTGGATTTTTAAAAGAAATTTCCCTATTTCAAGTTACTGCAAAATGATGTCAAATCTAAGGATTTTACCTATGAATTGTACCTTGTTGCACTTCCTAGTTATTTGGACCTTTTGTAGTAAGCTCTTGGGATGTAATTCATGAATCAGTCAACCCTGAGAGACTGATTGCTTCTAATCACCTGCGGTTGTCAATGTCCCTTTTGCTACTGTTGTTGCTACTGCACATAAGTAACGCTGATCTAGTCCTTATTGTACTTTAATTAGTGCCGCATGGGACACACGCTGGCATCCGTTCCTACAGGAAGATTCTTGACACGCTTTCACCACCCTAGCGTCACATTGATACTTTAGTTACATGTTAGTTAACTTCATGCGGATGAAGTTTGGCTAGTTTATCTCCTCGTGGTGGAGTGTGTACACTGGCATATACTTAAAGGGATGCATAAGAGAAGTGTAGCAGAAATGAATATGTTCATAGGTGGAAACAGAGAGAAGTGTGTCTGCATGCATGCAGTGCAAAGATGGACTCACAGCTGATAGTGTCTTGACGGTTGGATGTTGGCCTCTCCGACATTGTCCATGCCTGCATTGCCGGGAGACAACTCAGTGGCAGCATAATGGACTTGCAGAAGTTCACAAAAGATACCCATTGTAGAACTGAACGGGAGATCAGTGGAGAGAGGAGGGAACTTGGAGAGGGAAAACCCCAGTGCCTATTAAACTGTCTCACGAAACAAAATCATTTGATACCGTCATGTGAAAGCAACTTTAGACTGGCAGTGTTGGACTTGGTACCAACACAAATGATGCTCCTCAGAGCAGGGGAAGAGATGAAGGGCTACCAAGAGGCCTGTGATCCAGGCCCGTGTCACTAGAGGTGAGAATGACAGTGTCTGCTGAAATATTTAGTGTGACGTAGGAGATGTTACAAGTCTGATCACCTCTAGTTATCAGAACGCTTGAAGAAGGAAGGGCTCGGATCATCAGTAAAGAACATGGAGACAATTCTAGAAGACCAAATTAAAGACTGTTGTGTTCCAGAAAGCTCTGCGCTTGGGGAAGGAAGCCCTGTTCTAGGATGAGCTGAAATGTAAGTTGCGACAAATGTTAAAGTGAGTGAGTGATTTGAATAATCCCAGCGTCACTCAAGCCATCTGCCCATGAGGAGTCAAGAGCTACAACATTTGTGTGAGATGAGGGTGCTCAGGGCCCTGTCCTCACTGTTGGCTGCCCTGGGACCTGGCGCCCTGTTGTTGGAGCAGAAGATCCCTCCAGAGGCTCATTAGCCCATCACCATTTCCCCAGCATGCACCTGTTGACGTCACAGCATCCTTGGGGACGTGTTGTTTACAACATGTTAAACTTGTACTAGGACAGACTTTTAATACTGTTCCATCAAGGATTCTTTTACCACTCACTTAATATTTTACTTATTTACTTGAAAGAGCAACAGAGAGATTGAGGGAGAGACAAAGAGAGAGGTCTTCCATCCACCAGTTCACTTACCAAAGGACCTCCATGATCAGATCTGAGCCAGATTGAAACGAGGAGCCAGGAACTCCATCCAGGTCTCCTTCATGAGTGGCGGACTGGTGGAGACCAAGCTTCCAGGTCATCTTCTTCTGGCCACAGTTATTTTTCAGATTCCCCAGCCTGGTTGCATCTTCTTCGCCACCCGCTGGAGCGGAGGTCCCTAGGTTTCTGGCTGTAGCCTTAGCAGGCAGGCTCCCACTCCGGACAGGAGCCTCACCCCTGCGGGAGCTGCTAGCCTTCTAAACAGGAGGTTAATTAGCTAGAGATCATGCTTGTTTGTTTGAAATAAATGAGCTGATTTCTCTCCTGGGTGTTTTTCGAGGTAAAACATTTCTAATGACCTTTAAAAAAAAAAAACAAACAACAGAATGAAAGGCCCATACGCAACACCACATGATGTAAATAAAAGCCTAAGGTTCTATAGTAAACCAAACCACAAAACAGAAAAAGTAGCCTGCTGCCTGAGGCATTTAGGTGAGGTTTATTTTTTATTTTTTATTTTATTTTTTTTTTGCTGGAGGATAATGAGTTAGCTTACAGGGAGAAGAACCCACACATTCTTATGAAGCTCTCTGCTCCACTGGGCTTGGTGACAAAGACACACAGAGGAGACAAAGGCGTTTGGATTCAGGTGGCTTTCCCACAACCACCTCTGCAGTCATCCAGGGGTACAAAGACCCCCCCCCCGAAACTCCTCTCTCCTCACTCCCTGACGGCTGCCCACGCCGTTCAGCCAGCCTGTTCAAAGGCCGTAGTCATTTTGATCGTGACTACCGTCATGTTCGTTTTTCATTTTCTGCTATCTCTTTGTGTATAAATCCACCTGCCTTTGGAGGCCATTTTATTCTGTGCAGAAATTGAGCAATCTCCCTTTCTTCTCTGATTTCCTTTAGCTTCCGCTTGCAGGGCTTTGCACACTGGCGCTGTAGCTGCAGGCCTCCACCTTCGGTAGTACTGCTTGGTACTGTTGCCTGGCGAGTTGATGTGTCCTATCCAAGATCTCCCTGCTGACGTGCAGACTCCTGGGAACAGAATTCGTGGCATGTACCTGCAAACCGTTTCCTTGGTGCTCGCCCTGAGCTAGCAGGATAGCAGGCAGCGTGAGAGACACTGAAAAGGAGAGCTTCCATCAGCCGCTGGCTCTGCACGTGACGGCAGCCGTTTCAGCCGGGCTGAATCAAAAGCCAGGAAACGGCAGCCAGGGCGCGCTCTCGTGTGGGTCCCGTGGATCCAAGCACTTGGCCCATCTTTTGCTGTCTCCCAGATGCATTGGCAGCCAGCACTTGAATGAGCCCTCAGATAATGGGGTACTGATGTCACAGCAATGGCTTAATCCACTGCATCGTGATTCTAGCACAACAAAATTCCTTAATAAACTAGATTGCTTATGAAGCATCGAGTTGTTGTAATATTGAAATGTTTCCATTTCTCACAAAAATCTGTGAGCTTGAGAAATAGTCTAGATTAAGCTGACTCTAAAATATTGGGCCCGGTGCAATAGCCTAGTGGCTAAAGTCCTCACCTTGCACATGCTCGGAACCCATATTGGTGCCGGTTCATGTCCTGGCTGCTCTACTTCGCATCTAGCTCCCTGCCTGTGGCCTGGGAAACAGTAGAAGATGGCCCAAAGCCTTGGGACCATGCAGTTGTGCGGGAAATTTTAGAAATACTCCTGGCTCTTGGCTTTGGCTCAGCTGAGCTCCGGCCCAGCTCTGATGCAAGATCTTTCTTCCTGTCTCTTTTTCTCTCTGTAAATAGGACTTTCAATAAAAATAAACACATCTTTAAAAATATAAAGTACACATATAACTTCATACCACACACAAAAAATCAACTCAAATTGGATGATCACAAGACTTTATGAAGTTTTTATAAAACTCTTTTTTATTAAAGATTAACATATTTATTTGAAAGTCAGAGTTACAGAGAGGAAGGGCCAGAGAGCGAGAGATCTTCCGTCGGCTCACTCCCCAGATGGCTGTAGTGGCTGAAGCCAGAAGCCAGGATGTTTGTCTGTGTCTCCCAAGTGGGTGGCAGCGGCCCAACCTGCTTTTCTCAGACCATAAGCAGGGAGCTGGATCAGAAAGGGGAGCAACTGGGACACGAACCAGTGGCCGTACGGGATGCCTGCCTCCATTTACCTTCACCAACGATGCCACCAAACCAGCCCCTGGCTATAAAAGAATCATAAAACTCTTGAAGCAGGAACGTGTCCTTAAAGACTTTGGATTTGGCAGTGATTTTTTAGATATGGCACAAAAAGCTTGAAAAGCAAGAGCAGTGATGAGTAAATTGGAATTCACCAAAATTAAAACTTATGTAAATCATGGGAGATTATCAAGAAAGCAACATTGCCCATCATATTTCTGATAAATATCTAGAACGGGTAAAGAATTCTTACAACTGGAGACGAAAAAGATAAAGAAAGTCAATTCAAATAAGCAATAGACTTGAATAGGATTTTTCCGGATATACTGATGTTCAGGAAGCCATGAAAAGGTGTCCAATGTGACTAGTCATTTGTGCAGTGCACAATATAACCACAATGAGAGTCCACTTCATAACTAGGGTGTCTGTAATAACAGCGGAACAAAGGTATGAACAGCCGTCAGCATGGGTGTGGACAACCCGGAACATTCTCCCAAGTGGAAAGTAAAAAGAGGCAGCCATTATGGGATACAATTAAGTGGTTCCTCTGAAAGTTCACCATAGTGATAACATGTGATCCACCAATTCCAGAAGTAAAAACAGAATCGAGTGAATCTACACAGGCACTCCGGAAATCCATGGCAGGTGGAATTAATAGACAACTTGGCTGTAAAATGTGTTTCGCATCCCTGAGCGGACATCCCGCGGAGTGCGTGTTCACACTCTCCATGAGCTTTGCCAGACTCCTCCCGGCTGTGCACGTGTCGTTGGCAGCTCCGTTCAGGAAAGCCAGAGGATGATGCTGCCCGTATGTCCGTCAGCAGACGAGGGGGTGAGCCAAAGGCGACACAGCCACACGGTGGCTATAAAAGGGAACGAAATTCTGTCACACGTGACCACATGCGCGAGCCTGGGAAACGTTACCCAGAGTGAGAAAGGAAGCCCTACAGATCATGTAGTATGTGATTTTATTTTTGTTTGTGATCTCTCCAAGAATGGGCAAATGCACAGAAACAGAAAGTGAACTTGCGAGCTGTCAGTTTTTGCACAACAGGAATTAGGGGATGACTATCCAGCAAGCAGATTAAAGTGGTTCATTTCTTTTTAAAGATTTATTTATTTATTGGAAAGTCAGATCTACAGAGAGGAGGAGAGACAGAGAGCAAGATCTTCCGTCTGATGATTCACTCCCCAAGTGAGCGCAACGGCCGATGTTATGCTGATCCGAAGCCAGGAGCCAGGAGCCTCTTCCGGGTCTCCCACACGGGTGCAGGGTCCCAAAGCTTTGGGCCGTCCTCGACCGCTTTCCCAGGCCACAAGCAGGGAGCTGGATAGGAAGTGGAGCTGCCGGGATTAGAACCGGGGTCCATATGGGATCCTGGTGCATTCAAGGTGAGGACTTTAGCCACTAGGCCACGGCACTGGGCCCGGTTAATTTTTATAATGTGAATTTCACCTCCTTAAAACACACACATACAAAAAGATGTGTGAACAAATGTCTAATAGCGTTTGTACCCGTCGCTAGGAAAATAACTCTCTTACGTTTCTGTTGAGTGAAAAAGCAAATCAAATTGATTTTTTAAAAGATTATTTTGAAAGATTTATTTTTATTGGAAAGGCAGATACCCAGAGAGAGAAGGAGAGACGGAGAGAAAGATCTTCCATCCCCTGGTTAACACCCCAAATGACCACAATAGCCAGAACTGAGCCAATCTGAAGCCAGGAGCTAGGAGTTTTTTCCGGCTCATCTGTGCAGGTGTAGAGACCCAAGACTTGGGGCCATCTTCCTCTGCTTTCCCAGGCCATAAGCAGACAACTAGATGGGAAGTGGAACAGCTGGGACACAAATCCACAAAGTATGGGATGCCGATACTTGCAGGGGAGGGTTAACCAATTGAGCCATTGCACTAGTCCCTAAAGTAACTTATGAATATCATCATTTTTAGCAGATATTCTTTAGACAAAGTGCAGAATTGAGAACGGCAAAAGCAGATGAAGGGTTTCAACTCGGGTGCAGTGGGCTAAGCTGCCACCTGCCAGGCTGGCATTGCATATGGGTGCCAGTTCGAGTCCTGACAGCGGCACTTCTAATCCAGTTCCCTGCTGATGTCCTGAGAAAGTAGCTCAGGATGGTCTAAGTGCTTGGGCCCCTGCGTCCATGTGAGACCCAAAAGGGTCTGCTGGTTTTGACCTGGCCTAGCCCTGGCTGTTGTGGCCATTTAGAGGATGGAAGGGGTGTGTGTGTGTGTGTGTGTGTGTGTGTGTGTGTAAAACTCTAATTTATTTAAAAGAGAGAGGGCAGATGTAACAAAAAGGCTTTGTCGATGAGTAAATGCCATTATGAGACAGCAGAGCTCAGACAGCTCTAGACAGACTTTTCCCTAAAACACAAGCCTGATTCTTGACCAGATCATGTTGCGGTTGAAAGCAAACTTAACTGCAGCTTCCCCAGACCCTCCGGCCTGTGGCTGGGAACTCTGACGAAGGCCTGTGTATCCCCTGGGTTCTTCCAATCCCATCAGACTCCACCTGGAAGAACAACCTTCTTGAAGGAGAAGTACTCCCCTTAAACCCGTGGGTTAAATAAAGGTCATGGGTCATGCCTGTTTCAGCATCCCACAGTGCCTGGAAGCTACCATGGACAGCAAAAAGCCCACATGGTGAGCCGCATCAAGCCTGGAGTCAGTTAACTAACAGACCCCAAAGTGTTCCCATTTAACTGCCTTGGAGGGATACAGCCACGTTGCCCTATTCATTCATTTCCTCTGTACTGACAGGTCCTCTGTCCAGAAGTGAAGACAGCCAGGGAGCCGGCAATGCAGTGTTTAACATGACAATGCCCCCTCTTGTTGTAGGATTTGTGAAATTCTTAGTGTGGGAAAGGTGTCATGAAGGACGATGAAGTGCTTTCATTGGCCCATGCGCCTGAGATAAACTCCGAGACATTCGGTACTCTCCTCACAGTGTGTGGCCGACAGGCACGCTGCTTTTAACCAAATTGTCGCCTTAGCATAGCAACTGATTTTCAATCCTACTTTTCTTTCTTTTTTAGTTAATTTATTTTATTATTTTATCATACAATTCCATAGGCTCTGGGATTTCCTCTCTCTCCTCCCCCAAATCCTTCCCACCCCTCACTGATTTCTCCTATATTATTACAATAATATAATCCTTCATAAGCAGTCATAAGTCCGTCATTCTGCTGTTTAAGTGTGCCCTGACATTGTGGGCATGGACAGTGGCCGAGAGTCCAGCATCCCTATTGTCAGGATACAGTAAACAGTTTCATTGGGAGTCCATGTCTGTCTGGAAGTAGAGATGCATACTGTATTGTATCCAGATGTGCATCCTCACATCTGGATATGATCATCTCCATTACACAGTTGCTATACATCCCCTTAAATAAAAAGCCACAAAACAAAATCAATAGGAAGAAAAATAGAACTTTGCAATGCCATGAAGTTAAGTAACATGCTATCGAATGACTAATGTGTCACTGAAGAAATGAAAAGGAAAAGCAAAAACCTTCTTGGGAAAAAAAAAAATGATGCCACTGTATGACCTACGTGTCACTGAAGAAATTAATAAGAAAAAAAAAACTTTTTGGAGAAATGGAAATAAAGATGAAAATATAAAAACCCAAGAAGATATGTAGCAAAATCAGCATTGAGGGGGAATATATTTATAATATCAGGTGCTTACAAAACATGGGACTATCCCAAATAAATGATCTAATCATGCATTTCAGTGACTTCATAAAAGGAAAAACTGAACAGGAAGCAAGAAATGATTTTTTTTAAATCAGAGCAGAAATAAACAGAATTGAAACCAAAACACTACAGATTGCAACGAGAGCCGGTTTTTAAGATGAGCAAGACAAACTTTTATCCAGACTAGCAAAGAAAAGCAAGAGAGAGAAACCAAGAGATGACAAAGAAGACATCCTGAGAAACTAGTGAGGTGACCTCTTCTGGCTAGATGATCTGATCATTATGTGGTGCCTTCTTCACCTTTTACTGTTTTTCATGTCGAAATCCGTATTATGTGATATAAGAATGGTTACAACAGCTCACTTTCCTTTCCACTAGCCTGGAATATCTTTTTTCATCCTTTCATTCTCAGTTTTCACATATCTTTGTTGGTGAGATATGCCACCTGTAGGCAACAGAAAATGAGCTTATTTTTTGATCCAGTTGCCAGTCTGTAATTGATTGATCAATTGATTGTGATGACCTTGATTGATGCGTTGAAGCCATTTACATTCAGGATTAACATGGCTAGGTGGTAATTTGGTCCTGTCATTTTAGCAATGGGTTCTTCGTTGTTTGTCAAGCCTGCTTTTCCACTGATTAGAAACATTCCCATTCAATAGATCTGCTCCTACAGCGTGATATTTGTTTGTTTGTTTGAAATATAGAGTTACAGAGAAAGGGGAAGACACACCGAGAAAGAGCTTTCATCCAGTGGCTCACTCCCCATATGGCCACAATGGCCGGGACTAGGCCAGGCCAAAGCCAGAAGCTAGGCATTTCTGCGTCTCCCATATGGACATAGGGACCCAAGCTCCTGGGTCATCGGTCATCTGCTTTCCGGTCACACTAGCAGGATTATTGAATCCTAAATAGAGCAGCTGGGACTCGAACTTGTGCCCATATGGAATGCCAACATTACAGGCATTAAGTGGGATAAAGCCACAGAGCCAGCCCCCACAACCCAATCTTCCGTGGCTGCATGGCCGACCTGCAAGCATCCTGTTACTCACTTAGTCCTATTACAGACAAGTAATGTTTTGCTAATTTATCTGCATATCCTTACAGAGACAGCTTATAATTCTCTGATTTGTATTCTCAGCAAAGTTGCTTCTAAACCACCTGCGAGAGATACAGCTCTTAAGACTTTTGATATCTATTGTTATGTTGATTTCTAGAGGCTGATCTCATTTTAATTCTTTATGGTTATGATAAAATGCCTTATTGGCTGCATATGGAGCTTTGTCTTTTGAACTACGGTCACACACCGTCTATTATGTTCAGAGAATGACGTCATTCCGAATTCAGAGTGGGGTCAAGCCAATGAAGATCCAGGTGGGCCTGGGTGATAGGACTTTGGGGCCAGCGTCATACAAGTTCATGTGATCCGTTGTTTGGGTGCACCTTCCTGCTTTCCTATAGCAAAAATGCAGTGAGTAAATGCCGTTTGCCATGGCAAACACACAACACTGTAGATATGCATCATCTTGGGTTAGCATTACGTTCACTAAGATGGGGCCTTCGTGGTCAACAAGAGACACAGTATCAAGTTCAGTAACCCCAGGAAAAGCCCCGTACCTGAGTGCTGCCTCATGGAAGAAAGACTCAGGGTGGCACAGAGTTCACCTTAGCGAGATCTTTACTCCACCTCGCTAGTTCTGTTTGTTCGTTGTGCCATTAGTATCTGACTGTTCTCCAGCCTCAGCATTAAACACAAGGTCCTCAAAGAGGTAGGATGTGTTTTATCTATATGAGTGTGAGTATATGTAAAAACATAAACCCTACATACTACCTTACATTGCAACACATATGTACAAACATATAGATGTGTATATATAAATGTGTATATATGCTTATGCACACACATGCAAGTTGTCACATTCAGACACCTGCGATGGGCATTGAGGCTAACAGTGAAGCCACCTACATCCCACGTCAGAATGCCTGCTCTTGACTCCCAGTTCCTGCTAAGGTAGACCTTGGGAGGCAGGGGTGGTTAAGTGGTTGCATTCCTGCCCCTCTTGTGGGAGACCCAGGTTTTCTAGATCCTGTCTTCTTACGGGCATTGCGGGGAAAACCTGTGGATGAGAACTCTTTCTCCTTCTCAGTAGATAATGATGTATTGTTATTCCGTGTCTTCATGGATTTCAGGGACGTTTTTTCTTGTTTAGCAATATTTATATCATAATGGCATATTAACAGCCGAATGTGTTACATCTTCAAGCACTGTGCTCTAGAACATCTCTCTAAACAAATCTTCACTTTTCTAACGAAGTCTCTGGAAACTTGGCCTTGAACTAACAAGCCACAGAGTCAGCAGCCTGCTTCTCCAGCCTCTAGCATCGTTCCTGAAACAGCACACCACTGCTCCTCCTGAGCTTCATGGCTCCGTCGTCCCCCATGGAAATGTCATGTGCTGTCGCTTTTAACTGCCTTGCCTGACATCTGTTCTTTGTTCAGCTTAAGCACAAATGTTCTGCTGTTTCTACAACAACATGGTCCAGCCCAGGGTGAGCTGGTGCCTTCAGTTTGTTACCACTGCCGTGCATGTGTTTTTCTTTAAGAGCACTGCTTTGCAGAGTTCCCAGGTGTGACAGTGGCATGGATAACAGAATGGCTTGTTTTAACATCACCACAGGTGTGCTGGTGCAGCCTTGCCTTGGCCTTGCCTCCATCTCTCCGTCTTCCCTTCTTCTCATTCCAAGTTGTCTTTCTCTCCCCGTGCACATCTGCAGGTCCTTACTTCTCCATTCCCCTTTGTTTAAGCTCTCCACAGCCACTGGACTAAACTGAATAAAGAAAGCAAACGACAATGACAGTTTAGTCCAATGGCTCATGTTCTGACATCCCCAGTGGGTCAACAGCCTTCAACAACAATGGAAAACATGTATATACACAAGGATATTTTAAAAGTTGGTGGAAAATAGAATTGGAAAATATTAGTTTGGTGCAAAAAAAAAAAAGTTTTAATGCATGCAGACTTCTTTCATAATGTACCTTTTTCACAAGCTTTTTCAAGTATCCTTACAGAAGCAGTTGTCTCTGAGTGTCCAAGGGGCACTGGTTCCAGGACCAGCAGGTGTACCCAAAGGCACAGTGCTCGAGCCCCCGCTGTGCAACAGTGCAGTGTTTGCACAAGAAACCGTTCACATTGTGCACACCCTCCTGTGTGGCTTGACTCATCCTTAGGTGACTTGCAATACAACGTAAATGCTTTGCAAATAATTATAATACTGTGACGCTTAGGAAATGGCACAAGGACAAAGTTTCTGTAGGTTCAGTACAGTTGCAGCATCCATTTTTTAGACATTTGGTCTGTGATTTTGGTGAGTTCATAGCAGATACATATACGCAATATGGAGGGCCGATTGGATGGAAGGGTGGATGGATATAAAAAAGGATGAGAGAGTTACGCCACTGCTTGGAGTAGCCATTTCCTGTATGGTGGTGCCAGCTCCTCCACTTCCAATCAAGCTTCCTGCTCATACAATTGGAAAAGCTGCCTATAATGACTCAGATACTTGGATCCCTACCACCCATGTGGGTGACAGTGATGGAGTTCAAGGTTCCTGGCTTTGGCCTGGTCCAGACCTGGCTACTGTGATCACTGGAGGACCGAATCAGCGAGCTGACAGGCTCTTTCCCTCTGTTTCTGTCTGTGCCTGCCTCTTTCTCTATTAAAATTTGACTTTCAAATCAATAAATAAACCTAAAAAAAAAAAAACATAGAAAGCTAGGTGGGTGGGTCACTAGATGGATAGAAGGACAGATAGGATAGGTATACAGATAAATTATAGATGATGGATAGATAGATAGATAGATAGATAGATAGATAGATAGATAGAATGAGCAGCAGGTGTCCCACCCTTAAGAAGAACTGTGAATTATGAGTGTTGGGAGAGAATGTGATAGATCACCTGGGAGTGTACATTGGAGGAGTGACTGAATGTGTGCACTGCTTACTTTCCTATCACTGGCTATAATTAAGAATTTTCCAGACCTAAAATCAAAAGTACATGATGAGTACTCTGGGGAGGTGTATGGATGCCAAGAGGTGATCTGCTGCTTTGGCAGCAGCCTTTGGGGAACCAGGAGCCACCCATCCTGGGAAAAGCCAGGGAGAGAAGGAGGCTGCCACCTGGGCAAGCTGTCCCTTGGGCTCTGAGCCCATACTGACTCTTGCTTTGCCAGATTGTGTGAGCACAAAACTCAAGGCTTGCAGAGAAGTGTCCAGACAACAGTTGCCTCTCCCTGGTGAGAGCAGCCCTGAGAGGGTTAGGTGTGGCTGATGCAATGGGCAGGAGGGGAAGGGGACATGGTGTCAGCGGGGCAGTGTGGAGGGCAGCCGAGAGGTCACCACGAGAGCTAGAGCTGTCCCAAGCTATGTTAGGGTCATGTGGGCTGCTGTTTGAGAAGACGTGGCAGAGAGGCTAAGACAGAGAGACCAGGGAGGAGGGGGAAGTGTGACCTGGGATGTGCTCAGATCTTCAAACTGGGACCCAGTGTGTGGGAGTGGAGACACAATGGGTTAGATGTGGCCCGTCCAGGACAGCTGTGTGGTTTGGTCAGAGCCACCATTAATAAGGGCGCCTTCCACGGAGAAGTGAAGGCGGCAGGGAGTGCAGGTTTTGGGGAAGGCAAGAGGCCGGGAGTTTAATCCTGGCCTGGTGGCATTTAAGCTGGGAGGAGTGTCATGACTGCTCCTCCCAGCACCTGCAGGAAGCAGGTGCTGTGGGGAAGGTGCTCTGCAGCCAGTGTGCAAAGGACTGTTTCTCAGAAAAGTGACAAACAGTAGGATGATCCCAGGGCAGTTCCTTAGAACAATCATAATGGCTAAGCGCATGTCCAAAGAATGGGATTGAAAGATGCCTTTATTTTGGTGCCAAAAGAAAAAAAGGTTGAAGTGTGCACATAGGAACAGTCTTCATGGTTCATGGATGGTGACAGCGAGGCAGTAGGTGAAGCCGCTACTTACTCCACCGTGATGTGGAATCCATCAGAGTGCCCGTCTGTGGCCTCCCTACGAATGTGCCTAGGAAGACAGTGGAAGATGGGCCAGGTGTTTGGACCTCTGCCATCCATGCAAGAGACCCAAAAGGAGTGGCAAGCTCCTGGCTTCAACCTGGTCAGCCCTCGTCATTGTAGTCATTTTGAAAACTGAGCGAACAGATCCAAGATCTCACTCCCTCTTCCTCCATCACTCTGCCTTTCCTAGTTTCATGGAAATGCTTATTAGGGAAAAAATTAAGTGCGATTTCAAAATTCTTTGCACCAAAGTCAACTTATCTCTTAATTCCTTATTTTCATGAACCTTTTTGAAATACCCATATGAAGGCTTTAGCTGTTTCAAGTATGAACTTGGTTGCCTGTATCCCTGAAGCTTAGGGAACATGTCCCTGCTTGTGGCAGGAAGAATATTTGATTTTACATAAAGATGACAACAGAAATATTCTTCTTTCTGTAATCTAGGTGCCTTCATGCATTCACCCTTAGTAACTCATTTGCCATGAATTACCGTGTGTGTGTGGTGAACATAAAACTGATAAAAATGATTCTCGTTTTTGAAAGATTTGTTTCTTTGATTGCTTGAAGGGCAGAGTTCCAGAGAACAGAGAGATTAAGATCTTCCATCTGCTGCCTCGCTCCCCAAGTGCCTGCCCTGATGGGCGCGGGGCCAGGCTGAAGCCAGGAACTTGGAATTCCAGCTGGGTCCACCACGTGGTGGCAGTGGCCCAAGAGCTTGGACCATCTTCTTCTGGTTTCCCAGGCACATAAGCAGAGACTTGGATTGGCAGTGGAGCAGCTGGGACTCAGACCAGCACTCAATATCAGGTGCTGGTACTGCAGCAGGGACTTCATCTGCTGTACCATGCCTGTGCTGACCATGTTTTGTTTTAGTTTTTAAAGATAGATTTTATGTATATATGTATGTATGATCTATCTGAATGACACAGGGAGACATCCTTCTGACAGCCAGAGCTGGCCCAGACTGAGGCCAGAAGCCAAGAACTCCATCCAGATCTCTCATGTAGGTGGCAGGAACCATCACCTGCTGCCTCCCAGGTACAGTAGAGGGAGCTGCATTAGAAATACAAAAGAGAGGGCACAGCCCAGTAGCCTGGTGGCGGAAGTCCTCACCTTGCATGTGCAGGGATTCCATATGGGTGTCAGTTTGTGTCCCGGCTGCCCTGCTTCCCATCCAGCTCCCTGCTTGTGGCCTGGGAAAGCAGTCAAGGATGGCTCAAAGTCTTGGGAACCTGACCTATAGAGGAGACCCAGAGGAAGCTCCTGGCTCCTGGCTTCAGATCAGCTCAGCTCTGGCTGTTGTGGTCACTTGGGGATTGAATCAGGAGATGGAAGACCTTCCTCTCTGTCTCGCCTCCTCTCTGTATATCTGACTTTCCAATAAAAATAAATAAATTTAAAACAAAAAAATACGGAAGAGCTAGGACCCAAACCAGGCACTCCAGTGTGGGATGTGGGTATGCCGAGGAGCAGCTTACCTGGTTGCATCACAACACCTGTCCCGGATTCTGCTTTGAATGAACTTCTCCCTTAAGCCCTGCTACAACCTGCCAACTTCAGGGCTAAGCTTTTGAAGGTGGGTCAAGTTTTGAGTGAGAATTACAACTGAAACCATTCCGTTTTCAGAGTTTCTTCTGTCATCTTCAGCTCCTGAAAATTGCTTTTATTATTTTTTTAAGATTTATGTATTTTTATTGCAAAGTCAGATATACAGAGAGGAGGAGAGACAGAGAGGAAGATCTTCCATCCGATGATTCACTCCCCAAGTGAGCCGCAATGGCCGGTGCTGCGCCGATCCGAAGCCGGGAACCAGGAACTTCTTCCAGGTCTCCCACGCGGGTGTAGGGTCCCAAAGCCTTGAGCCGTCCTCGACTGCTTTCCCAGGCCACAAGCAGGGAGCTGGATGGGAAGCGGGGCCGCCGGGATTAGAACCGGCGCCCATTTGGGATCCCGGGCATTCAAGGCAAGGACTTTAGCCACTAGGCCATGCTGCCGGGCCCTGAAAATTGTTCTTAGATCGTACTGGAACGTTTGGACTTGTGGAGTATCACTGTGACCCTTGGGAAGCAGTTGATCCAGCCCCCTGGCTGCTCTGCCCCAAGGCGAACCCTCTGGTTTTTCTCTTCACTGTCATTTTTGTTCCTTCTCACCCTCCTCTTGTCTCTCAGTGCTCCGGTTCTGCAGGTCTGAGCATCCTAGGACGCCCTGTCGTTGTCATTCTGTTCTTCCCTGCTCACAGCCTCTCATAGCCTCACACAGACCTTTTCCCACATTCATCCATTCTCTAGCTCACAAGGGTTCTCTCCATCATGACCCTGGTGATGGCCCATCCATACATGCCTTTCAGATGCAGTCACTGCACATGGATGTGTCCATGTCTGGGCGCTGTGGGTACAGAGCTGCCCACAGAGCTTGCACTCTGCCAGCAGAAAAAGACCCATGGCCAAGTGAGCATGCAGGACGCTGGTGGTGGGCAACAGGGTGGGATAAATAAGGACACAGGCCCCGCAGTTAGAACCATCTTTTTGCATGATGCTGCCAAAGATGATATGGTGTTTGAACCTCTGGCTGCAGGGATACCACTGCCCCTGGCCTGATGGCAGATTCTCACCTGGCCCACAGTGCCCAGGACCCTGGGCCTGGAGAAGAGTAAGCCAGACAGGTAGAGATTTCAGAGAAAGAAAGGATTCAGATCGTGAGGACTTTGGATTTTATTCTGAAATGAATACACTGTTTTCATAATGTCTCTTCTAGTGATACAATATAAATGCCATAGGATGCACCGTCTTTAGCTCTGTGGCCTCAAGTGTAGTCACAGCATCGTGTGGCCATCGCCGCCCTTTGTCTCAGAACCCCCTCATCTGCCCAAATTGGAATTCGGAGCTCATCAAACACTCGCTCTCGCAGCTGGCATTCCTGGCAGTTCCCTTCTCCTTTCTGGCTGTGTAAACTTGGCTACTCCTTGCGCCTCCTGTAAGTGGAGATGGCTTCCTTCCCTCAGCATATCATCCTCAAGGTGGGACCAAGATTGCAGCCTGGCTCAGAATCACCTTTCTTCTCCTGTGGGTGATGTTATCCCAGCAGCCAGGACTGCTCCTCACCGCGTTATGTATCACTTAGCCATGCAGATTTTGAGCGCAGCTGGGACCTCACTCATGTTTTCACCGTGAGTTGAGCAGATTGTGGTCAGGAAAGGTGGGAACCGGCTGACAAAGAGGCTATGGCAGGAACTTCACGTGTTAGGTGGCGATGGCTTCCATCAGGAACATGTAGTGGGATATATTTGGAGGAACTACTACCATTTCCTTAAGGGTTACAGGTGGGGGTGTGAGAAGAAGGCAAGGTGAACGCTGACACCCAGATGTGTCTGGTTAAGCCAGAGTAGTAGCCTTTTCAGGGCCTCAGGAGCTCCAAGTTTAACAGGTGTTGGGGATAGAGATTAGTGAGAGTTCTAATTTGCGTTTGCTTCAGCGTGGCTGTCCTTTCGAATGGAGGTGTTGATGTGCAAGACTGAATTCAAAGGAGAGATCTAAGCCAGGAATGGGAATTTGGAGTTGCTCAACTAGTTCTTGTGTTTAAGCCGCCAAATCAGAGGAATCACCAAGGAAATGAGTTTAGGCAGAGAGGAAGACCCAGGACTAAACGGGAGGCCCTCCAGGAGGAGGAGCTGGGAGAAAGACCAGCAAAGGCACACACAAACGCAAGGTGATGCCAGGGAAGCCAAGGACACAGTGAGACAAGGTCATGGTCATCCTGGTGAGAGCAGACTGAGAATGGACCACCGAGGCCAACAGCTTGGCAGTCACTGGGCCCCCACCATCACCTGCCAAGGAAGTCCCAGGCATCTGTTGGCCCAAATCCCTTTCGTTTAACTTGGCGTGTTCTGCTCCCTCCCACAGCTTGCTCACACCAGGTCATCCTTAAATATCCACTGAGTGGATCAGTGGCCAGCACACCCTGCAAGGGGACACAAGGCATAGCAGCCCTCCCTACCCAGCCACTCCCTACCCCAAACACTCACCAGGTCATCCTCAGCTCCGAAGCAAAACTGCTCTGTCCTTGTCACTGATGTCGCCTGTTCCAGGAGCACAGGCTACGCCCAGAAAAGAGCTATGGAAGGAGAACAGAAGCACACACAAGAGTGGATCAGAGGAGGAGCTGCCCTTGGGCCTTTTTTGGGTGATTCTTTCTGTCTTCTCTTAGGAATTGTCAGGAGCTCCAGACTTTTGGGGCGGGGGGGTTCCATTTGTGCTCTAATTTAGATCCGGAAACATGTTCTGGAGCTATAGGAGGCAGATCATCTACCAGTCTCACGTGGGTCCCCTACCTCTACGGAGATAGCTAAGGATGTCATGATTTCATTAAATGTCGAGGGATGAATTAATAAGCATGTCAAGTCAGTGACTATACCAGTACTTCTCAAAGAAAGAGCAGAGTCCTGCTCCCACTTGTTAATGTGGGAGAGGAATGAGTCCACACTAGCACTCATGCACAAATGCCCATAGCAACCTCACTCTTAGTAGCCACAAAGTGAAATCAGCCCCAAGCGTCTGTCAGATCCATGCAGTGGAATGCTATTTAGCAAGCAAAAGGACTAAGTCTAACTACATGCTAGAACATGGGAACTCTATGTCAAGACAGAGGAGCGGGTCCCAGAGGGCTACTTGTCGAGTGACCCATGCATATAAACTGACCAGAATAGACATATGCTTGGAGACAGGAAGGTCATTCGTAGTTGGGGAGGCTGGGAGAGGGGAGAAATTCCTGTTGATGGATCCATCATTTCTCCCAGGAATGCTGGGAAAGTTCTAAACTTGTTTTTGGTGGTGGATGCACCACTCAATGAGTATACTGAATTCTATACTTTGAGTGGGCGAATTGCATTGTACATCAACTACAGCACAAGAGAACTGCTGCATTAAACAGTAGAAAGAGGAAAGACATAAAACTTAAAAATCAGAGTCTCCTCTCTGGAAGAAATCTCCATGACCCGAGGCAAACACCCCAAGACTGATGAACGTGGTATCCGGGGTTCACCGACCAGAGGAAAGCTGTGGTCTCGGGTGGCCAGTGCCAGATCACAGGGGCATGGAACTGTAGAGCAGCTCCTTGGCAGCCTTGGAGATCTCTGCTTTCACGTGTGTGCAGGGATTTACATCCAAGTACCTCCAGCTCTGCAAGGTGCCAAGTTTCCCTTGCCTGTCAGGTGCCACAGAGCTCTGGGCTGCGCTTTCACAAAATGAAAACCCGGCGTGCTTTTGCCATTCCTCGTGAGGATACCACCTGCTCATCCAGATCCATGACCTTCCCAGCTGACTGCCCAATGTGGACAGCTGGTCACGTTGAGGCTGAACCCATCGCCACTTCTGAAAAGACTGAAGCTGTGGATACAGCTGTCCCGGGGGCGGGAGAGTGGTTGGTATCCTAAGCGGGTATCTGGAGACTTGATTTGCAACACGCGAGTCTTCAGGCCTGGCTGAGGCAGCCACGTGCATCTTCGGTAACAGTGTCCTGCGGCTGCTTTCCTTGCCTAGCATTCAGGATCAACAACCCTTGGGGCCTTTGCTAAGAAAATCCCAAGAGCGAGGGCCAATCCAGAGGTCTGCAGACTGTATCAGAGGTCAGCTGTGAGCACAGTGTCCCTTATGCCGGTCTTTGCAGGGAACCTGCATAGCCTTGCTGTGCTGGTGATATGGGCCCACCTCTGCGTAAGTCCGGAAATCTCTCTCATTGCCTTTACACTCAACAACTGTTCCTAGACTTCAGTTCTAGAGACTTCTATTTGCTCCTCATGTGTCTCTGGCCTGGTGGACTCTGGAGCCTGCCATGGTTTTACTGTAGGTTTTACCTACAGTGCCACATTCCTAGACACCTACCTGTGCCAGAGCCACAGAAGTCTTCTCTAGGATCACTGCCTTGACTCCCACCTGCCATCCCCATGGTGGGTCACCTTCCTCAGGCTGTCCTGAGACTAAGCCTGTCCTCCCTGACATAACCCACACCCTACCACGCACATGCGCATAACCATAGACACATGTACATAGATATGCGTGCATGATCACACATGTGTGCATATGTACACAGGTAACCATGCACACATACATGGATAAACATATATACACATACATGCACAAGTCACATATGCCAAATATACACACACATACACAATCACAAATGCATATACACATGCACTTATGTGCACACACATGCAACACACATATATATACACACACAGTCTGCCTTGGCACCAGCCAAAGTGCCTCTCTTTGGTCCATACCAACATCTGTGCTCAAGCAGCCATAAATGTTATTTTGTGTCCCCCCCCCCAAAAGGAAATCCTCTCTCCATTTTACTTCTCTGACATTCGTTTTTTAAAAGATTTATTTATTTTTATTGGAAAGAAAATAAGACTTATGGAGAGAAGGAGAGACAAAAAGATCTCCCATCTACGGTTCACTCACCAAATGGCCACAATGGCCGGAGCTGAGCCTATCTGAACCCAAGAGCTAGGAGCTTCTTTCAGGTCTCCCACGTGGGTGCAGGGTCCCAGGGCGCTGGACCGTCCTCAGCTGCCTTCCCAGGGCCACAGGCAGGGAGCTGGATGGGAAGCAGGGCTGCCGGGACATGAACCAGTGCCCATATGGGATCCTATTGGTTACAAGGTAAAGATTGAGCCACCACACCAGGCCCCTTCTTAGGCATTCTTAATGTGTCCTGTGCTAACACTTTACCGAAACAAAAATGCTTTAAAAAATAATTTTAAAATATAGCTAAAAGATGCATAACTTGGAGTCACAAAAGACTGTGAAACCTGCACTTAGGCTGCTTTGTTTTTTCAATAATGGGTGTTTTCACGAACTTTGCCCACTTGGAGTCCAACATTTTTGGTCGAAAAGCACTTATCTTTGAATTTCATTTTCCACTAACCTTTTGAAGACCCCTCAGGTGTATCTTGTCCTGTGGTCCTGATGAGCTAGCTGGAATATGGCCAGACCAGGTGTATCGACACTTGCTTTAAAGGTAGCTTTATTTCCCCCCGCAAAAGAAATTCCCTCTGCACTTTACTTCTTAACACTTAGAGCTTGGAAGGGGAGGTGCAGGTCAAATCCCACATGCAAGCACTGGCAGATGGAGCACCTGGATCCACCTGCTTGCTGATACCGTGGGGGGCAGTGATAGCTCCAATAGTTTGACCCTCCTGGCTTCCACTCCGGTCGTTGCCGGCATCTGGGAAGTAAGCGGGAAAATGAGAGCTCTTGATCTTCCTCACTACCTTTCCAAACAAAAAAAAAAAAAAAAGAAAAAGAAAAGAAAAAAGAAAAAGAAAAGTAAAACAAGGTCAAGGGTAAGAACAATAGTTTAGAATGTTATGTAATTCAAGCTTCATGTTCCAACGAAAGTATCTGTCAGTGATCTTAGATCCTTGTCTGGATTAAAGACTGAAGTCGTGATTCCGTCTCTTCTCCCTAATGAAAATACCTGATTATTTCATTTCTGTTCCCCCCACACACAAATAAGTTTTTCTGGTGAGTGTCTTTGGCATTTGCAGGTGCACAATTTTCTCAGAAAATTGGGGTGGCACATAGAGAATCTTAGGTGTAGGAGTGGGAATACAGATTAAAGTCAAAAGCTGAAAGATTAATTTCTTTAAAAGAGAAAAAAAATGAAGAGAATTACATGTTCCCATCACCAGAGGATAGATTTATTTAATTCTTTGCTTTGGATCATGAATCCAATTACTAACACTTTATGCGATTATAGTTGTTTCCTGAGATTGCAATTTACAAATCAAAGATAGATTCCCCAGGCAGATCTTAAGACATCTTTAAAAATGAAAAATTTAAACACATGTAAGAGCAGAAAGAACAATGTAAGCTGAGGAGCCTTCAGCTGGCTCCCCTGTTCTTTAAAGCCACAGGAAATTCTATTCTGCCCCAGATAGAAAGTGACCAGAACCCACAGGTGTATCAGCAAGCCCGCAGAATTCAAGATCAAAGACAGAAATACCCACTTCCGCTGAAATCAGGTTGGAAAATAAGCAAATTGGAGAATGGAAAGATGCCTAATTTTAAGACGTGCTGTAAAACCACAATAATCAAAAACAGTCTGACATGAGCATAAGGACCAGTGGCACGGGACTGAGGGTCCACCTGTACACCCATATCCACATGGTCGATGGCACCAAAGGCAACTCAGGAAAGGACGGCCTTTTCTCTCGTTTGTGTTAGAAAAAGAAAGAATCTCCATGGAAAAGGGGAACCGTGACCTGTTCCTCAGGCCAAGCCCCAAACAAAGCAGCTTAGACTGCCCAACTCTTAGAAGAAGACATGGAAGAAGTCTTTCTGAACTTGGGTTGGGCAAAGATTTTTCCTAGAATACATAAACAGCTTAATACTTTTAAAAAGATGACTGATTGGATAGCACCAAAACTGAAGACTTTTCTAAAGTACCTGGGACTGAAAACAGTCGCCTGGAAGCATTGTATCTATACTGAATGGTGCGTTCTTTCCCCCTCGTTGTTATTGCCTACACAGCAAACAATATGGTACATCAGCTATTTATATAGCATTTCCATGGCACTGGTTAGCCTAAGTCATCTGGAGACGGTTTAGAGGCACTGCAAGGGGTGTGGAGGCTGTCTGCAAAAGGCCTTGAGCATCCTTGGATTTTGACATCCAAGGAAGGTCCCTGTGGATTCTAGAATGTTTTCACTGTGCTGCGTTAGATCTCTGGATGAACAAAAGTTCCAAATCACAGAATTCTCAGGTGAGCAGGCATAGACAGACGGACATCAACCTGCTTTCCATCGGAAGAAATATCAGATCTGTAGCCCAAGCTGTGCTGAGCAGGAGTGTTTTGAATGCATCAGACCTCAACTTGAGTTTCAGGGAACAGAACTGAACCTGCCTATTTGTAGGGTTTATGTGATTATAGAAGCGGACAGTGTCCAGCGGGCTTCCATAAAGCATGGCTTTCAACCTTCATTTCTGCTGCTTTCGGCTTGTTTCAGGAAGGATTTAGTGTGCTCACAGAGTTATTGTGCATGTTAATAAAATGGCCTAAGAGGTAGGAGAGTGCGTTTTGAGGGGAAGGGAGAGGTTGAATGCAACCAGCCACGAAGTTAGTGCCCGGACAGCAGACCCATCACACACACACACAGACACACAGCAGCAGCAGACCCATCACACACACACACACACACTGCAGCAGACCCATCACACACACACACACACACACACACACACTGCAGCAGACCCATCACACACACACACAGACACACAGCAGCAGCAGACCCATCACACACACACACACACAGCAGCAGCAGCAACCCTCAAACTTGGCTTCTGAATTTTCACACTAGTAGTTGGTGTCATAAACAAGTAGGAAAGTCGTGGGTATGTCGGAGTTAAAATGATCAGCAACAAAACATCTAAGGGGTTTTGTGAAGAAGTGTGTGTTCCTGATACAGAGCCCAGGAAGTGTATTTGCAGGGAACCAGGACAGTGGAGTGCCCTGCCCTGCCCCTCCCGTCCCCAAGCCCGTGGCCAGCAAGGACTGCTGGACACACACAGCTGGCGAGAAGCAGATCTGCCTGGACACGCAGAGTGTGCAGCTGGAGCACGGAGGCCAGAAAAATGGCTTATTCATTCCCAGAGATGGGAAATGCACTGCCGAGTGTTGTGTAAGAAAAAGTCCCATCCCACATGTCCCACACAACTGAAGCGGGACTTCCTTGTTTTATCGGAGCACAGAAATTATGCAAGACATACTATTTGTCTCATGTGTCTCTGATTTTAGAGCAGTTATGAAGAACTTGAGAGTAAACGAACGCTGGTAAGAAAAGTATCACACTCTACGGGTAGTTGTAGAAAACAGTGCCGATTGGAAAATCGTGGAGCAGTTAAAAAAAAGTTACATTTTTTAAATTTGGGTTTGAAAACCAAAATGATACTTTAAGAATTCAAAGCCTCGTCTTTAAAAAGTAGGTAGAATGTCTTGATCATTTGACATCATACAACGCCATGTCCCTTAAGTAAGAGTCATGACTGTGTGTGTTTCAGTTGATAAACATATGCGTATCTTTAAAACAAAGACATTTACTTATTTATCTAAAAGGCAGAGTTAGAGAGAGAGAGAGAGAGAGAGAGAGACAGTCCATCCACTGGCTCAGTCTCCAAATGTTAAGGGCAGTTCTGGGCCAGGCGGAAGTGAAGAGCTTGGATTTCTATGACATGGGTGTCAGGGATCCAACATTTGGGGTCATCTTCCATAGCTTTCCTACGCACATTAACAGGGAGCTGGACTAGAAGGGGAGCCGTAACAGGTAACCAGCCCCTAAACATGTGACTAATACATGTTGATTATCATTGTAGGTGATACAAGGGGGGAAAGGCACTGAATAACTTTTTATTCTTTCAGTTTTGATGTTCCTAGATATCTAGAACCGTTCCTGTTCACGCTGAATCGTCTTTTTTTTTAGATGCAAACACACATGTCTGAAATTATTTCATCCATGTTATTCACCTTTGTTGCTGGCGTTACTCTCAGCATCCCCAGTTTCCAAAAAAAAAAAAACATGCATGAAAATTAAATGGGGAAAGAAGAATTTCCCTCGACCCTCTTAAATGAGGTGGAGCCTGTGAATTACTGATGGAAGCCAGGTCAGCACAAGAAATACATACCAATCTTCCCACTATTTTGAAGTCTTCCTAAAAGTAAAAAAGTAGTTAGTCTCAGAGCTTTGTACACTATTTTAACAAAGCGTGATAAACTTTGAGAGCGAGCGGGAACTAGAACTAACGGGAGACAAAGGCTGTTTGAGTGAGGTTTGCGGATTCATCCTCATCTTGCTGTGTTTCTCAGGTGAAAAGAGTCGCTCACCAAATGCCATTAGGGCAGGAGAAAGGAGACTCCGTCCTTCTTTTAGGTAAAAACAGGGAGGGCGGAAAGTTCTTGCATTTGCTTTTCTTAGCTGCTCTTTCAGCTCAAAACCATCAGTATGCCAATGCGGCATATTTGGAAGTGGCATATTTTGACTTAGTTTTTAAATATGTGTTTTTATTTAATATTTACTTATTTTTATTGGAAAGTCAGATCTACAGAGAGAACAAGAGACAGAGACAAAGATATTCCATCCACTGGTTCACCCCCCCAAATGGCAACAACAGCAGGGGCTGAGCTGATCTAAAATCAGGAGTTAGGAGCCTCTTCCGAGTCTCCCACATGGATACAGGAAACTGGATTGGATGTGGAGCAGCCAGGACAGGAAGCAACACCCATATGGAATGTCAGCGCTTGCAAGTGAAGAATTATCCTGTTGAGCCATGGCACTGAACCCCTCCACCCCCCGATTTATTTTTATTTGAAAGTCAGAGTTACAACAAAGAAGAAAAGACAGAGATCTTCCATCCACTGGCCCAGATGGCTGCCATAGCCACAGCTTGGCCTACCCAAAGATGGGCGCCAGGAGCTTCTTCCGGGATTCTCACATGGGTGCAGGGGTCTTCCACTGCTTTCCCAAGCACATTATCAGGGAGCGGGGTTGGAAGTGGAGCAGCCAGGATCCGAACCGGTGCCCGTATGAGATGCCAGCACCATAGCTAAAAACAGGGACTGCAACTCCATGGACCCGGCACCAAGGCAACATATTTTTAATACTAGCCTAGCTTTGAGCAAATATCTAATCATAACAACAACATCAAAAAAAAAAAAAACCTTTACGGATGACCCAATATTTAGTCGTTTTATTGGAGTCCTTTTTTCTATTTGTATACATATATTTTTTTTAATTGGGATAGTGGCATTAATGGCTTTTTCTTAGTCTTTGTCTTAGAAATAATATCAAATTAAAAATGACATGACGGAAGATGTGCTTTAAAATAGTAAAGGTATAGTAGAAGGGGATGAGATGTAGATGAAAGAAAATCAATATGTGTTGATGAATGTGGAGGCTGCACAGATGGTGCCACTGGATCCATTCTCTCGACTGTGTTAAGTTTGAAATTGTCCCTGGTGACTTGGGGAGTCCCTGCAACAACAGCTGCAGCATCCTGGTGTCTTCCGTGGAGCTTGAGCCCCTTGAAAAGCAGACACTGCATCCCTTCTCCACACACACACACACACACACACACACACACACACACACACACACACCGGAACTGATGTGTCTACCCTCAGTTGCGGCAGTCCTCAGGGATCTGCTTCAATGCCTCTGGCTTGAAAATTCTCCCCGAGGGAGCAGTCCCAGACCTTGCCATTGGCTCCTCTTCTGGTCTGGAGACTGGGGCTTATCTGGGAAGCTTCCCTCACACTAAGACTCTTGGCAACACAGTTTTGAATTGGGAAATAATAATGAGCCCTCCTGCCCCAGGAGTCCTCCCAAGCTCCGCTGGGCTGCGCTAGCCTGCCCCTGTTGCTAGATCCCTGAAGCTTCAACCGTCCTGTTCAGAGTGAATCTACTAAAGTAATTGCATAAACTGTGGTTTTGACAACATCCAGGAAAAAGCTGGAGAGCAGAACATTTAACATCAAAGACATAAAAATATTTAAGAAATACGCTTAATCACAGGAGGCTGTGGTCTTAGCAATTACAGAAAAGCTAATGGATCATAATTATTTTCATCATGAAGGTCCTTATTGTGTCTGAGGGTGGGCATGACACCAGGTCACGGGGGGCGGGATCCCTGGCAGGCAGTGGGGACTCAGCTGCCTTCAGCCTCGGCCTCACCACTGTGCTCAGTCCCTGGGTCAGCTCTAGCAGCATCTCCTCCACGGCTACCTGACGCACACGTGGCTTGGGACACACAAGCCACTGAAGACTCTCTAAAGGTCTATGCCCCAGTGTGCTTTCCTGTCTTGGTTTGTTTGTTTTGAAAGGCAGAGAGAGAGAGAAACAGAGAGAGACAGAACTCCTGTCCACCAGTTCAGTTCCCCCAGAGCCCTCAGGATTGGGGAGCTGAGAGCTGGGAACCCCATCTAGCACTGATATGGGACGCTGGTGTCTTGAACTTATGCACGCCACTAAACATCTACTCTCTTAATTGTTTAAAAAAGATGTGTTTATCTTACTTGAAAAATCAGAGAGAGAGAGCGAGAGAAACAGAGAGAAAGATCTTTCATCTGCCATTTCACTCCCCAGATGGCTGCAATGGCCAGAATTGGGTCAATCTGAAACTGAAAAACAGGAGCTTCCTCTGGGTCTCCCATTTGAATGCAGGGGTCTGATGCCTTGGGCCATCCACCACTGCTTTCTCAGGCCACTCTCCTAATTTTTACAAACCAGAAACAAAGGTTCAGTTTTTATCTTATTTTTATTGATCAATTTTATGTTGATCTTTTTGAACATTGCCACTTGGATCCCTGTTATAGGTGATAATTCTTACATGGTGTTTCATACCATGGTGGTGGGAGTGATGCTCATATTTGAGTAAATGTGGTGAAATTTATACCGTATACATTCATCATAGAGAATTCAGATAGCCCAAAGCGGGCCATAGGCAGATGCCTGTTTCTCTTCCAACATCCCTCACAATAACAGTGTAATGGGGTATGTGTCTTCAGAGGCATGTAGAAGAAAAACCAAGGATATATATGAATTCTTGGGAAAGTTTCCAGAGGAAATGAAAATCTAGGGAGACAGAATAACATCTGAGGGGTGTGGCCATTCTCCTTTGGGTGGGGATGGGCCTTCTGTTGTCAACTGTGGCGGTTTGAATTGTGTATTTAGTCTTTATTTGGATAATAAACAAAAGAGAGAGAGAGATTATCTTCCATCCTTCATCCGTTGGTTCACTTTCTCCCGGTCCCCCTACAACAGGCAGGGCCCAGGCCAGACCAAAGCCAGGAACTGTATCTGAGTCTCCCCTGAGCATGGCAGGGGCCTGCGTTCTTGAGCCATCTTCTGCTGCTGCCCAGGCACAGTAGCAGGGAATGGGATCAAAGTGGAGCAGCTGGACTGGAACTGATGCTCCTGGATGGGATGCAGGCGTTCCACGTGGCAGCTTAACTCTCTGCATCACTGCACCTGCCCCAGCTGGGTTTGAAGAGGAAGAGGGTGGCACATGGATGCAGAGACACACAGCAGACCTCAACAGATTGGCCCCGTGATTACCACAAGCTAGTAACACAGCTAGTAACACTCAAGCTCAGGGCACTTCCCTTTCCAAGAGTTTGGGTGGCAAGTTTTATCTTAATTTTTATTTTGTTTTCAAAAAGTTTCTCCCTGAGTGTAAGATCAAACTTGAAATCATGAATCTCTCTAAAAGAGTGCCAGCCCCTCTTCCACCACGCTTTTTTTAAAACTCGGGAATCTTTGCTGATTCTTAGGAAATGTGGCTGAATGAGGCAGCAGTACAGCTGTCCACTGACCACGTGACGTCCAGTCCCTGCCTGCAGGCCACAGGGGGAGATGATGGGTGAGGCAGGTGTGCAATTTCCAACAAGGTGTCTGGTGAACCTTTACACAGCTTCTTAACTCACGTAGGCATTGGCTTCCCTGCCGTTGTTAATTCAGTTTGGATAGATTTATGCATATGGATTCTTAGGCTCGCCTTTTATTTGCAATAGGAAAGTTCTTCTTTCAGGGCACCTGCTTGCCACAACGGCTGAGATCAAGCATAGCAACCTTGTGACTTGAGGGAACAAACATGACAGTTCACACACACACACACATTCACTCTCATCTCTTAAACTTGCCACCAAAGAAATGATTATTTCCAAAACACATTATCTTAAACATTCTGTTTTCACATAGCTGATGCACATCTGGGTCAAATTAATCCATCTTTTCTTTTTTTAAATTGTGTTTGTACTTAATCATGGCTCCTCATCACAAACCTAGAAGACAGCAGTTATGACTGAATCTGACACGGTAACAAGCGTGCTGTCTCCTTGCCAGGGTGCCAGTTAATAACTGCATACCAGGAACTTCCAAAGTGTGCTGTTTCTTGTCTCTCTAGTTAATGGGTGACATTGACTTTTGACTTGTAATCTCCCTTTTGGGCAACTTTCTAGAATGGCAGCAATGCTTTGCAATTGGTTTTAAGTGATCATAGCACGTATGCATCCATTGTCATCGCCCGGAAGGCAAGGCGTGCAGGCCTTGTTGTGTGTGGATTTGCACGTGGAAAGTCATGTGTATTACAAAATATTTTTTTCAGACGTTTTGCTTTTAGCTTTGTAATGGATTGTCGCACTTGTATGTTCTCATCTGTAACTCTTTCAAACCTTAGGAGTTCTTCGATCACGTGAAGAAACTCTGGGACGATGAGGGCGTGAAGGCGTGCTTTGAGAGGTCCAACGAGTACCAGCTGATCGACTGCGCACAATAGTAAGTCAGTTCCCGCACGTCTTGCTGTCCTGCTCTGATTAGGTTCATGGCAGTTCTGCTGCCCAGCCAGTGTTCCAGAAGTCGCCTGAATGCAAGGAACAAGAAATTCACCCTTAGCTCTACGAATCGAAGTTTTACAAGAGGCACTCTTAGTAGATGGAAGACTGGCAACCTGATAGGAGTCAGTGCTTTGGGGATGAGCTACAAATGGTTTCATTCCATTTGGCCTGATAGTTGTTTTCTGACCATTCGCTGCTTTCCAACTAAGTTGGAATTTAACTAAGTTAAATTTGTGATCAGATATCCCCATGTTACATTTTAAAGTAAATAACAGTATTTCCCTTCAGAGCCAGGGTTCCTAACTAAAGTTATGTGGTTGTCCTAGACTTGTGAGGGGTAACTAGAATCTTGAAGATAGATGATAATGAATATAAGTAAATAATTTATTTAGAAGTATAATGAAAAGAAATAAGGATGCTAGTGCTAGGTTTGACACTTTCCTGTTTTCTTTCTGCTATTTTTAGGCCTATTTTCTTGCTATTAGAAAAGAATTATCCCCCCCCCCAAAAAAATATTGAATACTCAAGAAGTTGTAGATGTGTTGAATGTTTAGCTAACAAAAACTTTTTGTGGTTGGTTTTTCTGTAATTCTTCCGACAGCAAGACATGAGTCACTTTATGTATTTCTACAAACTCTTAAAAACCCACGCTTGAGCAGCATTAAATGCCAGCATTTAACATGGGAATGGGGGACGTTTCAGACAAGCCAGGGAGCTGGGTGGTGAACACAGGTCGAGTCTTTGTGTGGTTGGCTGAGCCTTTTCTGGTGAGTTCATCATTGAAGGGTTTGGCGTGTCCAGTGTTGCCAGGCCGATCTGAGAGAAGCCCAATGGCGAGGAGGAGAGCAACAAGAGGAGACCCTCAGAGGGCAGAGGGCCACAGAGAGGAGTGTGGGTTCCCTTCCAGTGCAATGAGCAGTTACCGTGTTCGTCTGCTGGAGGTTCCACGGGACACCTCAGGCCAGGCAGCTGGAGGGGGATGCTGGGATTCCAAGGTCAAGAGCAGGGGTGGGCAGGACAAGGGGTGGGAGGCAGGGGCTCAGGACAGCCCTGGCGGATCTGGATGCCATTCACTGTGGTGTGGTGTGAGATTGCATGTGCGGGAGGCTGTGAGTTGGAGAAGAGGCTGAAGGTGTGTGTGAGGGGGTGAGCAAGTTATCAAAGGAGCCAAGAGCTCCAAGGAGAAGCTGCTGGCTCCACCCAATGGCTGCCGCTGTAACAGAATGCCAAGCCTCTGTCTTTAGGAGGGAGAGGGGAGCAGGCAAAGCCCAAGAGGAGGCAGCAGCATCTGCCTGACCTCTCACGAGGACCTCAGGGCACCCTGGCAGCTAAGCCATCCCTGCAGGTCCATCCCTGCAGGAGGGTTCTTCCCTTGACTGCTGTACCTCCTGCATCCCCAGCAGTAGCCCAGTTTCTGGGTGGGACATGCCGTGGGCATGCCAAGGCACCAGCAGTTCCAGAGCACAGTGCTATATGCAAAGCCTTCGCAATACACACACGGCACAGCAGAGGCAAGACAGAGGGCAGGAGGTCAGGCCAGGCTGGCTGCAGGCACAGGCTTTCAGATGCTGCCTGGGAAGTCAGTGCAGGGGTGGAGTGCTCAACCAAGGGCAGAGGTCAGGGCGGGCAGGGAGACGACTACTGATGCTCATCTCCTCTGGCAACCAACCTCCAAGGACCAGTTGTGCCACCCTCGGCGCCCCAGCATCAGGTGCATGCAGCCAGCTCAAGAGCAGGTGATTTCCAAGTAGAGAGTGGAATAGGGGCCACCAGGGGCTAGGATGAGGGAGAGAAGGAGTTGAGTAAGAGGTCTCAAAGTCCAGGTAGACAAGATGGCTGAGCTCTGGTGTGCCACAGCACAGTGGGGACCTCAGTGTATAGTGACTTTTTGCAAAATTATGAAGAACTGTAAGACAGGAGTCCAGACATTTGCACCCCCAAGAAGAGAGGCGCCTACGGAGATGGGAATGCTGACCACCGCAGCTGGATGCCTACCATTGCACTGTGAATGGAAGCCTCACATGCTATGCTGTGAACATACTTTAGTGTCACGTGTTCATTTCATTGAAAGCCCGCGTGTCCTACAAACGTCACCAACAGGGTACAAACCTACTCTAAAATGACCACTGAGGCTTGTGTAAATCCTCCCTTGTGTGTGCTAAGGAAACTGCCTACTAATGAACTTGAAATTTGCTAGAAAAGTGCTTTGACATTTCTCATTTGCTGCTGTGCTTTACAAGTCCTGAAGTTGAGTTTGTGGGTCACTCTCATGGTACTTAGTGCAAAGCTGGGTTTCACCCCACAGCTGGTTGTGACCCCTGAGAACCAAAAGGACTGAGATTCAGAAGAGGGAGCATGGGGATGCTCAGGGGGTGCTGGGACACCCCAGGACATCACAGGAGGTGTCAGTGGGGCTATGTCAAGGGCAGGCTGTCCCCACGCACTCACTCGCCATCACTCCTTCTCTAAGACTGTTTTAGAGGAAGGCAAGGAGTATCAGAAAAGCCAGTGGTTGGGATTTCTAGGACAGCTCCTAATAATATAAATCACCCAGACTTGATTGGAAGATGATGTAGAATTGTGACTCAGCATCC
This sequence comes from Ochotona curzoniae, assembly GCF_017591425.1. NCBI lineage: Eukaryota > Metazoa > Chordata > Mammalia > Lagomorpha > Ochotonidae > Ochotona > Ochotona curzoniae. Next base: position 37,574,367 of record NW_024466607.1, on the reverse strand, counting down.
TTTTTCAGCGTCTCTTGACCAAAACCTGGCCTTGAGGGATACTCAGTGCTGCTCACTGTCTTAACGGGCATTTTGCTGAAGAAAAAGGAATGGCAACTCATTCTTGCATCCCCAGGTTGATAGAATGTATAGGTTAATGTAAGATAGAATGTGTGAAAGTAAATCTTTTAAAAAGGCATTAAGCCAACATGGTGGCATGGTAGGCTCATCCACCCATTACTTGTGACCCTAGCATCCCATAGCAGAGAGCTGGTTTGAGTTCTGGCTGTTTCATTTCTGATCCAGCTCCCTGCTGGCATGCAGTACAGATGATCACCTGGGTGGGACTCCAGGATGAAGTTCCAGGATCCTGGCTTTGGCCCGGCTCAGCCCTGGCCTGAAGGTCCATTTGGGGAGTGAACTAACGGATACAAGATTCTGTGTATGTCTGTGTGGGCGGGGGGAGAATTCTGCCTTTCAAAAAATATGTTTCAAATAAATAAAGGGACATGATGAGGGGCATATCAGGGTAAATTGCCACCTGGCCTACTGGCTCCAGCTACTCAGCTTCCAATCCAGCTCTTTGCTAATGCTGCTTGGGAGAGTGTACCATGGCACAGGTGTTTGGGCCTCTGCCCTCCTTATTAGAAGACCTGGATGGAGGTCCAGGGTCCTGGATTTGACCTGGCCAAGTTCTAGCTATTGCCACTGCCTAGAAGAGTAAATATACAGATGGGAGTGCTTTACCTTCCAAATAAATAAACAAATCTTAAGCAAACAAGTGAAAGTTGCATGATGTGAGTCTGGTAGGTATTCAGGTCCCGGTTACAGCACTAACCCCTAGTGGGAGCTTTGGGCAAATCACCTAAGTGGGAAAAATAATGACATCTCTTCTCACACCATTATTGTTGCCTGGCACAGATAAGCATTACTGAAATGCTGTCCTTTTCAAGTGCACGGCAGACACAGAAAGTGAGGCCCAGAGAGGTAAACTGAGGCACCCTCACAACCTTGCAGTGACAGGCAAGATCATAGCTGAGATCTTTAAATAGCGTTTAGTTCTGTGATTACAAACTTAAGAGAACCCCGGATCCAAACTGCCCTCTGAGTGGTTTCCTGGGACCTCAGGCCAGGCCTCACCCTCCAACCCTATAAAGAGTGAAAACCCATCTTCCCAGCTCTCTTCCCCTGACCCGGGCAGCCCTGCTGGCCCACCACCCCAGACCTCACTCTCCTAGGTTAGTCGTCTGGTGACTTTTCCAGCTGGGGTAAACTCTCCAAGTCAACACACCTGGAAGTCAGTCATGTTGGATCAATAACCCCTTGCCTCTGAATAACCATCTCAGTTTTCCTCCGGGATCAAATTTGGGGTTTGAGAAATGAAGAATTTTTGGAAACAAGGGCCATTTCAGTAAGTGCGGTGAGCCAACATGTATGTCTGTCAAGGAAGATATGAGAAAAAAGTAGACGCTCCTTCCATCCGCTACCACCAGCCCTTCATAAAATTAGACTTTTTTTTTTAAGACTTATTTTATTTTTATTGGAAAGGCGGATATACAGAGAGGAGACACAGAGAGGAAGATCTTCCGTCCGATGATTCACTCCCCAAGTGAGCCGCAACAGCTGGTGCTGAGCCGATCCGAAGCCGGGAACCAGGAACTTCTTCCGGTCTCCCACGCGGGTGCAGGGTCCCAGGGTTTTGGGCCGTCCTCGACTGCTTTCCCAGGACACAAGTGGGGAGCTGGATGGGAAGCGGGGCTACCAGGATTAGAACCAGCGCTCATATGGGATCCCGGGCGTGCAAGGCAAGGACCTTAACCACTCACCACTGCGCTGGGCCCATAAAATTAGACTTTCACAGCACACCAGTAGAAGCACATGACCTTGGCATCCAGCCCAAAGGCCATGGTCCTTGTGCGGCTTGTGTGTCCTTGTGTGTCCTCCCCAGGGAACAGCCCACTCACTGCCCCATGCCCACACTCCAGGCACACGTTCTTGAGAAAAGGTGATAGTGAAGACCATTGGATTTGTGTAATTCAGCAAACAACTCCCCCTACTCAGGGTGCTTCCAGTGGGAAAAACTGACTTTCTCCCGGAAGTGCACTCCGCAGCCCAGCCTCTCCAGCCCTGGGCTTGCTCCTCTCACCCTGCCCAGGTTTCCAGCAAATTGACACTGCTTTCTCTTTTTCTCTCATCTCGGTTGCTCTCGGCAAAGATCTGGCTTATATCTCAGCGTGCCTCTGAGTGTGTTCCCCTACCCTACAGGACTTAGTGCTGTGACCTCGGATGCTTATTGTAAAGGAAGTCATTGTGACACCTGCTAATGCTGTTTCTTCCCTATCAGAACTCCCCAGAATATTTCGGGGAAGAGGTGCTTCTTGGTGATGCTTAAATTCCATTAAGGGGTCCAGAGACTAAGCTGCCAGTTAAGAATTTAGAGGCCGGGACTAGTGTTTGGCACAGGGGTTATAATGCTGTCTGATGTGTCCATACCAATGCCAGTTCGTCCTGGTTCTGCTTCTGATCCAGCTGCCTGCTAATGCACACCCAGATGATGACTCAAGTACTGTGGTTCCTGTTATCCACACTGAAGACCCAGGTTGGGTTCTGGGATCCTGGCTTCAACCTGGCTAAACCCCACTTATTACCATTATTTGGGGGGAACGAACCAGCAAAGGAAGACCTAGGTGTCCACCAAGAGTTAAAACCATAGTCTGTAGAAACTCCTGTCTTCTAGACAGCGGGGGATTGGGGAGAAGAATTTGAAACATAAGACAGAGGAGTAGCAGCAAGCCAGCCAACAGAGTTTGATGAGGTCATGCAATCAACAGGTGGGATGGGCAGCTTGTCAGAAAGACTTAGAGGATGCTCAATCTAAATCCAGAAACTGGAGTTTATATGGACACGGGGCCACTTATCCCTGCTGTTTCTCCTTCCCACTCCCTCTTTTGAGCTATTGCTGGACAAAGAGCTTTCTGGGCATGAAATTTATTCTAGGGTTTTATTGCCCAGTTTTATCTAACCTAGTAGTGCCAACAGCCCACCTGTAATAGGGTCAGGAGGCTTTTCCTGGATGTCTCCAGGCTGAGACCACCTGTGAAACTAACAGGGACATGGCAAGGTTTTGATGTTCAAATGCTGCTCTGCTTGCCAGGCACGCTCTGAGGGCACGGGGACTTCTTGTCTTGTCCCCTTGACCTCCCCAACACACGTAGGCTAATGGACATGTCCCTGTCACGGAAAGTACACAGCCGTGGACGCATCATGGAAAGGCTCGTGGACGGGAGCTCGGAGCAACCAAAAGGTGGAAAGAACCCAAATGTCCATCAGCTAGTACACGGGTCAATGAAATGCAACAGCACAGCCATGCAATGGAAGGTGTTTAGCAAGGAAGAGAAATGAAATGCTAATACATGGAGCAAAACAGAACCGGGAAAGGATGCTCAGCGAAAGACCCTGATTCTGTTTATGTGGAATATAAATGAATCTGTATGGATAAAGTGACCAGAGTAAGTCCAAAGAGACAGAGGTAGCTTAGCATTGACAAGGACTGAAGAGAGGGGGAAACTGAAATCAGAGAAAGGGTTTCCCCTTAGAAAATGGGTTTATTCTGAAATTGAACAATGGTAGGAGACTAAATTGTATACTTCAGAGTGATGGGTTTTCTGCCATATAAATCATGAGGGTACTTCAAAAAAGGTCATGAAAACCCCACATGATAAAACACACACATACACACACACACACACATCCAGGGCCTGGCGCAATAGCTTAATGGCTAAACCCTCACCATACAAGTGTCAGCATCCCATATGGGCATCAGTTCATGTCCCAGCTCCCCCCATCCAACTACCTGCTTATGGTCTGAGAAAGCAGGGGAGGACGGCCCAAAGGCTTAGAACCCTACAACTGCATTGGAGACCTGGAATGAAGCTCTTGGCTCCTCGCTTAGGATAAACTCAGCTGCAGCCTCTGGGGAGTGAACCAGTGGATGGAAGATCCTTTTCTCAGTCACTCCTTCTCTCTAGAAATCTGATCTACCTTTAAAAACCTACATCCAAACTTCAAATTTATGATATCTTTTTAAGATTTGTTTATTTCATATAACTTATTTTTTATGATGTTTACATAGTTGATTAGGGTGGGAAGGGTCGAGGGTTAGGGTAAAGTGGGCGAGACCACTATACTCAAAGTTTATTTTTTTTTCTTCTTCAGGTGTCTTGGGGAAAGTAGAGGGGCAAGCTTTTATTGTTTTTCCACGAACTTTTTGAAGCAACCCCACATGCCTTGGGTGAATTATGTCTCATTAAGAAAAAGAGAGATGTCAGGGAATGGCAGAATCCAAGCTGGAGCAGCCATGGGAGCAGCGTGGCAGGGTTGGCATTGGGTGCTGTCTTGGTGGGGCCTTGGGTGAAGGCTGCAATGCTGCCCCATGTGTGCTGAGCAGGGCTGCGTGTCCCAAGGACAGATGGAGGGCCGCGCCTGCGTTTCCAGTCCCCTCGCCAAGGCTGCAAATGAGCATATCTGTAGGCGCCTCCAAGCGCGGAGCAGAGAAAGATGCTGAAAGCTGCGAACATCTCTGCTGCTTGCCATGCTAGGAGTGGAAATTGGCCACAGCTACCTCGAGAAAGAGGGAATTTGGGCAGGTGTTTGGCCTGACAGTAAAAGACAGCGGTTAGGATACCCATGTCGCTGCAGCTTTCTGCCAGGGCAGACACTGGAGGCAACAGCGAGGGTGCCAGTGGTTGGAGTCACCGCCCGTGGGAGAGCTGCATGGAGTTCGCCACTCCCAGCTCCCGGCTCCAGGCTGACCAGAGGCCATTGCAGACATTTGAGCTCTCTCTCTCTCGCTCTCTCTCTCTCTCTTTCTCTCTTCCCTCTCTCTTCCCCACCCCGCTTTTCCCCTTCCCTCCTCCCAAATAGGTAACATTAAAGAGATTTTATTCTGTAACTTATCACCAAAGCGCATGTCCCCTAAGCCATGACAAAACATGATCACCTAACCATGGAACACAGCTATTCTGGGACAAAGACAATCTTATCTTCAGAATAGTTGTAGAGGGTCCAGTGCTGTGGTCTAGTGGCTAAAGTCTTTGCCTTACACGTACTAGGATCCCATATGGTCACTGATTCTAATCCCAGCAGCCCCACTTCCCATCCAGCTCCCTGCTTGTGGCCTGGGAAAGCAGTCGAGGACGGCCCAAAGCCTTGGGATCCTGCATCCGTGTGCTAGATGCAGAAGAGGCTCTGGGCTCCTGGCTTCGGATCGGCTCAGCTCCAGCTGTTGCAGCCACTTGGGGAGTGAATCATCGGATGGAAGATTTTCCTCTCTGTCTCTCCTCCTCTCTGTGTATCTGACTTTGCAATAAAAGTAAATAAATAAATAAACCTAAAAAAAAAAAAAGAATAGTTGTAGAAAGTGAGGCTTGGCTTAATGACTTAATGGACCTCAGAGTATGGGTTCTTAACACTTCAAGAGTGTGTCTCCCACAGACAAGAAAGAGCAGTGACGTGGGTCGAGTGATCCTGTGCTTCAGTTCCCAGGCTGTCCCTTGGTCACCTGCTGCCGTGGCCATGTTCATTCTGTACAGCCAGTGTGTGACCTGCATCCATTCTGTCCTAGAATGTGATACAGTCAGAACATCTGGAAAGCGTGAGCACATTGAAATTTTAACTGCGAAGTGGGATTTTTGAATACCATTTTCGGACACGATTTACCTGTCTATTGACCTGTGTATTTATTTGTTTGAGAGGTGCAGTGAGAGAGAGAGAGAGAGTGGTAGAGAGAGGCGGTGATCTCCAGCCACTGGCTCGCTCTCCCAGTGGCCGCAGTGGCCGAGGTGGGGTCAGAACTCCGTGCTGGTCTCCCATGCGGGTGCAGGCACCTAAGGACTTCAGCCGTATCTCCTGCTCTCCCAGATGTGTTCACAGGATGTTGGATGGAAAGCAGAGCAGCCAGGACATGCTCTCCAATGGAGCACGCCAGCGTTGTAGCTGGTGACTTCATTCACTGTGCCACAATGCCAACCCCCTTAAAAGAAACGCAACTGTCATAGGAAGTCAGTGTATTAGTCTGTGTGAGTTCTCTTGAATTCATTCAATATATAATAGTGTCCTGGATGCACATAAATGTTCTTTATATTTTTTTTTAATTTATTTAAAAGGCAGAATTACAGGGCCCGGCGCGGTGGCGCAAGTGGTTAAAGGTCCTCACCTTGCACGCCCGGGATCCCATATGGGCGCCGGTTCTAATCCCGGCAGCCCCGCTTCCCTTCCAGCTCCCTGCCTGTGGCCTGGGAAAGCAGTCGAGGACGACCCAAGGCTTTGGGAACCTGCACCCGCGTGGGAGACCCGGAAGAGGCTCCTGGCTTCGGATCGGCATAGTATCGGCCCGTTGCGCTCACTTGGGGAGTGAATCATCGGACGGAAGATCTTCCTCTCTGTCTCTCCTCTCTGTATATCCGCCTTTCCAATGAAAAAATAATAAAAATAAATCTTTAAAAAAAAAAAAAAAAAAGGCAGAATTACAGGAAGAGCTTGAGGTCTTCCATGCACTGATTCACTCCCCAAATGACCCCAACAGCTGGGCCAGGCTGAAGCCAAGAGCTAGGAGTTTCTTTCAGATGCCCCATCTGAGTGACAGGGGTCCAAGCCCCGGGTCACCCTGCACCGCTTTCCCAGGCTACTAGCAGGGAGCTGGCTCGGAAGCAGAGCAGCTGGGATTAAAATCAATACCCATATTGTATGTCTTCATTGCAGGTAGTGGCTTACTCCATTTCAGCCACAATGCCGGCCCCTACGTGTATGTTCTTATGGCCTTTATTTAAAGTCAAATTTGTCTTTATCCTTATTATTTAGATTTGCAAAACTGCCTGTGTTCCTGTTTGTGGGCACTGCAAGTGTTTTATCAACTCTGAAGTCTCTAAGTAGGTAGATCAGATGTCTCAGTGTTAACCTGTGGCATAATTCCCCATGTCTTTTAATCCTACCTTAGCAATCCCTGCCAAAAGTTTCAGATGGTTAAAAAAAAAAAAATGTTTTAAATCTCTCAGACTTCAGTCCCCTGGGTGGAGAGTTCCAGTGGCTTTCCATTTGCTATCTAATTTTATCCTCACACTTCGATGAAGGAAAGGATACCCAAGTGGTCTCTTCCGGGAAGATCGCCCCAGCGTCTGATGAGTGGTCCCCTCCTCTGGATCCTTGCTAAAGGCTGTGAGCACTGGGACTTTCTAATTTTTTCTAAAATTCAACAACAACAACAACAAAAATATGGAATTGCATTACAGTTCATTTCAGTGCAAAAAGTATAAGAAGTTTTCAAAAAGTTTATGGAAATGGACATTATGAAAAACTTCTGCATTAGATTTCAAAAATGTTTGCATGAAAATGCACTTACCTTTTAGTTCTATTTTCCTTGAACTTTTTGAATTACCTTCATGTATGTATAGTAAAATATAACAGACAAACCACTGGACTTGTGTCATAGCAATTCAAGCTGCCACCCATAGACCCCCTAAGTCCCAGACAGCCACAAGTTTGAGTCTTGGCTGCTCCACTTCTGATCCATTTCCCTGCTAATGGCCTGGGAAAAGCAGCAGGAGATGGCCCAGGTGCTTTGCATCCCTAGCACCACTCAGGAGACCCAAGATGAAGCGTCCAGGGTCTCCGGCTTTGGCCTGGTCCACCTCTGATCATTGTAGCCACCTGAGGAAGGAACCAGTACTTCATGGAAAATCTCCATCTTTAGCCTTCGCCCAACTCTGACATTTGAATTAATAAATCAATTTCAAAAACAGAAATCCCTTGATTTTTGATGCATTAGATCTTGTGAGGAATGGAAGCCTCTGCTATGCAGACCCAGCTGTAGTAGGTCCATAATGAAGGAGCGTGTGGTTGTTCTGATGTAAGGGGCAGTGAGGAGCCCAAGCTCAACCGTGGACCTTGCGTGTCTCCGTACTGGCACTCTGTTGGCTCCGGACAGCCAAACAGGTTGTGCTTCAAAAACCTGTGCCAGTTTCCAAAGCATGTAGCAGCAGAACTTACAGCAAATACCTAAGTAAAATGATGTCTTGTCAGAAAAAAATAGATTAAAGCAAGGTGTTGCCTTAGAGTAGAATTTATCTGAGATGTTGTCTGGTAACTTACTGAGCTCAAGCAGACCGTGGCCATCCTGTGACAAACAAAGCTGGCATTCCACGCTTGAGGGTGACAAGGTGCACCGCCCAGGCTACAGGGCAAGGGAGGGTGTGTAAAGGTTCCCAGTGTGTGTGCGTGAGGAGTTGCAACTGGTAGCAAAAATGGGGGCTTTTTAAAGTTAAGGAGACACGCCAGAAATGTTCTTCCAGTTGCGTTCTCAACAGTCCCCTACAACTCTTCATGGCTCTTACGTGAAGTCGGATCAGGATTGTTATGATACCACTAAAATGAGTTAAGTTTTTGTTCACTTATTTTTCTATTTTTTCTTTTATTTTGACAATCTTTACATAGTTAATTAGGGCACAAAGGTTCAAGGGCTACAAGAAAGTGGGTAAGACTATCATTTGCACAACTTTTTTCTATATCTAGGGTAAAAGGGGAGGTAAAGAGAGTAGCCCCACCCAGTCTCCCACCCCCACTTATTTTATTTATTTGAAAAGTAGAAAGAAGGACGGAGCTAACTCATCTGCTAGCTTAATCCCTAAATGGTCATAACGGCTGGGGCTGAGCCAGGCCAAAATCAGAAGCCAGCAGCAGTTCAAGCTGCGTTGCCCACACAGGTGGCGAAGACCTAACTGCTTGAGCCATCTGCTGCTTCTCAGGGTACATAACAGCAGGAAGCTAGGATAGAGAGCAGAGCTGGGACTCACACTCAGGCACTGTGATGTGGGGTAACCCAAGAACAAAAAGATAAATAATCCAATTTTAAAATCAGCAAAATGTCTGAATAGACATTTCCCCAGTAAAATAGACAGATGGCTGATAAGCTTTGCAAAGATGTTTGAGCATCTTTAACCATTAGGCAAATGTAAAACAAACCACTTTCCAATCACACAGATGGCTAAGATGAAAAAGTCAGATAAACACAGATGTTGGTTAGGAGGTAGGGAAACAGGCGCTCCCATTATTGACGGGAGTGTGAAATGGTGCAGCCACTTTAGAACACAGTCTTGTGGATCAAGAGAAGTTAGACGTGGGGTTATCGTATGGCCCAGCAGCTCCACCCCTAGTTATATCCCAAGAAAACAGAAAAGTACATCCACAGGAAGTTCTGTACAGATGTTCCAAGTTGCATGACTCACAATACCACAAAGAATGATGAACAGGTGTACAAAATGTAATGGAACCACTTTAATGGATGCAAATGTGGTTTAATTGTAAGAGAGTGAGGTAGCGATACATGCTACAACAGATAAGCCTGGAGAGCATTGTACTGTATCAGTGTCAGACGTGAAAGACCACATGCTGTATGATCCCGTGTGTGTGAATAGTCCAGAGTTGCCCAGGGCTGAGGAATAGAGTCAGGAAGTAGTGTTATTGGATGCAGAATTTCTCTTTAAAATGAGGGAAATGTTAAGACAGTGTTGTTGAGATGGAACCAAAAATAATAATAACAATAATAATAATAAATATCCATGAGATATAGTTCCCACTGATCTTTGTTGGTGAGATGTGTCTCTTGTAGGCAACAATTTTTTTTTAATCCGTTCTCGTAATCTGTGATGATTGATTGATAGATTTAAACCATTTACACTCAGGGTTACTATGAATGGGTGGTTCTTCACTGACTCATAGATCATACAGGAGCATCATTTTGTTCAAGAAGGTTCTTGATTTTCTTTTTCATTTCTTCAGTGATGCATGAATCATGCAGTAGCATGTTATTTAACTTCATGGCATTTTAAGTTCTTTTTTGCTTCCTGTTGTTGGTTTTGTTTTGTCGCTTTCCGTTGAAGGGGATGCACAGTAACTGTGTAATGGAGACTGTCATCTTCAGATGTGAGGATACAATGCAATGTGCATCTCTACTACAGGATCAAAGATGGACTCCCAGTGAAACTGTTAATTCTAGCTTGACAATAGGATGCTGGACTCTCTGCCATTGTCCATGCCCGCAATGATGGACGTAGGACTATTTATGGAGAACTATGCTATAGTAATAACATAGAGGAACTCAGGCGGGGGAGGAGGGGTTTGGGGAGGAAATAAGGGAAATCCTAGGGCCTGTGGAACTGTATCATAAAATGATAAAATAATTTTAAAAAGAAGTAATGAAAAGGCTCATAAGAAAGAAGAAAATATAAAATGAGGAAAATGTTGACAGTAACCATGGAAGTGGCTCTACAGCTCTGAATATGCAAAATAGCCATGGGCTTCAAATCACAGCACTTCAACTTGAAGTCGCACTTCAAACTTGTTCAGGTTTAACTTGGGCTCTCTCAGAAAAGCTAATTTGGAGCCTGCTGATCACTTAAATCTACTTAATCTCGTGTAGTATGAATTCTGCTTCCTTTGGGTGCTGCCTGTACTACTGAGAACAGTCGCTACAACAGCCTTAACTGTTCAAATTTTAAATGTGCTTACTAGTCTCTCTTATCAGAAAAGAAAGAAAAAACAAAGATAAATAGAAAAGCAAAAAGAATTGATTTAGAGTTTTCTAACTGAAACTGGGCCTTCCATTTGTAAAATTATATTTGTGAAATTTGACAGGTATTTTCTTTTTTTCTAAAAAAAGATTTATTTGTGCTCACTTCGGCAGCACATATACTAAAACTGGAATGATACAGAGAAGATTAGCATGGCCCTTGCACAAGGATGACACGCAAATTCGTGAAGCAGTCCATATTTTTTTTTTATGAAACTGTGTCATAAAATGAAATAACTGTAGTTTAAAATTTAAAAAGAGGGCCCAGCAGCATGGCCTAGCAGCTAAAGTCCTCACCTTGAACGTCCCAGGATCCCATATGGGCGCCGGTTCTAATCCCAGCAGCTCTATTTCCCATTCAGCTCCCTGCTTGTGGCCTGGGAAAGCAGTCGAGGACGGCCCAAAGCTTTGGGATCCTGCACCCGTGTAGGAGACCCGAAAGAGGTTCCTGGTTCCCGGCTTCGGACCGGCATAGCATCGGCCGTTGCGCTCACTTGGGGAGTGAATCATCGGACGGAAGATCTTCCTCTCTGTCTCTCCTCCTCTCTGTATATCTGCCTTTGTAATGAAAATAAATAAATCTTTTAAAAATAATAATAATAAAATAAATAAATAAAATTTAAAAAGAGAAAATGCGAGGTAGCAATAGCAAAATGGGCAATAAAGCAGTTAACAAGCAACAACAACAACAAAAGATTTATTTTCATTTGGAAAGCAGAGTTACAGACAGAAGGAGAAACAAAGAAAGAATTTTCAGCCGCTGGTTCACTCCCCAAATGGGGGCAGTGGCAGGAACTGAGTTGATCTGAACCTAGGAGCCAGCAGTTTCCGCCACGTCTCCCACGCGGGTGCAGGGGTCCCAGGACTTAAGCCATCCTCTGCTGTTTTCCCACGCCATAAGCAGGGAGCTGGATGAGGAAGTGAAGCAGCTGGGATATGAATTGGTACCCCTATGGAATGCTGATACTGGCAAGCAGAGGCTTAGCCTGTCCCACGACTGTGCCAGCCCGGAAAGCTGCATTTTTTAAGATAGGCAGCTGTCTTCTGATAAGTTTATATCAGAAAAAGCGTTCGTAAATGGAAGGAATGAAAACCCTTCCTGAGCATAGTGAAATTGCTTTTTTACACCAATATCTAGTGACCCCATCACGACTTGGTGTCCACAGAAAGTGATCTTTGAAAATACAAGCTTCGTCTTGCAAGGATATCAACTTGGGGCAAAAGCAAACACGACTGTTTGCTTCCTAAAAATTTTATTCTCATGCGTGGGATGCGCTTGTTTCCCATTTTATTTGATCTAATAAAAAAAAAATGTGGTTAAGAAAATGGAAGTAAAGATTCTTTATCCAGCTGTCGGAGGTGGGAGATAATTGTGAAGAAGCTGCTACACTATGACTTTGTGCTGAGATACCAGGCAGTGACTAAATCTATCTGCTTCTAAGATAAGACTCAGATTGTTTTGCCAAAAAAGGCAATGTATTGGCCTCTGTTGAACGTGTTTTGTGACACCTCGGGTCTATAGTACAAGAAGACACTCAGTGTGAGTTGGGCCTGGGTTGGAGGGGAAGTTTCTCATTTCAGTTCTTCCCCCGGAACACGGAGTGAGCTGAACAACTCCCTGTCGGACCGTCCCACGGTATCCACAGGAACATCCAGATGTTTGGTTCCCTTACACAAAAGGCCATGGCGTTTGCAAATAACCTGCAGTCCCATAAACTTGATATTCCCTCCAGATTCCTGATCAGGACTGGCACGGTGTGCATGCCATTACAGCACATGCTGGACCATGCTGTCTCAGGAATAGTGACAAAATAATGCAAGTTTGCTCTCCAGCTGTTTTCTTTTCTTTTTTTTTTTTTTAAGATTTTTTTTTTTTTTTTTTTAATTACAAAGTCAGATATACAGAGAGGAGGAGAGACAGACAGGAAGATCTTGCATCCGATGATTCACTCCCCAAGTGAGCGCAACGGCTGATGCTATGCCAATCCGAAACTGGGAACCAGGAACTTCTTTCCACGTCTCCCACGCGTGTGTGCAGGGTCCCAAGGCTTTGGGCCGTCCTCGGCTGCTTTCCCAGGCCACAAGCAGGGAGCCGGATGGGAAGTGGAGCTGCCAGGATTAGAACCTGCGCCCATATGGGATCCCGGATGCGTTCAAGGCGAGGACTTTAGCTGCTAGGCCGCGCCGCCGGGCCTTCTCCAGCTGTTTTCAATCTGCAATTGGTGAAGTTCCCGGACACTGGGGATCTGTGTGTCTGGACTCTCGGAAAGTGCCCCTCACCTTGCAGTCCCCAGGCCGTCCTCCATACATCGTGAACCATCCTCTCCATGGAGAGGACCGGGGGAGGGGGAAGCGGGGCTTGGGTAGCTGTGAGAGATCCACACAGGGTGGAGAAGAGAGGATTGACCCCCAGGAGCTCCCAGGAAGCAGGAGCTTTGCTGAGCTATAAATGACACTGATGAATTGGCAGTGTTTTTGCACATCAATGTAATTGAAATGTAGTTGGCATTCAGTCCTTTTACCCCAAATTCAGTCCTGAAAAAAAAAAAAAAACACTTTCTCTTGCAAATGTGCGGATATCTATTATTAAGTGCTGTTTGGCAGATGTTATTTCGACGATTTTTTATATTGGAGACATGATGAATCATGGTCACTTAGAGAAGGAGAAAACAGCCTATTGGTTCCTGGAACATGTACGCCAGCATCCTTGCTGATTCAGTTTATCAAGAAAGCTCAGTCCGAAACTATAGAAAAACAAACGAACGAACAAAGTCTGCTTTATAGTGCTCATCCCCTCACCTCGTACTCGGTAATTGTGGAGCCCGTTTGCGAATTGAAAGATTCCAGCCCGGCACCATCAGACAACAGAGGAAAGTATCTCATGACTTGATTTAGAAGAATGTTAAGGTTAGTTAGCACTTTTCAATATACGTGCTTGGGTCCTCTTTAGACGGCTATTTCCAAGGAATCTAAATGCTGTAAGGGTACATCATACAAGCACAGAAGTCTTAAGCAACGCTCCGCCTGGGTACAGGAGTCTGTGCGTTCTGCAGGGAGGTGCTGGGGACACCTCTTTGCCATGAGGACTTGCCGAGCTGCCGAGTTCCATTTCCTGCGCTAGCTTCCAACATCACCCTCCCTGGTGACCAGGCAGGTGGACGTGTGTCGCAGCGCTGTTGTTGTTGCTAGACCTGTTGAGCCCGTGGATTATCCATTGCACTTTCTTCCCTCATACCTGAATTGAACCCAGAAGATTCTCAGGTGTGATCAAAATGGCCACGAGAGCAACGTCTCTTGATAATCACCCCGAAAGCTTTTCCTTGTGCTTGAGCCACGGGAGAGAAAGCACCCACCCCGAAGTGATGCTGAAAGTGGATTGTAAGGAAAGGGGAACTTAAAAGACCGGGCAAGGGACAGACAGAGACAGGTGAGAGGGGGTCATCAAGGGTAACGTCTCAGAAACTGACCTGGACCCCCCTCTCCAGGTGAGCCCTAGGGGGAGGAAGTGGGGACGGGCAGAATTGCATCCAGTCACTTGGAGGAGTTGAGGAATGGGTTTCAGACGTTTTACCCCATGTCAAAGAGACACTGGATGCCTGAGCGGGGAGCTCAGAAGAGAAACTTGTCTAAATGGGAAAGTAAGCATCAATAGCTCTACATCCCGCTGGGCACCATGGGGATGGCTGGGGTTGGCAGGCGAAGATGAGTGGGGAGGGTGTGCGGGGATCGTGGGCAGCGGGACTCGGTCACTGCTTCAGCAAGTGCAAGGAGAGCAGGGGCACCATGAGAGGCAAGGTCAGCCCACTGTCCTGCATTCCAGCCTGCCCTAAGACACGTCTCCTCAGACTCCGCCCTCTTCTGTCTGTCCAGGCGGGAGAGGAAGGGCTTCGTCTAACCTCGGTAGCTCCAGTGAGGGTGGCTTCTCCTGGCGACCGCTCTTGAGCTCCTGCAGCCTCTCCAAGCTCTCAGTGGAACAGTGGATGCGCCAGACGCTGCTTTGAAGTCTCAGGGGATCATCCTTCAGCATTCCTGCTAACTTCTTATTGGAATTCCCCTTGGCTTCTTTACTAGTCTCCAAGAAATCCATGGAATATAATTTTTTTTTAAGATTTATTTTTATGACAAAGCCAGATATACAGGGAGGAGGAGAGATAGAGAGGAAGATCTTCCGTCCAATGATTCACTCCCCCAAGTGAGCGCAACGGCCAGTGCTGTGCCGATCCGAAGCCAGGAGCCAGGAACCTCCTCCACGTCTCCCACACGTGTGTGCAGGATCCCAAAGCTTTGGGCCGTCCTCAACTGCCTTCCCAGACCACAAGCAGGGAGCTGGATGGGAAGTGGAGCTGCTGGGATTAGAACCGGTGCCCATATGAGATTCCGGGTGCATTCAAGGCGAGGACTTTATCCGCTAGGCCACGCCGCCGGGCCCCATGGAATATAATTTCTAACACAGATGTATGTTGTTGCCCCTGGGCAAGTTCATTGCTTCCTGTTTCCCGGCCTGTGAATTGAAGTTGCCACAAGATCCATGTCACAGGGTTGGTAAGGATAAAATGAGTTCATTCATGCAAAGTTCCCAGAACCAGCCCTGGTACAGAAATGCTTAATAAATGTGCATGACAATCTGGTCACCATCCGAGGGTCTCATGATTATGTCCCGAAGAAGCTCACCTAACTGGCACTTGGCCCTGTGACAACTAAGGAATGTGAACCAAAGAACTGATCTGCAAACTGGGGAAAAAAAAAAAAAAAGCCAAAGAAGGCCCCAAAGGGGGAGAGAAAGGGTTGGTTCTGAGCCCCCTGCTTCAGCTTCAAACAGATGGCATTCTTTTTTATTGATTTTGCACGCCCCATTCTAGAAAAGTTCCATTTGGAAAATAGGGTCTTATTGTTTAGCAAAGGAGAGACAAAAGGAATCCTGGCGAGGCTGCTGCTAGGGAGGATGAGAGCCTCACCCTGTGTTACAGTAAAGCCTTGCTGTGTGGAAGAGCACCTGCCAAGTGCGACTGTGCTGCCTGCTTCTACCCCGGATCCCATGCCAGGCATGCGCCCTGGGCTATGACTGCCCCCCACAGGGAACACAGCTGCAGCCCCAGGACAGGGGCTTGGCAAGGCTCCATGGAGCAGGACGGGAGGACCTCAACAGGCAGAGACGCTGTGGACAGCAGATGCTGGCAGCCGGAGCCACATTCACAGAGTTCCCACCCTGCCCCTCCTCACAAATAACGAGCACCTTCCGTGCTTCAGCCCACTTTGTTTTTCTTTTTTTAAGACTTCTTTTTATTGGAAAGGCAGATTACAGAGAGGAGGAGAGACAGAGAGGAAGATCTTGTGTCCAATGATTCACTCCCCAAGTGGCCACAATGACCGGTGCTATGCCGATCTGAAGCCAGGAGCCAGGAACTTCTTCCGGGTCTCCCACGTGGGTGCAGGGTCCCAAGGCTTTGGGCCGTCCTCAACTGCTTTCCCAGGCCACAAGCAGGGAGCTGGATGGGAAGTGGAGCTGCCGGGATTAGAACCGGCTCCCATCAGGGATCCCAGCACGTTCAAGGCGAAGACTTTAGTCACTAGGCTACCATGCTGACACTGCAACCCACTTTGACTGAAAGCCAGCGGGCAGAAATTCTGCACACTCCCTTAGGGAGAGCAGCAAGAAAATCACATCTTTAGAGTTGGTTTTAAGAAGATGCATGGGGTGGGCCCAGCGCCATAGCCTAGTGGCTAAATCCTGTGTGGGAGACCCGGAAGAGGCTCCTGGGTCCTGGCTTTGGATCGTCTCAGCTCCAGCCGTTGTGACCACTTGGCCAGTGAACCAGCAGACAGAGCTCTTTATGTGTCTCTCCTCCTCTGTGTAAATCTGCCTTTCCAATAAAAAAAAAAAAAAAATAAGTAAATCTTAAAAAAAAAGTGGTGTGGGGTGCAGCCAGCATGATGGCTCCCCAGACTAACCTTCCACCTGCAAGCACCAGCATCCTATATGGGTGCTGGTTCCAGTACCAGCTGCTCCACCTTCAATCCAGCCCTCTCCTTACGACCTCGGAAAAGCAGCAGAGTATGGCTCTGGTCCATGGGACCCTGCACCGGTACGGGAGACCCAGAAGCTCCCGGCTTCCAGCTCAGACTAACCCAGCTCTGGCCATCGCAGCATTTTGGGAGTGAACTGGCGACCTGAAAATCTTGGTCTGTCCTTTCTGTAAATCTGAATGGGCCGAGGAGCAAGCTGCCACAGGCAGGAACCCAGGGCAGGGTGCCACTCTGGGTTGGGTTTGATCTGCAAGCACAGGTGGCTCTCAGCAATGATGTCAGCCAAGCTTCTTAGGGCACACTGAGCCTTCTTCCAGTTCGTTCCTTCCGTTCTGGAGGAATCTTCCCCAAGACCTGCAGCTCACACTGCCGCCAGGGAAGATGGAGCCCTAAAAGGGTTTACACAGAGTTCCGACGGTCTCCACCCCCTCAGCCTGCAGAACCTGGGGGTGACAAGCCCCGCCTGTCACGAGTGTGAGTCAAGATCCTAGCATGCGTATAAAACATCAGAATCACGATTCCTGGAGAGCTCCCGGCCACGCTTGTTGGTGGCCGAGCCCAGCAGCCGCGGCACCGCTGCCATGACCGGCGCAGTGACCGACTCCTCGCCTCGGCCACGGTGCCGGACTCGAACCGGCGGCCGCGCGCGCCGCGCCCTAGCCCGCCCCGGCGGCGCCGCCTTCCGCCACGCAGGCCCCGCCCCGGCGCCGCGTTCTGACGTCACCGCCTGCGCCGGGCGCAGCAGAAGCAGGAAGTGGGACCAAAACAAAGGAGCGGCGGCCGGGAGGCGAGCTGCGTCTTCTCGTCCCGGTTCCGCGCCCGGCCGTGGCCGCCGACCCCGCGGGAGCGGTTGCGATCATGTCCAACATGGAGAAACACCTGTTCAACCTCAAGTTTGCGGCCAAAGAACTGAGCCGGAGCGCCAAGAAATGCGACAAGGAGGAGAAGGCCGAGAAGGCCAAAATTAAAAAGGCCATCCAGAAGGGCAACATGGAAGTGGCGAGGATCCACGCCGAGAACGCCATCCGCCAGAAGAACCAGGCGGTGAATTTCCTGAGGATGAGCGCGAGGGTCGACGCGGTGGCTGCCAGGGTGCAGACGGCCGTGACGATGGGCAAGGTGACCAAGTCGATGGCCGGCGTGGTGAAGTCCATGGACGCGACGCTCAAGACCATGAACCTCGAGAAGATCTCGGCCCTGATGGACAAGTTCGAGCACCAGTTCGAGACGCTGGACGTGCAGACGCAGCAGATGGAAGACACGATGAGCAGCACGACGACGCTGACCACTCCCCAGAACCAGGTGGATCTGCTGCTCCAGGAAATGGCCGACGAGGCCGGCCTCGACCTCAACATGGAGCTGCCGCAGGGGCAGACGGGCTCGGTGGGCACGAGCGTGGCGTCGGCCGAGCAGGACGAGCTGTCGCAGAGACTGGCTCGCCTCCGGGACCAGGTGTGAGGGACGCGGTGGGGGCAGCGGGGCGGACCGGACGCCGAGGCCCGTGGCCCTGGGGGAGTCGGCGGCCCGTGCCCCGGGGGTCCTCCGCCAGTGCCCCTGGGGGAGTCGGTGGCCCTTGCCCCTGGGGGAGTCGGCGGCCCGTGCCCCTGGGGGTCCTCGGCCAGTGCCCCTGGGGGAGTCGGCGGCCCCTGATCCTGGGGGTCCTCGGCCCTTGCCCCTGGGGGTCCTCGGCCTCCGCAGCCCGTGCCCCTCAGTGCCCAAGGCGCTTGTCCCTTGGGGTCCGCGGCCCTCTTTACCTGCGCTGGGAACGCCAGCCTCTCGCCACTCCCAGCTGGAGTTTAAAGTTCTGTATAGCTTGTGACGACGATGTGTATTTTTATAGCCGCCTTCTAACGACTAGCTAATTTGGTGTTTACAGATCGTTGGAAATCGAACAACGCTCTGGTTTCCGTGTGTTCAGTGTAAGCGGTACTGTCTGGGTTGGGAGATGCCGCCTGAACAACTCCGGAAGGGGAATGGGTGGTTCCTTTCATGCCTCGTGGGGCAGTGACTCAGTGACTGTAGGTTTCTGTGTATCCTTCATTTTGCTTGCCCCTCGGAACAGCACTGCAATTGACTATTGGTCTGTTCTCAGAACTTATACTAAAATGATCGGAGAATTCTTGCGCATTAACGCTCTGGTGCTGCCTAAGTTCTGTTCACTTCTCATAGCTTGAGGAAATGCCACCGAGCCTCGGGGGTCAGGAACAGTTAGGGTGCACTTTCTATTTACCCGTTGGTTTTTTTTTTTTTTTTTTTAACAGACAGAAGGCTTAAGGTTGGACAGTTTCGCTTCAAGCAACCCTCTCAGCACCTTGCTGGTTATTTTTCTGGCTCACACCTGAGTCTTAACAGACTGTGTTAATTAGCATGGCAGTCATATGACTCATTCTAGCATTGCCAAAGAACTGGTGATTGTCAATTGCTTCCGGAAACCCTTGGGACTCTGTGCGTGCGTGCGTGCTTGTGTGTGTGTAGGTTTTGTTTGGGTTTCTTTAACCAAAAGCAGAAATAAAATTAGAACTGCATTTTAGGTTCTAATTATTTGCTTTTTTTTTTTTCTTAAAGCAACAATTATTTAGGATACTTGATAATGCAGTTTGAAATGTTTTCTCCAGCTTTTGAGATCTCGCATATGACTCTAGCCAGCCGGAAGTCTGGGAAGAAAGGATAAGATGGAGTTGGAAGGACAGAGATGGAAAGAGACCCAGCTCTGGCACTGTGTGTCTTAACAGGCACAGGCAGTGCGTGTGTAGGCCCCACTTTCTCCCCACCCCCTCAAAACGTGGCCATTCACCTCACCAAGGACGCATAGTAACTTCGTCCTTTCCTTCACAGGAAGATTTCTCTACAGGAGAATTACATGTTCTAGAAAAGAATTATAGACTGTTCCACATTCTTTGAAACATCCATAATAACCAGGTGTTCACCATTGTAACATGTCTTCCCGTGTGGGTGAGTGTTCAGGAAAATAAAAAGGTGATCTGTATGCTGAGGAGGACAACCTCTGGGGACCTCTGACTGGAGGCTAGTCCGTGTGCTGGAAGGGCCACCCGTTGGTCACGGGCCCAGCATCCTCTCTCTAGAAGGCCGAGTGTCTGCTCGCACGCAGGTTGCATTGAAGGAGAGGGGCAGGAGCCAGCACCCCACCTCTAGACTGTAAATTCGCAACAAGCCTCAGAAACAGCTGAGTGGCGACACCTTTGGCAAATTTTAAATCCCTTTTCTAATGCAAATATTCCCAACAAAATATATTTTGTGAGATTAAACGATACTTGTATATGCTCAGACTTTCTTAAAAATGTTCACTTCATACTATATGGATGTACATTTTTATGAATCATAAAGGTTATTTTCAAAGGCACTACGGCCCCATGAATTATTTCCTCACTTCTGGAGTTGATAAAACACTGAAATGTAAATCATATAAATTTATCAAATAAATAAATAATTCTAAGCTTTACTGTGAATGCGCGTGCCTCCTATTTAAGAATTCAGAGCCAGATTGAGCTTGGAAAGCATCGTGTGTCTTTCCAAGTCGGCACTCAGGTCTCACCACCAGTGTGTGTTTGGTTGGCATGGCATGTTGAGGCCTGTTTCTTGAAGCCATGCCTGTTACTTCCTTAAATGTAATTGTTTCTTCATGACAAGTTTTGTTGCTGAAATTCTCCAAGGTCAAAGACATAGGGAAGGTGCCCAGAAAGGCTCCAGCTCCGAACAGGAAATGATTCCATGTTCCATGCAAGTGCTAGCACTGCTTTCAGCCATAGATCTGCCTTTGTTTGTCGACCTTCAAAGGCGCCATGTCTAGCATGTAGTTAGAACTGATGTGGGAGAACCTGAGTGGACTAGTGCGAGGATTTAACTCTTTCCCCCCCACACCGTTGGAAGGCTCTTGTGAGAGCTTGCCCTTCCCAGGCTCAGCCACAGTCTATCCTGCTGCCTGAGGGGGAAAAAAATTCCTAAGATAAGCACTGGCAGGCAGCCTTATTAACTGAGTATAGTACAGAAATCGGCCAGCCAGCCCCACTAGTGCAAATTTTGTGTGCAATATACACCATACCCAGGTAAGCTAAATCCCAGGCCTGACAGCAAAAGGCTGAGCAGACCCTTGTAATTTTGTTTTACAGATTAACTGACTGGAATTAGCAAACTGTTGGCTTCATTTGCCCAGGTGTGCTAAGTTCCTTTAAGAGTCAGACCAGTGGCTGTTTTGGTCTGGATTCCTACGGCTGGTACAGAACCCCGTGGGCTGCTGCTGGCATGCTGCTTACAGCATGACAAGGGGCACAGGAAAGGAAAGCCAGGGCTATGAGTTCCCCAAGGATGGGTGCCTTACAGCAGCTGCCCAAATGTCGGCCTGTTGCTGTCCTGCAGTGATGGACTTGGTGCACGGAGCCGATAATAACACGCGTGGACTCTGACTGATGGTCGAAAGCGAAAGTTTATTAGTGGCATCAGACTTTATACACTGAGGATCATATGGGATAAGGGAGGAAGTATTGAGCTTATCAACAACACCCATCAACTGTTTCTATACTTTTGTTTGAACTCCTTTTGTATATTCCACCAAGTGTTCTCATTCACATGCTGTCACTCAACTGTTCTCATACAAATGATATCCAATCAGGTATACAAAAGGTGTCTACTCAGTTGTTCTCATACAAATACTATCCAATCAGTTGTAATCCTGTGCTCGCTGACCTTCCAGGGTCATAATGTCCTTCTACATTTGCCCCAAGTTTGTGTGAATGGTGGGAGCACAAATAGCTTGACGGTGTGTGTTTATTCAGAATGGATACAGTGAGCGATTGAGACAGGAATATATAAAGTGCCAGCTCCGTGGAGCTTCTTTCTAGAAAATTTTTTTTAAATGTATTTATTTTTATTACAAAACCAGATATACAGAGAGGAGAGGCAGAGAGGAAGATGGTTCACTCCCCAAGTGGCCACAACGGCTGGAACTGAGCCAATCCAAAGCCAGGATCCAGGAGCTTCTTCCGGGTCTCCCACGCGGGTACAGGGTCCCAAGGCTTTGGGGCTGTCCTCAACTGCTTTCCCAGGTCACAGGCTTGGAGCTGGATGGGAAGTGGAGCTGCCAGGATTAGAACTAGCGACGATATGGGATCCCAGTGCATTCAAGGCGAGGACTTTAGTCACTATTGCGCCTTGCCCTTTTCTAGAAATTTTTAAAGAACGAAAGAAAAAAAAACTTTGCTCTTAGATGACATTCAACAAATCAGTGAGGTAGATACGATAGGGCATACACATAAAAAGAAAATGGATATGGATGTATTCAAACTAAACATCTGCCAAAAGAACACAAAAGTACACTGGGTGCACTTTATTGCATTTTGTATCTCATCATTTGAGAAGGGGATTAATCACAGGATCAGGCAGCTTGCCTGAAAGCAGCGTCGGGGACACGGCTGGTCGACATGGCTGCTAAGAGCGGCTGTGGGACAAGCTTAACTTTGAGAGGAAACGGGGGATCTGAGAGGTCACAGAGACTGGTCAGGAATGGAGAGGTGATTGGACATAAAAGGACACCACTGGACAGGTGGCAAGGGGTGTGGCAGCTGGGCTGAAAGGACAGAATTCACCTGAGGAGGGAAGCAGGTGCAGCATCAAGGATTGCACACAGAATCCCCACCACGGGGAGTGGTCAGGGCTTCAAACTGCTGGTCAACTTCCTGGCATCCACTCAGCTGCCTGGGACCTGTAGCCAGTGTGATTGTTCCTAGACCAGGGACCCTAGCTGCACATTAAAACAGCTTGGTGAAAGAGAATGCAAAAAGTTCATGGAAATTGAGTTTACTTCAACAAGCAAATCCAAAACCCATGCATATAAGCATCTTCTGAGAGCTTATGAAAAATGTATTTCTGGGAAAAAAATGCATGTATTTCAAAATATGCACCAAAATGAACATCTTTTAATTCTATCTGTAATATGCTTCATCACCATATGGGTACTGTTTTTCTCCACCAGCACTTTTATATCTTGTGGGTGAGTATCATGAATTAATTTCAGTAGCACATTGAGAAAAAATATTTTGCTTGCCTGACAGAATTCTGACTTGCTGTGTAGTTTCACAATACAAACCAAGTACATTTCTCAATTAAATGTAGTCGTGTATCCTCAGATCCGGAAGTTTCATTATTAAGGCATTTGGCAAAATTGTTTTCATCTTTTCCTGACTCTCCTGAAATCCCCTCTTTGTGGCCAATCCAAAGACCATCAGAATTCTATGACTTTGGATCATTTTAGCGGGGAGAAAGATAAGAAATGGGATTTTTTTTAAGATTTATTTATTTATTTGGAAAATCAGATATACAGAGAGGAGAAGAGACAGAGAGCAAGATCTTCCGTCCGATGATTCACTCCCCAAGTGAGCACAACGGCCAGTGCTGCGCCGATCCAAAGCCAGGAGCCAGGAACTTCCTCCAGGTCTCCCACAGGGGTGCAGGGTCCCAAAGCCTTGGGCCGTCCTCGACTGCCTTCCCAGGCCACAGGCAGGGAGCTGGATGGGAAGTGGAGCTGCCGGGATTAGAACTGGCACCCATATGGGGTCCCTGGGCGCGTTCATGGTGAGGACTTTATCAGCTAGGCCATGAAATGGGATTTAAAATAAATAAATAAAGCATTGTTTTGTTGATTGTTTTGTCAATAGCAAACAGAAGTGGGACCTGAACTATGAAAATACGAACGTGTCTTCAGGACAGGAGTCGTAGCACAGCTGATTAAGACATCACTTGAGATAGCTCATTCCACATCAGAGTGCCTGGTTCAAGTCCTACCTCTTCTGCCTCCACGTGGAATCCAGCTTCCTGTTAGCATGTCTGGGAGGCAAAGAATGACAGCCAAACTATTGGGTTCCTCCCACCCGTAAGGGAGGCCCAGGTGGAATTCACAGCTCCTGGCTTCAACCTGGCCCACTCCTGGCTGTTTCTGGGTATTTAGTGAGTAAACCAGCAGATGAGATATCTCTCATGTTATGGGCTATGTTGAGGTTAATATTCCTTTTCTGAGCTTTTTGCCTCTTAAAAAGCACACTAAGGACAGGCACAAATATAGCTTACAAAGTGATAACATTTATTTAAAAGATGACAAAATCATGGATACCTGTGGGGCACGCGCAGGAATCCAGTGGGCTGGGGAGAGCGTTTTGTTTTTTTTTTAAGATTTATTTATTTTTATTACAAAGACAGATATACAGACAGGAGGAGGAACAGAAAGGAAGATCATCCGTCCAATGATTCACTCCCCAAGTGAGCGCAACGTCCGGTGCTGCGCCGATCCGAAGCCAGGAGCCAGGAACTTCCTCCAGGTCTCCCACGTGGGTGCAGGGTCCCAAGGCTTTGGGCCGTCCTCGACTGATTTCCCAGGCCACAAGCAGGGAGCCGGATGGGAAGTAGAGCTGCGAGGATTAGAACCGGCGCCCATATGGGATCCCGGGGCATTCAAGGCGAAGACTTTAGCCGATAGGCCATGGCGCCGGGCCTGAGAGAGATGTTTCTACCTTGTATCCTCTGTGTGTGCCAAGAACAGGGATGGGAGGAGACACTCCCCATGCCCAGACCACCCCAGGTCCCAGATGGGGAAGTACTTCCTGCCAAAAGCATTTGGTTGGTAGGTGGTTGAGTAGGATTCAGATATGGCTTCCAACCCGTGAACAAGCTAGCTACCTACGTATCCCCCCCAGACTCCTGTCTCCATCTCTGTCACCGTGCCTTGCAGATGTGCTTTTAGAAAGGGAAAAAAAAAAAAAACTGTATCTGCAGGTAAGAGCATCGTCAGCTATGGTAGGACAGAACGAAAAAGTCAACATCAAAATTGCTCTCCCAGTACTGTAGTTTGTAATTAGTGTAGTTTGGTGTTATTGATGATTTTCTTTAAAAACATTTGTTCATTCATTTGAGAAGCAGAGAGAGAGAAATGGAGGGAGAGATCTTCCATCCACTGGTTCATACCCACCCCCGGTGGCCACAATGACCAGAACTAGGCCAATCCAACAGCAGCCATGCGGGCACCGGGGCCTACACACTTGCACCATCTTCTGCTGCTTTTCCTAGGCACAGTAACGGGGAGTTGGATCGAAAGTGGAACCACCGGGCTGGCGCCATGGCCTAGCGGCTAAAGTCCTCACCTTGAATGTGCCCGGGATCCCATATGGGTGCCAGTTCTAATCCCAGCAGCTCCACTTCCCATCCAGCTCCCTGCTTGTGGCCTGAGAAAGCAGTACAGCACGACCCAAAGCTTTGGGACCGGGCACCCGCATGTGGGAGACCTGGAGGAAGTTCCTGGCTCCTGGCTTTGGATCGGCGCAGCACTGGCCGTTGCGCTCACTTGGGGAGTGAATCATCGGACGGAAGATCTTCCTCTTTGTCTCTCCTCCTCTCTGTATATCTGTCTTTGTAATAAAAATAAATAAATATTTAAAAAAAAAAAAGTGGAACCACCGAGAGCTAAAATGGCCCCCATACAGTTTGACAAGGTTTGGCCATATTTGTCGTTCTTAAATCTGCTTGAACATGTAATCATATGCAAAATTCTGTGTATGCTTTGGAAGACTCCCTGATTAAACCCCATTTTCAGATACACAGTCTCAGGAGACTCCGTTTGAAGAAGCACTTCTACAACATATTTGAAAATATGTCAGTTTGAACCAAAAATCCAGGTGTAAGGCTGGCCTAAATGTACCACTGTTAAGGGGAAATCGATGCGAAAGACAGAGATTGCCTTGGTTCTTGTCTTATGTGAAAGGAGTATCTCCATGCAGACAAGTCAGCAAAGCAAGACTTATGGAAGATTTTAATCTCTTGCTGCAGTAGTTAGGAGGCAGCTCCAAAAGAGGAAGACACCAAAAGCTGGTTGAAATGGAGTCTTAAAAATGCACAGTGGAGGACCCGACGCTGTAGCCTAGCAATTAAAGTCCTCACCTTGCACGTGCCAGGATCCCATATGGGTGCCCGTTCGTGTTCTGGCAGCCCTGCTTCCCATCCAGCTCCCTGCTTGTGGCCTGGGAAAGCAGTCGAGGACAGCCCAAAGCCTTGGGACCCTGCACCCGCGTAGGAGACCTGAAAGAAGTTCCTGGCTCCTAGCTTTGGATCGACTCAGTTCTGACCGTTGCAGCCGCTTGGGGACAGAAGATCTTCCTCTCTGTGTATCTTACTTTCCAATAAAAATAAAATATATCCTTAAAAAAAAAAAAAAGGCGCAGTGGAGCCAGCGAGTGGTGAAAACAGAGCAGCAGCTGACAGAGGTGAGGACACACAATTCAGAGAACCAGAATTATAATCCTGCACAGCTTGCTCAGAGCAGAAGCATCAGAAGGCCTTTTCCATCTTCCATGCAACTGCTAACTTCTAGTCTCATGATAAACTGAAAACTCAGGCCGCATTGCTGCTTCCTTGCTGTTCTGCTAAGACTCAAAACCCAAAGCAACAGGAGAACTCAGCTGACCCCCTGTCTGTTGCTCTTCTTTGGTCTTGCTAAAGGCAGCTGCCGGGAAGTTAGGTTCTAGTTTTTTAGAATGATTTTCTTTTTACTGGAAAATCATATTTACAGAGAGAGAAGAAGAGACAGGCACATCTGTCCCATCTCCTGGCTCACAGTCCAAATGACTGAAATAGCTAGAACTTGGCCACAGTCCTAAGCCAGGCAACAGGAGCTTCTTCCAGGTCTCCCACATGAGTGCAGTGGCCCAAGCACCTGGGTCACCCTCCGTGGCTTTCCCAGGCCATTAGCAGGGAGCTGAGTCAGAAGTGAAACAGCTAGAACTTGAACCGGTTTCCATGTGGGACGCCCATGTTGCAGTCAGAGTCTTAATGTGCTACACCAAGGCATGGGTCCCTCTCTTTGTTTTCTTATTTGAAGAGCTCCCGTGTGTCTGTCCTAAATGACTGAGGACAGGCCGGGCTGAAGCCAGGAGTGAGGATTCAAACCGAGTCCCCTGTGGAAGCCCCAGGAACCCAAGCACATGACCATCACCTGCTGCGTTCTTGGAGACCTACACCAGCAGGAAGCCAGAACTGAAAGCTGAAGCTGGAACCCAGACGCAGGCATTCCACTATAGGACAGCAGCCAAACACCCACCCTTGCCTAACCACCAGGCCACACGCCCATCCTTGCCACCCCATTCTCTATTCTCAGTTCTGTTGACAGAACTGGGCGGTGAGGGCACACTGACGTTGAACGATGAATTTTCGCATGTTATTGCACAGCACAACTCCGTGAAGCTCAGCAACTACGGCATCAGTGGCCTTCCAGAAACTCCCTTGGAAATGCTCCCTGTGGCCCCCCACATGTCTCAGAGGCCGTGGAAGTAACTGTCAGAGCTGATTGGAGGGGCGGGGAGAAGCTGCCACCTCTCCTTGTCAGCATATCTCAGAGTCACTTCTCTTTGATAGCCTGCAAAAAGGGACTCCCACCAGTTCCTTTGGAAGGCAGCATTTAATCATGTACCAGCCCTCATTCTTTCCACCATTATTACCATATGAATAAATCCGCCCACCTACCTCCACCCTATGTGCACTGTGGGATAAATTGGTTACTTCCTAAATTCTAACTATAGCCCTAAACTTCATACTCAATTATTAGTTCCATCCGGCCTTCCGCCTCAGGCCTGACTTGTTCCCGCCCCACCTGCCTGGTGCCGCGTGTGTATGGTCCAGGGGCGGGGCCATCTCTGAGCACAGAGAAGCACTTTGTCACACCTGGGTCAGGGCTATCCACCAAAGCTCCCTTCCTGCTGCTACTGCAGAGATCTGCCTTCATCAGAGACTCCGAGGTCTCCCTCTTCCACCTCCTGCTCGAAGCCAAATCCTCACCCCAGACCCTTCACCCACCTTTAGGTTGAAACATTGGCACCTGCCAGGGCTTACGGTGTCTGCTCCATCAGAAGGTCCTTTGTGACCCACGGAACACATCAGACCAAAGCAGTCACCCTCGCCAGCTTTTGGAGCCTTCCCATCTCTCCGAGCTGAGCTGACCTCACTCCTGCCTACTGAGGCCCCCCCCACCACCACCACTTCCTGTCCCCAACATGGAGACTCCATAGTTGTCCATCAGCTCATTCTGTTGACGGTTCACCTGCCACGGAGGTGGCTCTTGGTGCAGGTCGAGGGCAGGTGTTAGACCAGAGCCATGACGCAGGGATGGAGGCTATGGAAATGCCACCTCCCACCTGAGCCCCACCAGACCCTCAGGAGGACTGGCAGGCCATGCGGCAGGTGTGTGGAGAATGATGTGCTGTGAAGGGGACCTGTAGGCCGAGAGAATACACAGCTGCCTCCCACCCTGGGGCCCAGGCATCAGAGCTCCTGTTTGAGACAGGTGGGCAAGGAGGGCCTCCCAGGAGGCCAGGAACAGTATCCTTCGTGGCCTCCTGCAGGAGGGAGAGCCATGCCTGTAGCCTCTGAGAAGAGAGAACCCCATGTTACTTCATCTGTCCCATGCTCTTCTTGCTTCTCCAACCCTGGGTTATGTGGCACAGATCAGACGGATGGGACATACTCTGGCAGCCTGAGCAGGTGTGCCAACATACAGCTCACTCTCACACAGCCACTCCACACACATGCAGCTGTACCCTCCCACAGTCACACAGCTATGTGCACTACCACAGAGACACACATACAGCCATCCCCTCATACAGTCACACACACACACACACACACACACACACACACACACACAAGGCAACGCTTGGTCCTTATTAGGAACTTTGGCTAACAGACCCCATGTGGTTTTCTTGCTCCGGGAGCCCCCCCCCCCCAGCCCTTGTTCACAATTCTCATTAACCCCCCCCAATCCCAGGCCAGTAAGAGTAGGCCAGCAGCAAGGCACACATGAGATGCACTTGTGCATAGGTTTGCACGCATGAACAGCAGTGCAGGCCTCTGGCCTCAGCCGGCGGTGGGGTGCCAAGCAGAGACAGATGCGCACTCAGCAGACAGAAAGCAGGAAGTCTCTATGCACACTGAGCTTGTGGCAATGACCCAGCGCTTGTCCTGCCTGGAGAGAAAAGAATCACAGGAGCTTTCTGAACTTGCGCTGCTCTCTCTGCAGCTTCCTGGAACGGATCGACAGCGTCAGTCTGGTTGACTACACACCCACGGACCAGGTAAGGGCAGTCAGAGCTTGCCCCACTCTTTGGAAACACAGTGACTTACAGTTTGATTCAGCCATTGCTAAAAAGCCTGCAAGTCGCTGCCATACCCCACGTGTGTCCGGAGCATGTCAGCTCCCTGCCGGTGTCTGACACTGTCTAAGCCTGTGAGTCGCTAACTTGAAAAGTCCGTTACGTGCAGCCTGGGAATACGTGGTGCCCATGGCCTGTGGGAACTGCCCACTGGAAAGCTGAGCCTTCCCCAGCTGCATGAACCATGCCCATTCTGCATCTGGTCTCAGTGCTGGCCCCCCATGGAACATGCAAGCCACTTTCTGGGGTGCCCTAGAGTGACTAGGCTGAGTCACTGTGAAGCCAACCCCCCCACCCCCAATTTCACATTTATACGGAGCAGAGAGGGAGCTGCTGAGCTCGGATGTCTCACCCAACCCACTCACCCCCAACAAATGTTTCCAGGATGCACCCCTTGGAGGATGCTATGCCAGCCGTGGTAGCTTCCTTGATCCATTATGGGTGTCCCCGGCACTTATTATGCTCACATTAACGCAGAGAAGAGGACTTCCCCTTGCCTTCCAGGATTATAACTGTGTGGCTGCGTGGTGGACACCATTAAAGCATTCGATTGGCGTGGGAGGAGGGGGGAATCTGACACCTGTCCCAGATGCCCAAGGTGTCAGATTTGTGGCTTCCTCATCCCCTGGGAGCAGTCACATCTTCAATTCCAGAGAGAACCACAAGAGGCAGAGGAGAGGCAGGAAAAGTTAAAATCCACAGCTACCAGTCCGGGAGAGCAGCAACTGCTTAGTGCAGTCAGGTGTGTTCTGAGTGAGCCTTGCTTCCCAGCCCTTCGCAGGTCCTCACCCCAGAATACTAGGCACTGTGAGTCAGCTGTCAGGCAGCTGACAGCAAGATGCATTCTTTGATGATGATGATGGGGAGGAGGAGGAAGAGGATGGTGATGATGATGGAGGATTCCCGTTGTTTGTTTTTCCTTACAAGGGAAGACAGTATCATTTGACAAAATGCAAAGCCTGTGTGGCTTCCCCAACACACACACACACACACACACACACACACACACACACACACACACACACACACACACGAAGGCTGAGGATCTAACTCAGTTCGTTTCCCTCTTCTGGCCCCCAGGACCTCCTCAGATGCAGAGTTCTAACCTCGGGGATCTTCGAGACACGATTCCAAGTGGACAAAGTGAACTTTCAGTAAGTGTACACTTCAGAGCATGGCCCGCTGGCAGAGATGGTGGGCCCAGAGCCTTGAAGGGGCGGGGGCAGAGCCTTGAGGGGTGGGGGAGCCTAGTTCTGGCAAGGTTGTCATGGGCCTCTCCAGATGGGAAGATTCTAGAGGCTGTTTTTTTTTTTTTTATCACTCATCGCTAAAGTGGAAATGAGGGCCTGAATAGAAACCACAGTGTCCCTGCTAGCTCTCCATTTCATTGGCCTTTTAAATTTTTATTTTTATTTATTTATTTTTTTTAAGGATGAGACAGGCATGCCACATCCTGGTCTGCCTATCAAATGCCCTCAAGAGCCGTGGTGTTTTCCAAGCATTCACAAAGATGGGCACTGAGCCTTGTAGTTGAGATGCCAGCTAGGACATCTCTCCGTCCGCCTATGTCAGAGACCCTGGCTTTGACTTTGGTAACTCCTAGATTCTGCCACCAGCTATTTCCAGCATTTGGGAAGTCAACCAGTGGATGGGAATGAAAAGTGTTCTTTAAAGCATTCGCTAAACACACCACACGTCACACACAGTCCCTGGCAGTTGTCCTCTATGCATTGATGCAAAGCCTGAAAATAAGTCAATAGAGACCTTGGGGCTTGTGGGTTGCATACATGGGAGCTCAGAGGCCTGGTGAAGGGAGTGCAGGTAGATGCAGAATCCCCCTAAGGGCAGATGGCCCAGGAAGGGGGTACATGCAGCTATGAAAAGAGGGACTGGAACCAGCTTGTTGAGTCAAAGAAGTCCATGGGAAACCTGGGCATGGCCACGTTGGCTGTGCAAGATTGGGGGAACCTGAAGCTGGAGCCCAGAGGTCTTTCCCAAATTGGGAAGACAAGAAGAACCCATTGCAGCACCCCAGGGAGGTGTGTGGATGCAGACGGGCCGTGAGACCAGTTCCATAAGGGACTAGGTGCCTGAGTCACTAGAGATCAGGTACAGAGACCTGAAAACTGGAGTGAGGCATGGCCTTCACGCTGCCCCCACTGGAGACCTGTGTTGAACTCAGAGATGTTCCCATTACCTGAGCCAGACATGGCACATGCCTTGGGTGCCCACTGTGTGTCTCAGACAACTTCTGTCACACCTGCACCCTATAAGATGACAGAGAAGGGGTAGAGTGTGGGGGGAGCTGTAACACCTGGAGCCCAAGATTGCACAGGACTGAGATTTGAGGCCCAGGGAAAAAATGGAGCCACGTGTGATGGGTTCGCATAACCATCTCCCTTTCACTCTTCCACAGCATGTTTGATGTCGGTGGCCAGCGGGATGAGAGGAGAAAATGGATCCAGTGCTTCAATGGTGATCTGATGCCCTTAGGACCACAGGGGTGATCGCTCACACTCACACTGCTCCTGGGTCTGCCCAGTTTTGAATTTGGCCTTCTCTAGCTCAACTAGTGTGCGGAGCAATGCAACTGATGGAAGATTACCAACGCCCCTTCCTAAACCTGTCCCATCGTGTTATATAGAGAGACTCCCTGTATAACTCAGGTTGCATCATTTACAGTAACTTGGGACCCAGGTCAATTCCCTTGAATAATCACAACGTTGAGAACACGGGTTGGAATCCCATACACAAAGCACCACAAACCCATAGTGGTTTGGTGGAGAGGGGAGCTCCTCATTGTGTTCATGTCACTGCAGAGTAATGTTGGAGACTTGCTCAACTCCCATCTCACCAGGGTGTTTCCTGTCTCCATCTCCAATTCAGATGTCACCGCCATCATTTACGTGGCCGCCTGTAGCAGCTACAACATGGTCATCCGGGAGGACAACAACACCAACAGGCTGAGGGAGTCCCTGGACCTTTTTGAAAGCATCTGGAACAACAGGTCACAAAACTCCCAAAGCCTCTGTTAGCTGGGGTGGGGGCGGAGAGGAGGGTTGCAGGTCTTGTTTCCTGAAGGATGGTTTCTGCAGGCAACTTTCATGTTCTCTCCTTCCTGACCATTAGCTCATCCAGTGTCCAGACATCCTTCAGATGGGGAGTATTCCTCCACAGAGCCCTGATATGGCTAGCAGAAGATATGTCAATCTGTTTTTTTTTTTTTGTTTTTTTTTTTTTTAAAGATTTATTTTTATTATTTTTTCATTGGAAAGGCGGATATACAGAGAGAGGAGAGACAGAGAGGAAGATCTTCCGTCCGATGATTCACTCCCCAAGTGAGCGCAACGGGCCGATACTATGCCGATCCGAAGCCAGGAGCCTCTTGCAGGTCTCCCACGCGGGTGCAGGTTCCCAAAGCTTTGGGCCGTCCTCGACTGCTTTCCCAGGCCACCGGCAGGGAGCTGGAAGGGAAGCGGGGCTGCCGGGATTAGAACCGGCGCCCATATGGGATCCCGGGCGTGCGAGGCGAGGACCTTTAACCACTTGCGCCACCGCTCCGGGCCCTGTCAATCTGTTTTTAAACACTTCTGTATCCAGGGTTCAAAATGGATTAGGTTTGGTTTTTCAAAGCCTCCTACTTCAGGGCTTCTGGGAATACCTTACGTGATCCCTAAGAGACCCTTATGGAGCAGTGGCACCCACAACTATATCAGAGTGCCTGCCTTTGGGTGCCAACTCCACTTCCAATTCCAGCTTTCTGCAAATGCACACCATGGGAGGCAGAAAATGATGGCAGAGTAGTTGGGTCCCTACCACCCAAACAGTAGACCCAGATGGAGCTTCGGACTCCTAGCTTTACCCAGTCTAATTCTAGCTGTTATAAGCATTTCATAATTGAGCCAGCAATGGGAGATTACTCTCTCTCTCAAAATAACTTAAATAAATAATTTTTAAGTAATTTATTTGAAAGACAGAATTACAAACGAGAATAGAAGACATCTTGCTGGTTCATTTCCCAAATGACCGCAACAGCCCAAACCAGGTACCTCGTTCAAGTCTCCCACATGGGTGGCAGAGGCCCAAGTATTTGTGACATCTTCCACTGCTTTCCCAGGCACATTAGCGGGGAACTGGATGGGAAGCAGAGCAACTGGGATTTGAACCAGCACTCTGATACAGGATGCCCGCCATTGCGGGTGGCAACTTAACTTGATGTGCCACTTGATGTGCCTGGCTCCTGGCTCCACTTCCGATTCCAGCTCCCTGCTGATGCGCACCCTAGAGGTACCACGTGGGTCCCACATGAGACCTGGAAGGAGAGCCAGGCTCCTGGTTTCTGTCCCCAGCTGGTGGGGGCATCAGGGATGTGCACCAACAGAGAGGAGCTCTTTCTCTTTCTCTCTCTCTCTCATCACAAGTATTTTTTTTAATCCAAGTATTTTTATTATAGAACCAAATTTTAGCTTTGGAGCTAATAGCTGTGTATCCCCAGTGGAAATGAGTTCTAAAAGACGCAACTGCCAGCTAACTTCCTGCACCTGCTCATCATCGCTTACGGAGACACTGTGAATATAGGTCCATCAGCCACTGTGGAATCCTGTGTCTCTCCAGAAAGAAGACAACATTCCCCCTTTTAATTTTGCAGCTCCTACGTTAGGGCACTGATGGATGCCAGCGTGTGTGAAATGCGCATTTTTTCTTTCTCCCTTTTTCAGGTGGTTACGGACCATTTCTATCATCCTATTCTTGAACAAACAGGATATGCTGGCAGAAAAAGTCTTGGCGGGGAAGTCAAAAATTGAAGACTACTTCCCAGAGTATGCAAATTATACTGTTCCCGAAGATGGTGAGACTTTAAAACTTTGTTCTGGAGCAGAGAGAACTAATACTTTCTTAAGAGCTCTGTGACTGTAATTCATATACCTCTAAAGGATCAAAGATAAACCATTAGTTGGAATCAACCCTCCCTCCAACTGCCCCATTTAATAGGTTGCTGGTGGTCCCTTTTCTTGAAACACTTGGAACCAGAAATGTTATTTATTTTGGAAGGCTTTTTTTATTATTATTATTTTGCAGTATTGGCATACACATAATGTGCCACCCTGAGCATGGAACCCAAGTCTAAACAGGAAATCCACTTGTGTTTCCTATACTGCTCGCACCTAGAGCCTCGGGTGATCTTGTGTAATGCTGTTATGTACCCACGTGCTGCCCGTGACCCTGTCTCCCGAGGTCAGCTGGGGAATTCTCCGTGTACACTGTCATGTCAGAGCTCCGAACACTGAGATTCGTTTGCATGTTCAGAGCTCAGAGTTTTTGCAATGGAGATGCTCCACCTGTTTTAAATGTCCTGTTGGGGGCTCCGCTTGTCAATGTCTTAAGAGTTCCCATTCAGACTGCCACAGAAGAAGGCGTGACCAGGGTGCTGCTGCCAGGCTGAGCCTCTGATTAACCTCCCGTGACACGGCCTTGCTAGCTCCTCCAAAAGGCTGTCCCACGTGGATCTTCCAAAACTCTGTTGGAAATGCATATTATGAAAAGGGTATGCATGAACCTCACGTTGGTTTGCACCAAAATAAACATCTTTTCATTTTGTTTTTCCACAAGCTTTTTGAAGCATCCTCATGTCTGGTACTTCCTTTGCCACAGATTTTTGGAAGTAGCTTGCAGGTACAACATAGTATATTTCAACCCTCAGGAAAGGCCCATGCCCAGAGCCTACCCCAATGGATGCCATGCAGCTGCAGGGGTGGGGAACCACCACCCCAGCACACACCCCAGGCTGAGTACCACAGGGGGCGTCATGCCCCTCCTTACCCATCTTCAGGCCTGCCTGGTACCTGCCTTTGGCCCAACACAGCAGTGTCCGAGTCAAGCCTCCGCTCCCGAGTCTCCACAGATCCTATTGCTGAGAAAGCAGTGGGATAATACTCAGGTGGGCTGCCTAGAACATAGGACCCCAGACTCCATGAGGTCATGGAAAGCAGTGGGGTTATCCCAAGAATTGGACTCTGTGAAGGAGGACCCAGAATCCCAATGATCCACACCAGGTTGATTTCTGTTGCGATTTCAAATAAAGTATGTGCCACAGGATCAGAGAGGGGTAGTCTTGATAGGAGCCAGGCAGTAGAGAGCTCACAGCTCTGCCCACTTGAACCCTGCCCTCTCTCCTGCCTTCCAAGCTCGCCAAGGACAGCCTTTAAGAAGTTTTGCTCCCACCTGGCTCACTCTGCTCCAGCTGCTGTAACCAAATGCCCCAGATGGGGTCACGTGGCAGCAACAGGGGGGTGTGGCTCACCACCTGCAACCTGAGAAGATCCTGCTGAGGATGCTGGCAGCCCTAGTCTTGTTCTCACATGGACAAAGGAGCAGACAAGCTCCCTGGGGGCCACTGCTATAGTTAGGACATTGCTAATGAGGACATTGCTATAGTTAGGACAGGATTTGCTCCCCACCTCAGGCATAGGTGTAAAACCCCAAATTCAGGGACCGCTGGTGCTAACAGGGTGAAGCCTTGATCCAGGTAAGGACTCTGGGGAGTGCAATCTTTAGGTCACTGGGGGCTTGCCTTCTCTCTCTCTCTCTCTCCCCTCCCCCCTCCTTTCTGGACCAGCAGAGGTTCTTTCCTCTGCCACTGCTAGCCTCCAGCCCATCAGATCCCATACAAATCGGGCCATCCAGCCTCGCTCCGGCCTCTGCCCGTGAGCATCCAAAGCTTGAGCTGGGATGGGGCTCCCTCCTTCCTTGAGCAGTTTCTCGCAGGTGTTGTCATGAGAAGCCACCCACCTTGGGTCCCAACCAGTGGCTGCAGGCAGAGTTCCCACAACCTAGTGGCTCCCCCAGTTCTATTGCACTGGAACTTATGTTTCCACGCAGGAATTGTGGGACCACATGAAGTATGTGCCCCAATGAACAGTGTCACTGGAGCTGTAGCCATCTAAATGACGGGAGAGCAGGGAGGAAGTGTGCCATACGCAGCCAGCGCCCCTCTGTCATCCCCTCTGGGTTCCGCCTGGCACTACCACCTGTTCAGGTCACTAACAGACACTTCTGTGATTTCAGCAACACCGGATGCAGGAGAAGACCCCAAAGTGACAAGAGCCAAGTTCTTCATCCGAGATCTCTTCTTGGTAAGTATTCCCATTAACCTTGGTTTTCCCTGCCACCACGAGTTAACGCTGTTCTGTATAGTTTGCAAACTACTTAATCCCTTTCTGATTACATTTCTTTTTTTGCTTACCCAAAACCATGGATGGTGAGAGAGTGGAAGGGGTTGTAGCCTACATGGCAGAGCTGAGCCCACTAGAGTTCAGGGAAGCCCAGCATCTCCCACCCAGAGTCCCACAGCTTCCTGGCAACAGCGTCAGAGCAGGCTCACAGCTCCCTGGGAAACGGAGCCCAGGGGTGCTCCTGGACGCCATCCTGGGGCTGCGTTTCTGTGTAACCAGCACTCAGCCCTCGTCCTCCATCCAAAGGAGCTGCAGGCTAAAGCCAAAGATGGACAGGAACCAATCAAATTCAGACATTTCTTTTTTTTTTTTTCCCCTCCATCTTTTTCTTTTGACATCGTTGCAAGCTTACATAAGAAGTGAAAGAATTATTCACATAGTTCTTACAGGATCTAACCAACCGGTAAAACGTCACCTCTTGCTTCTAGCTGATTGCTTTTACTAGCTTGAAGCTGGTCAATGCCAAGGCACTCGCAAGGGCATGTTCCCATGTGTGGGCAGTTACTGACATCCAAAGAAACAGGAGCCCTGGCTGCCTGAGCCAAGGCCCCCAGGCTTGGTAGCCTATCACAGGAAAGGGACTTTACCCCTTCCCATAGCAGCTAGCCTGGTGGCACCCTCTGAACACCAGGGGGAGCTAGAGGGTGATGATGACCAACCCCAGCCCTGGTGCCACACAGAGCAGCTGGGGCACTCGGGTGGGGGTGTGCCTGTGGGGCCTGCCACCCTGCCATAGAGTCTCAGGGCCAGCGTGCACTGAGGAGTTCTCCAGCCAGGAATTCAGCCCTTTTGAATTAAAGTGTATTTTTATTTGAAAAGCAGAGTTACAGAGAGAGAAGGAGAGACAGATCTCCTATCCACTGAGCCTTTCTCCAAATGACTGCAATGAGCAATGCTGGGCCTGTGTCCGTAGCCAGGAGTTTCTTCTGGAGCTCTCATGTGGGCACAGGGACCCAAGGATGTGTGGACCATCCTTATTTTTTTTTCCCAGGTGCATTACCAGGGAGCTGGATTGGAAGTAAAATAGCCAGGACTCAAACAGGCACCCGTATGGGATGCCGGCACCACAGGCGGAAGCTTAACTTACTATGCCACTGCACAGGCTCCCTGAAACCCCCTTTTTGAAGAGCATCTTATAAGACCATAAAGTAGAAAGCCACGCAACCAGTATCCCACAGTCTGCTCTTCTAATGAGGACTACAAGTTGACCAGGACCAGGAACTGGGTATTTGGATGCAGGGTAGGAGCAGACCTGTCCGAGACAAACCCAGACCTGCAACAGGCCTCTTCTTACTCTCCACCAGTAGACCAAAGCTGGCCCAGGGGCGATGAGAGCCTGAGACCGGTTGAGCGCAGAGACAGCCCCTAACCAGGTTGCATCTCTATGTTCGATCAGCTCAGGCGTGAACCCTGGGAGACAGGTGGTGGTGGAGACCATGGCAACAGAGGGCCTGGGAAGAAAGCACCTTGAAGGAGAAGGGACCCAGGAGGCCCTCTTGGAGGAGGGGAGAAGGCACAGGGAGAAGAGCTCTGCTTAGAAGAGGCTTCCGGTTGTCTGTGGCCTCCCGCCTAAGTACACGGCCTCTGGACCTCCGTGCGTGGGAGGCTAGAGCCCAGTAGAATGGACGACAGGGGCAACCAGGAGTGTGCTGAAAGCCCCCAGGACACTAGGTCCCATCGGTCACCCTGAACAGCCCTGGCCTCCCAAACTGGCTGCTCCAGACCCGGGAGAGCCAAGGATGGTGACTAAACGGGGGAGAGAGGTACCTGGCATTCTTGAGATACCTGTCTCCTGGGCCACTGAGCATCGCCTGAGCTCACCATGCTGTTACCGCCTGGGGCAGAGCCCAAGGGAGCTGGGCGACAGCCAGGGGTCCAGGCCCTAGGGTGGAGTCCAACACAGCCTAGTCTTATCTTTCTTTATCTTTGTTCAGGAAAGCCATAGGAGTGTCTGGGAAAGGGAGGAACCTGCCCTTTAGGACCTGCAGCAGCCTTGTCACACGTCCATGTCAGGGGCCAAACCAGCTGCCCCAGGCAAGGACAAACCAGACTGATTATGACAGAAGCAAATCTATTTCCTACTCCATTAACCACAAACTCACTGTGCCTGCATGCCCAATAGCTCACATGGTGTTTAGGATTGAAAAGATTTATAACCCCCTGCTGCCAGGAGGCCAGAATTTAAAACAAACTTGTAAGTGCTAAGGGAACTCCAACTGTTGCTAAGAATCAGTGGGAGAATCTATGAGGGATCCGCTGGCTATAAAACCTGGGCCTGGACCCTGTGTCTCCATCACAATGCTTTCCTAGGAAGCTTGGCAGGCACAGAGAGCTGAGGTGGAAGTGCCTGGCATCGGGAGCTTGCTCCCCAAGAGGCTCCGCGGCCCCACGTTCACCTGCCCAGGTGGGATGCTTTTCTAGCGGCAGCACCTGCTCGCCCCTGGACTGTGTGTCCTCCACAGCTGCTTCCCCTACAAGGACACCAGCCTGGGCTGGGGCCCAGCCACATGACCTCACTATACCTCAGTCACCTCCTGTGCACTCTATCTCCTTAGACAGTTCAGGGAACACTGTGCCACTGCTGTCTTCTGGGTTTAGATTATTTGTTATCTATCTAGAAAGAGCTCCCAGTTGCTGGATCATACCCCTCAATGCCTGCCCACAGCCACTTCGTGTGCCACAGGGTCGGCAACTCCATCAGCTTTTGGGGAACTCTCCTATGTGGGTTGCAAAAGTTGCTTTGAGCCAAAATCAACTTAGGCTTAATTCCATTTGCCACAAACTCTGAGGGCGCTTTTACGCGCTGCCTCCCAGCTCTGCTCGGAGCTGCACCGGGCTGTGGGTTGTGTGGTGCCCAGCAGCGTGCCCAGAATGCAATTGGCACTGCCGCAGGTTCCCAGCAGCCATCCAGCTGTTGCCACAGCCCTCTGGCCTTTGCACGAAGCACTGCTTGCCCAAGGGCCATCCCGGAGAGGGTCAGGGCTGTGTGGTCCTCAGCGGGGACACTCTGTGTGTATCTCTTGTAGAGAATCAGCACGGCCACGGGTGACGGCAAACACTACTGCTACCCTCACTTCACCTGTGCCGTGGACACGGAGAACATCCGCAGGGTGTTCAACGACTGCCGCGACATCATCCAACGGATGCACCTTAAGCAGTACGAACTCCTGTGAGGAGGGGCTGCTGCCTGCCCGCCTCCCGCCGCCCCCACCCCCGCTCCCTCACACCCCGCAGGTGGAAGCTTCTCCAGCCCCCATGCCCGCGGTAGGACATCATTTCTAGTTTGCACCTGGCGGCATCTGTCCCCTCCTGGATACAACCCCACGTGCAACCACCAAGCCTCCGGCTACCTCTGACCCACCCCAGGTTTGGCTCTGCAGCTTCCTGTTCTAACGGAGCACAACCTCCCGCAGGCTCCCGACGGCCTCGTCCATGTGTGTCACTCTCCTGGGAGCTGACAATACAGTGACATCTCTCTGGGTGGGGGCCCGGGATACTCAATTGTCCCTTTATCCATCAGCAAAAAAAGGCTTAGCTTGCTAGACAGGGAACTTATCAAGTTATCAAGCAGGAATGCAGACGTGTGTGCTCTATCCTGCCACCTTAGGAAGCTGCAGGGTGGCAGGTGGCCGGTCCTTCCCAGCTGTCCCATGCCCAGGACAAGGACAGACCCCCCCCCTTCCATTGCGCTGCCTGCCTGTCACAGGCATTGCAATCATAACCACCTGAGGCCTTGTCCATTTCGGCAGAAAATTGGCCACACTTCTTGCAAAAAAAAAAAAAACGTGTCCCCGTCTACCAATGATTTTCTACACCCCCATGAAATGTGGGTGCAGCCTTTTGGCCTCTTTCCTTTTGTTGCTGGTTCTTAACACTGTACAGACCCTCCCCCCCCCAAGATGTAACATTCTTTTGTATCACAACTAAAGCAAAGCTCCTCGTAGACTGGTGTGCCTTGACTCGGCTACCCCTGTGGACAAAATGTGGTTGTTCTCATAGTGCTCAATGTTACCTGCTGTTGACTCTGAAAAGGGGGCTGGATGGCTGCTGCAGAATTCGGGGTACTTTTATCACGTGGTACTTTATCCAGTACTTCTCTGTAAGAGAGTGGCAGCAACGGTCTGATGCCAGTACAGGTCCTGCAGCCACCTGCTCACTTCCCTGTGCTTCAGCCTGAACCCAGTTCAACGGGAGAAATTGACATCTCCGACCCCACTGACAGCTGTCTAGGGAATTTCTTTCTTGCTTACGTTGCTGGTTAAAGACTGCAGAGGGCCCAGGCGTCCATTCCCTGTCACAGCCTGGAACAGACACCACCCCACGCACGTCAGACATCGGCGTGGGGTCAACAGGTGCACTCAACCCTGGGGCACAAGGAGGACAGTATCTCCCTCGGTCATGGACTGAAATATGCACCCAAAACTCCTGGCTGTCTCTCCCCCTTGTAGGATTTGCAAATGCAACCTCAGAAGTTAGGTACAGCTGGACCACAGCCACAGCTTTCAGAATAGTTTCCTCCGATCTAAAGATGTCCAAAGTGAAACGCTTAAAACAAATGCAGAAAATCGCTCCATGAATCTTCTTATAATGTTTAGTACTTTCAAGTGCGCTCTGTGAGTCAGCATTCCCTAATCCATTAGAAATTCAGACTTCAACACCACTTTTTCCACAAAAGGATAACTTTTTAAGCAGCCGGTGCCACATATGCGCTGTGTCACTATGTCTTCCGTCTCCCTATACTTCCAAAGCAACCCAAGCTGCATCTCCACCCAAAAACTAAAGTTACCCGCTGCCGTTATGCAAAATTAGTTAATTCTCTAGGCATCCCATTTAAAAGATTGAGTTTTTTTTAAGGACAAGGAGGAGAACCAGACTCGGGGGTGGGGTGAGGGGGATGAAAAAGGAAGGAAGACCCATTTTCTTCTCCACGTCGCGACTGTCTTGCATTCGCTGAAAGGCATTCTATGCAGATACAACAAGTAGCCTTCTGGAGAGAAAGCGGGGCTTCTCTTAAGAATCGCACTTGCATCAGGAGACAAGTCCGTGAAGACCAAGATGTCACTGCGTGTTGCGCCGTGCTTCCAAGCGTTCTGCCTCCCCCGTCTGCAGCAGGTTGAGAACCAAGCCTGGGAGATGGGTGCACATGAGCCCCACGTGTGCCATCTGGGCGCTCCCGGGGAAGCAAGGACTGCGTGACTGTCTTGTGCATGCGAGTGATAGTGTCAGTAGCATCTACAAACTGTACAAAAGCAACTTTGATAAAAAAAAAAAAAAGACAAAAAACCAGGAAGCGGATCTGTTGTAAAGTACATGTCTCATTTTGCTAGCATGAGACTAGTACAGCCGTTTATTCTACAGCCACTCGCGTCAGTGACCTGGGACATCCGCAGCATGCGCCAACGAGGCCCCATGCTGGATGGTCACTGTCCACTCGACTCTTAACGTGAGCTCTGGAGGAAGGTGGCTTCCTTTGGCTGTGACACTGATGACCAGATGCAAAGACTGCCTCCTCCCTGTCACCGTATCGTGGGCAATCGGAACAGGTACCCACCGAAAAGAAAAGGTGGGGCTAAAAGCTGAAAGTGGATCAAGATGAGGAGCACAAGGAGGCTGGCTACTCCGCAGTAGATGGCCAGAACCGTGTCCTCAAATGGCAGGTAGCACTTGGCGAGGGCATAATCCGCGGCTGTTATGCTGCCCTGGAAGAGAAATGAGAGAAGCTTCTACCACAGCTGGAGCCACCCATCTAGCTGGGACAGAGCAGCAAGGAGAGGTGTCAAGGCCTTCAGCCTGTGCCAGTCAACACACGGTGAGCCAAAGAAGAGAAGTCCAGG
The DNA here is from genome assembly GCF_017591425.1 of Ochotona curzoniae. NCBI lineage: Eukaryota > Metazoa > Chordata > Mammalia > Lagomorpha > Ochotonidae > Ochotona > Ochotona curzoniae. Next base: position 37,532,480 of record NW_024466607.1, on the reverse strand, counting down.
CCACGGGTGCCTGGGGATCAAGTCTGGGACACTGACCTCACCGTGTAAAGCAGCCCTGGGCACAGGAGGGTGGGGGCACGCCTGGCAGAGATGCCGAGGGCACCGTGCAGACCGAGAATCGATGAAACATGCCACCTTAGAAGCGCACGTGCCCAGAACACCTCTGAAGTGTGGCACGATTTGGTGGGTGGGGGAGATGACAACTCATTTACCCTGAATCTCAAAACACTAGGGTTTCCCCCTCCTTTTCATGGAGCAATTGGCAAAATGACCAAAGAAAGGAGCTGATGGTGTAATGAAATAATGTCTTGAACCCATGTGCAAACACTGCAGTGCCGGCACTGTCCACCAGGGCGACTGGGCATTTCTGGAAACTTCAGAGGTTAGTTAATGCGTAAGTGACTCTGTCTCCTTAGGATATGAAACACACATGCACCCTCCTCGAGGGATGAGACCACCCCACCCCACCCCAGGGACTGTGCGCTGTTCATCTCTTTAGGGAGGGGGTGAGGAGCGTGCGAGGGATGAAATGTAACGTACGGCTTTTGTATATTTTTACTGAACGGTAGTTAACTTCATGGCGGAGTACTGTGTCAAGTTCAATACTTAGGAAGGCTTTCCAACAAATAAAAACTTCAACGTTCACGTTACCATGATGAAACTGGGGTTGTTTCTGTTCCTCCAACTGAAAGACGGGACGCTGATCTCGGGGACGCTTCCCGGGTGCAGCACCTCGCAGGCACTGTGCGTGTGGCCGCTCAGGATCAGGCGTGGCCGGAGCCACCAGAGCAGCTGTGGTGACAAGAGGCAGCCATGAGTGCCTGGACCCCATGGACCACCCTTTCCGCTGCAGGACATGATCCTCTAGTTGGCACTTCCGTCACAGAATCAAAGACAGCCTGCTAGGTAGGGCTGCCTTGTTGCTGAGCACAGATTTTCACGCTAACTCAAACGTAGCTTCCTCCCCTCACAGGTGGGTCTTCCCCACCTATTTCAAACATTTCATTCATTTTGTAAGTAGGCTCCAGCGACAAGTTTCCGTTCTAGCATATATTAAATTAATATATCTATGAAGGGATGTTAGGCAGTCAGTAGAAAATGGAATTATAAGCTCATGGGGGGAAGGGTGTGGCCTGAGGCTACATTCCACATTCCACCATCAGGTTCCTGCTCCTGGGAGGCAGCGGTGACAGTTTGGTGACAGTTTGGTCCTCCTTGGTCCTCCGTCCCTGCCACCCAGTGGGGCACCTGTATTGAATTCCTCGCCCCCAGCTTCAGCACAGCCATTGTAGGCATTTGGGGAGTGAGCCAGGAGATGGGAGGGCTCTCCGTCCAGTTTATTTTGGTATTAAAAAAAAAAAATCTAAGATCTATGCATAGCTTTTTCATAATAGCCTTTTTATGGACTTTGAAGACCCTCCTGGGCATCGATTTCAATTTTTTTTTTCTTTTGCACCAGAATAAACTTACAATGAATCCTATTTTTTCATGAGCTTGTTGATATATCTTCATATATCTCAGCAATACATATATTTAAGAATGTGCACTAAGTTTAGCTAAGTCTTTAAAAATACAAGTCATTCATCTCTCCAAACACATTTGAAATTGATAAGAAAGCTCTGAGTGTGATACCCAGTGGAGAATATTAGAGAATTAGCGAATATTAGAGACTGTGAATTGGGAAGTAGGTTTACTGGGGTAAAAAGAAAGAAACAAAGGGATGAAATGGAAATCTGACATGCTCTCCAGACCTCCCCCCAGCCTCCACTGATAACTGCAGTCACACACACGTGTGTGTGTGTGTGTGTGTGTGTGTGTGTGTGTGTGTGTGTGTGTGTGTGTTATGCCTGGGCAGCCACCTGACCTTTATGAATTAAGATGCTCACACTGCAGGACCTGGCTTCAACTCCCAGCGCCAGCCCAACTGCAGCTTCGCAGACCCAGGGGAGCAGAGTCATGGCTGTAGTGATTGGGGTCCCCCCACCCAGCCAGGTGGGAGACAGGGATCAAGTGTCTGGTTCCCAGCTTGGTCTTGGCCAGGGAAGCGGCCACTGCGGGCACTGCGGGCACTGGGGAAGGACACAGCATATGGAAACTATCTCTCAAAGAAATAAAAATAAAAAACCTGCCATCGATGGTGCAGGTGCAGGGTACAACCATCCCCACCCATGCTGCCCGTGAAGCAGAAAGGACAGGAGCGGGCCCCCCGGACAGGTGGTCACAGCACGGACAAACCTTCTGAGACGCCTCCTGAGAAAGCACATCGTACTTCTCCTTGAACGGGATGCTCTTCTCCTCTGGGGGGGCCGCGTCTTCCCCGGAACAGTTAGCATCACTTTTCCGATACAGTGGGTAATGCTGGCAGGGATTGTAAGAGCGGTCAGGGGGTACCCTGGGCTTGCAGCTGCTCCCCATCCCCCGCCCCCTGGCTCACCTGCAGGAGGATGGGGGCAGACGCAGGGAGCAGCTCCTCCACTCCACACTGGCTGGCACTACGTCCCTGCTGTTGGGAAGCCAGCCCTTAATGCGGCATACCTGACACGCACCACGCACTGGGAAGGGAAGCCGGGGGGCTGGGTGACCAACAGCACAAGCTGTTAGGAATCCACGGAGCAGGAGGCTGCTGTGGCTGTAGGTGGCCGCCTACCTGTCGGGAGCAATTCAGTCGGCGGGAAATCTCCGTCAGCTCCTCCTCGGCCTCAGAGCAGATGCTGCAGCCATCCCCTTCCAGGGCCACGCTGTTGACCATCACGAAACTGCAACAGGTGGAAGCAGGCAGAAGGTGGGCCCAGTGCTCACTGCGTGGGCTACTGCCTTCTCTCCCTTCCACCCATGCAAAGAGGACTTGGGGAGCACGGTATGAAGACAGGGGAGTCCAGAACACTCTGAAATCCCAGCTAGATTAAGGTTGTGTTCCGTGAGTCACTGTTAACGACACACAAGTAGGCCAAGGCATGGAAAAGGATTTTTAACCTTAAACCTGGGAGAAGACCCGTGACAGCAGCTCTGAGGCTGGTCGGCCCCCTTGGCTCAGCATCTGAGCAGACCATGTGTCCTAAGGTAGATTCTGAGCTTGCTGTGCCTCGTCTGAAGGGCCTATGCACCGCAGCTGGGCAAAGGGGGGACTTGATGAAATGAACCAGCAGGTGCACGGACAGGAGCCTGCTGCTAGAAAGTACTCGGTGTTATCCCTCCACAAAGTCGACCACTAATGGCAGGGATGTTCTGCAGGAAAGGCAGCGGGTAAAGTACTGGTTAGGCTAACTGGGTGCATACTCCCCCCGCCAAAAAAAACAAGTGTAGTGACACCACCAAGTGACAGGTGTCTTCTGCAAGCCCCTTTACCTTAGCTGGATCTCATTGACTCACCCTAAGATGTCTTTCGTCCTTGAACCCAGAAGGGGCACCTGGCTGGAAACACTGCCTAAGATTTCAGCAGTTTCAAAGACAAAGAGCTGAGCAAGGGATCGGAATATGGTCAGTGCGCCTGGAGTCTGACGCACTCTCTTCCGTCTGTTATCGTCTGTTACGACTTGGCAAAGAGATCTGCCAGTCGGGGACTCCACCCTGCAGGCTGAGGCAGGCAAAGGCTTCCTGGTGTCTTCCAGAGGGTGTATCAGCCAGCCCCAGAGCCACACCTGGGAGGTGACTCAGGCGGAAGGAGATGACTAACTCTAAGTTTTCTCTCCTGCATTCCTCCCACCTCCATCTCATCCCTGGCACCCCACCAGTGCAAACAGGATATGCACACAGTCTGGCCCAGTGAGACTCCAGACACGGCCGCCATAGTGGCCTCAATGAAGGGGAGCCCACGGTCAGACCAAGGATAAGGAGGCTCCGGCCTAATGCGAGGCTGATGGGATAGGGGTGCCACAGAGCCTCAGGAACACCCCACACATCTGCCACCTATATCAGGGCACTATCACTATGGAAACACCTTTATAAAGCAAAACTAGGGCACTTCAATCAAGTGTATTAAAAAAAAAAAAAGAAAAGAAAACCTTGTTTTACAGAATGTGTCCCTACCCCACAGCCAGTGCAGAAATAAGAACCAGGCACAGGGCAGGCAGCAGTGTTCACTACCGGAGGCCCTCGAGCTCAGAAGGAAAAGCGGGGCGCTTGCAGGCTTCCCCCTTATCGACTTTCACATGACTGTCAGCAAGGGCAGCCCGAGGCGCAGCAGTCAGATGCCGAGCCCGGCCACAGGGGATGTAACTCAAAGCAGGTACACCTGTCACGCTCCAGAACTGAAGTTCAAACATGGCCATAGAATCTCACAAGGAATACTCACTTAATTCCTTTCCAAGAAAACAGCTTCTCACAGTTCAAATCTCTCTCAAATCGTCTTACTTTGTATCTGTTCATCCTATATTAGTTGGGGAAAAGAAACATCTTTCAGATCAATCTGTCTTAGAACTTCGCAGCTTCTGGCCACCACAGAGAGGGAGCAGAGCGCCCAGATCTGAGTGCCACGCTGCCACTCTCAGCTGCGGCTTGCACTGCTACAGCGCCACCACCCTGCTGGAGGCCAGGGGCAAGTTCCTTGACTCCCCCAGGGACTGCAGGGCCCTCAGTGGCACTGCAGGGTAAAACAATTGGACCTTGAGGGGTCAGTGTTCCCCACAGCACATCAAGTCACTGCTTGCTGAGGACCAGTTGAGTGCCAGCTGCTCCACTTCCGATCCAGCTTCCTGCTGAAGCACCTGGGAGCCCAGGACGGGGTTCCTAGCTCCTGCCTTTGACCCAGACCTAGCTGTTGCCAGGGACTGATAAGTAAATGGAAGATAATCTCTCTAGAATAGATACACAGGTATCACTCGCGTGATCATTTTGCCTTTAGACAAATGCTTTTTCACAAAAAACCATGCGCCCAAAAGGAGTTTCTTGACTATGCGTACTATGTGCCAATATTAAAAATCCCTGAGTTGCTTACATGTCCTTTTAAAGATAACAGATTTCCTCCATCGAGAACAAGCCAAGCTATCACCCGAAGTCCACTTAACAGGTTGAGCATACTGGCTAAGGAGACTCTCAGGGCACGCTGCAGTGGTGACCCACTTACCTGTAGTGGAAGCCAATATCATGGTTGCCAGCCACGACCTTCAGCTGCACGTGACTTGGATGTCTGAACATTTTCTGAAAGCGCTCCACATCATGTGCCCAGGCCTGGGAGGGAACAGGGTCACTGCTGACAGCCTGGACACACTCTCCTGTGACCAGCAAACAGGACCTCTCTTTGGATTTCAGAGGCTGATTCCCTGGTCCAAACCAGGTGCTCCCGGAGCTAATGCAGACTTTGAAGTCCTATGCGGTTCTTACTTTTCTAAGACTACAGATAACACTTTACATGATTTCATCTGACGCCAAATGTAACTCAACAGTACCTTCCCCCATCTTAAAACATTAACTGGCAGTCCCTCAAGACGTCTGGTCCATGTCCCTATCATCGCAGGGTCCCCTGAAGAGGACGCGGGGACCCCAGGTTAGGAACTGGATCAGATATAGCAGGCCCTTAGAAAACGCCCAGTGTGTCTGAACCAAGCCAAGGATGCAACCATCCTTCAGCATCCCCCTGTGGGTTCATCGGCAGGGATGAGAACTAATAAGGTGAGAGAAAAAGCATTCATTATACAAAATACAGTAAATATCTCACAATTCTCCTGATATCTGTTTTAACCATTACAGCTTCAGAGTTGTGTTAGTATCATTGTTTCAGCCTAAAAAATATCAACTGGATAAACTCCCTGGATGGCAGAAGACCTCTGCTCTGGATAGTAGATCAAATTCATCCTCAAAATTTTAGCACAACCTGGGAAAATATGACTCGTTCGTAAAGGTCCCAATTAAACGATACTTAAAGCTAGAATAACAAAACCAAAATCACAAACTTTGAAACTCATAAAGTGTCATCCTTAGCTTGCCAGAGCAACCAGATATATCCAACTATACATTTAAGGTAGCTGCTGGGACTGGCAGTGCCCATACGAGTGCCAGCTCAGGTGAGCTGCTCCACTTGTGATTGCAGCTCTCTGCTGTGTCCGGGGAAGGCAGCAGAAGATGAGCCAAATGCTTGAGTTTCTGCCACCCACACAGGAGACCCCGATGGAGTTCCAAGCTCCAGGCTTCAGCCTGGCAGTGGTCTGACCATGACAATCATTTGGAAGACTCATTCTCTCAATCTCTCCTCTCCCTTCTCTACTTCCTGCCTGTGTCTGTTTATCCTCCCTCTGTAACTCAAACACACAAAATGCCCCAACTAGAGGCAACTGTATAGGTTGCCTTGTAAAACCTAGACAAGTTTTATACTGCTGGGAGAAAAGCAGCCAGTAGCTAGCTAGCAGGCATTCTGGGCCTGGTTAATGCCAAATCTGTATTAACTATACCAGAATGCCAGCATGGTTGCCCTATTCTCCTTCTCCTCCTTTTCTTTTTAAAGGTAAGTGGGGGAGGCAGGTACTCTGGGCCAGGACAGAGCAGCCTGGCCCCCAGAGTCTGCGGATGTATTGGAGTGCAAGTAGCTGAACGCATGCTGGACAGGAAAGAGAAGATTTCTGGGGTCTTCCACAGACTGGGCCACTGCCCTTGCAGGTAGGCAAGCGAGCTGAGATGCAGTGGTTTCAAGGGAGGAAACCGGAGGGCATGTATGGGTCAGGCCAAGGCATCTGCCCATGTAGGAGACCAGGGCTGGGCTAAATAGCATCAATCCCACCCATCGGTGCTTGACAAAGCTGGAACTAGGCTGAGCTAAGTTGCAGCACCTGCTGGCAAATGCCAAGACTAGGAACATGCCATCTCAGACTGGTGCTTCTACTGGTGAGCTGGGGCTGGGGACAGTATGGTCTGGGTGCAGGTCAGGCTGAGCTAGGCTGCTGTACCTGCTTGCCAAAATGAGAGCCAGAATGGGTGCAGGCCAGCTGGGCTAGGCACAACACCAGCTGGCAAGTGCCAGGACTGGATATGTTAAGCTTGAACACAAAATCCCCTGGCAGGCCTAAGATCAGGGTTGGGAACAAGCTTGGCAGGGCAACTCTGGGCACTCCCTTGTTAGGCTGTACCTATCACTTATGAGCACAAGAACCAAGGCTGGCAGTGGGCCAGATAGGACAAGGCAGCAGCGCCTGTCAGCAATGTGATAGCCCAGTCTGGGGGCAGGTCAGGCTGAGCTTAGCCACCCACAGGTGTGCACAAGAGGCAGATGGGTTGTGGGCTGCACCAGGTGAGGCCACAGCAGAGGTAGATAAGGACAGAAACCAGCACTGAGAACGGCCCTGGTGACTACTAAGGGTTGCCCTAACTAGGCCACAGCACCCACTGGTATACAAGAGGACTGCATCTGTGGTAGGCTGGCTGGGCTGAGCCACAGCACCTCTCATCTCATGTAAGACATTGGGCTGCAGTGGAACTAAGCAGGCAGCTGCACACACCAGTTTGTGCACTGGCTGGTGCAGGGGATGGGCCAAACCTGAGCCCACACTGGCTGGAGCACAGAAAAGTTGAATCTGAGGTCACCCCAGGTGAGGTTTCTTGGGGGATTACCCAACTGCACTGCGGGACTTGGACCCTGACCACAGGGAATATCACAGGGTGTGGTCCGACCTTGGAGTACATGTGTCAAGGACAGACCTCCTCAGCCCCTGCTGCTGGTGTGATGGACAGCAGGCGCAGATGCACAAGGGGGGCATGACAACCATCCGATCTCCACCAACAAGAGACGTGGGGTGGCTTGTCAGAGGATGCAAAGCAGAACAGGTTGGACCACTCTCCTAGACAAGCTTTGCAGCAGGTTTGCGGGTCTGTGGCTGCACTAAGGTGGAATTGGTCAGCTAATAAACCTTGGAATTACTTCCTCATCCCTGGAGCTGGGAAACTGACAATTTCTCAAAACTACCAAAACCACTGAAGGAATCCCCCTGAGAACACTCTCCTTCAGTTGGGGTCTCGAATGTGTCATCTCATGACAATCCCCGCATCCGTACACTGATGTAGTTCAACAGCAAGGAGCAGCCCCTTCTTGCTCCTCCCTAAGGACACAGGAGGAAAAAAAAACCAAAACCTAAAAGACACATCCCACCTCCCTTCCTCCATCCCTCCGTCCCAACCGGAGGCTCACATGTGCCTGCATCCCCCTCAACTATGTAAACAACATTACAAAGAAAATTAAAATAAAACATCCTTTAAAAAAAAAGATTTTACACACACACACACGCAGAAGGGGTCTTCAAAATCCTCACAGGAAACACATACGATGAAAAACCACGCACCGAGTCCAATTCTTGAGCCAATTTAAAAAAAAAATTTAAATAAATGAAGAAAAAATACACAAACTAAAACCTTTAAAGCTCATGGAAAATGGGAATTAAGGGATAGGTTCACTTAAAGAAAAGCCAGTTGCTTTTTCAATACAGCGTTGCCATGATCTTCTAAAGTCGGCCCTGGGGATAACAGACATTGCAATTCTGTTAAACAGTAGGTTTCTATCTGGACAAGAACTGGCCTTTCCTAAGAGTTCCTGCCAATGGAAAGAAACGTCCCTCAAATCAAACCCCATCCAGAAACCCTGAGTGACGGGGCATGTTCAACTGAGCGGCAAGAAGGGCTCCTTTTTTTGTTGGCTCCTTCCAAGAAGCGAGTGAGCAGGGCCTGCCGGCAGCTAGCCCACGAACATCGTTTAATCTGGCTTACGTCACTCTCAGAGGAGAGCCGGTGACTCGGGGAGCACTGGTCTCCCAACGTAGTGACTGCACAAAAGGGGGAAAAGTGAATGCCCACTTCAACACGCATTCTGTCATCTGGGGGACAGGTGCAAGAGGCCGCGCCTCATCTGCTTTTCCGTTTAGCAAGATGCAGGTGCATGCCAACCAACTGCATGCCAACCAACTGCCGCCCGGCTGACCCGCACATTTCCTACATAAACAAACAGAACAGCAGTCAGTCGGCTATGGCATTAGACACAAAGTACCTACAAGACAGACTATCTCTTATTAACAACAGTGTTCGAGCGAAACTTCCGGTCAAGCCAGCCCTGATCCGTGGACTCTGGGCAGTCTGAGCGGAAGGCTCAAGGCCAGACTGGCAAACCTGGGAAGGCAGAGTCCTACCTGGGGTGTGCTCCACTTCCCTTCATCAAAGATGTCCCCCAGAATGAAGACCACTTCCGGCTGCAGCAGCCACAGAGCCGTCTGGAAGGCCCTCTCCATTTGCCATTCCCTAGGGAGCAATGGGATGGGGCAGGGTAAGTCAACTCCTTGGGTGGGGGCCACTTCAGAAGTCAATCAACTGGTCTTCAATCAACTCTTCTTTCACAAATCCACTCTTCAAAAGAAAAAAAAAAAGATCTATTTTATTTTTGTTGGGAGATCAGAATTACAGAGAGCAGGAGAGATGGAAGATCTTCCTCTCTGTCTCTCCTCCTCTCTGTATATCTGCGTTCCAAGAAATAAATATATCTTAAAAAAAAAAGATCATGTGTATTATGAAAAAAAAAATTACGAGTGAATGTCAAACACATTTTTTTTTTGCACCAAAATAAAGTTACACGAGCCATTCCATATCCCATGAGCTTTTTGAAGTCTGCCAGGTACATACTGATCTCAGAAGTGGCACACGCAATTGGAAGAGGTTCTTTGTTAGTCATGAGAATGCAGAAAAACTCGTTCTGTAATACAGCTGTGGGATTAAATACAATAGTACCAGCAAGTGGCAAGAAACAACACCATCCTTGCTTCCCAGTCCTCCCTGCCCTCTCTGTAACCAGCTCCCATCCAGGTCATCTTCAGGGCCCCTGATGCTCTCTGGTTTTTATAACACGCTCCTGGTCGTGACCTCTAGGGTACAGAAACAGGGGGAGGTGGGGCAGCACTGTGGGGATGCTGGCTTCCACACAGGAGCACCAGTGAGAGCCCTAGCTACTCTGCTTCCCATCCACCTTCCTGCTACTGTGCTTGGGAACGCAGCAGAAGATGCCCAAGTGCCTCGGTTCTTGCCACATGGGAGACCGGCATGAAGTTCCCGGCTTCAACCCTGGTGCGGACCAGGCTACTGAAGCCATCTGGGGAGTAAGCCAGCAACAGGAAGATCTCTCTCTCTCTCCATCCCTCTCTTCATATCTGTCACCCTTCCTTTCACATAAACGGAGATAAGGGGGAAAGAGAGAGAAGACGAAGAAAGACGGGAGGAGACAAAAGGATATACGGAGATAAGAAAGGGGAGAAAGGAGACAAGGCAAGGAGGAATGTTTAAAAAAAAATATGTGGGGCCCAGATCGGTGGCGCAGTGGTTAAGGTCCTCACCTTGCACGCCCAGGATCCCATATGGGCGCTGGTTCTAATCCCGGTAGCCCCGCTTCCCTTCCAGCTCCCTGCCTGTGGCCCAGGAAAGCAGTCGAGGACGGCCCAAGGCTTTGGGACCCTGCATCCATGTGGGAGACCCAGAAGAGGCTCCTGGCTTCAGACCGGCACAGCACCAGCTGTTGCGGCTCACTTGGGGAGTGAATCATTGGTCAGAAGATCTTCCTCTCTGTCTCTCCTCTCTGTATATCTGCCTTTCCAATAAAAATAATACAAATAAATCTTAAAAAAAAAATGTGGAAAAACAGAATATGCTAGGGCAGGTTGGGGTCAGGGCCTGGTCACCACCTGCCCGTCTCCTCCTGCTGCCCAGGGGAGGCCAAGATGCCCAAAATTACACCCTGGCATGGGCAGAGCGAGAGGGCACTGCCTAGCTCTGTGTCTTGTCCCAGCCTGGCATCACGAGGGCAGTTTCTTCACATGGCTGGCAGTTTGCTGTGCTCATTGACTGACAAACAAGGAGGTGTCTTCCCATTCGGGGTGGGTGCTAGAAGCTCCTCCCAGGGCACAAAGCTCACGGGGGACCCAAAACTGACGGCCACATAACAGGGCCCACTGCACGGCAGCCACTCAGCCAACCATTCCAGGAACAGTCAAATGACCCAAATACTGTTAGTTAAAAACAAAACACTTATTTCTCTTTTTTCCATTGGAAAGGAAATGTCGACAGGGAAGGGAGAGACAGAAAGATCTTCCATCCACTGGTTCACTCCCCAAGTGGCCGCAATGGCCGGAGCTGAGCTGATCCGAAGCCAGGAGCCAGGAGCTTCTTCTAGGTTTCCCCTATGGGTGCAGGGTCCCAAGGCTTTCAGCAATCTTCAACTGCTTTCCCTGGCCCCCAAACAGGGATCCGGATGAGAAGTGGAGCAGCCAGGGTATGAACCGGTGCCCATTTAGGATCCCAGCACACGCAAGGCAAGGATTAGGCCTCGGAGCCACCCTACCAGACCCCAAATGTCCTTACTCGGTAAGAAAGAAACAAAGTGACCCACAAATCTTTAAACCTGCCTGCTGCCTGAAGAGTTTCCGAGTTCCTGAGTCACCCCTTACCTTCGTAGTTTGTCCAGCCAATGGCCAGTCACTTCCCCGAGCAAGTGGGTGTCAGCCAGAAACATGGCCCTCAGCACAGGATCTCTCCCACGGCCACGGGCAGGTGTTTTCATCTCAGGCCAGTGACACCGGCAGATCGCTAGGTAATAGATCAGAAACTCACAGAAGAAGAGCCCTGCGAAGACAATGGCTGCGAGTTTGAGCGGCAATGACCTTCTCCTCCGGAGCAGATGGAAAGTGAGCCTTTGGAGTGCCCATCTGATCATGGCCACGCTGCCCTTCCTGGGGGGGATGTCAGCCACCAATGGTCAGGTCCACGAGGAACTCAACACGGAAAGCTGGGACACACCGAGGGCAGGCATAGTCTCCGGGTCTTGGCTGCGTCTACGGGGGGAAAAGGCAACGAACTGGGTTGTGTTTCTCGAGAATTCTGCTGTCGCTGCCTCCCGCTAGGAAGAACTGAAGAGTTACAGACTCCCGCCTGCATTCCACGGAAGGCCCTCTGGTGCCTTGGCAAGGACGATGCCCCAAATGGCCAATCGGGGAATTAGCTCGCCCCGCAGAAGTCTGGGCACTAGGGAATGACCGCACAGAAACGACCCACTCTCTGACATTCTACAAATCATCGCAGAAGGAAGGGTGTGTGTTTGGCTGGGAGAATAGCAGGGGGAAATGTGACAAACAGTAGGTAAGGCCCTAGACTCCCGGGAGGATGGACCGCCATTCTCTGTACGACTTCAAATATGCACAGGCTGGGGCGGGTATGGGGCACAGCGGGCACGGTGCTGCTTGGGACACCTGCCCCCGTTTCACAGTGCCTGGATTCAAGTCTTACCTCTGCTTTCAATTCCAGCCTCCTGCTAATGTGCTCTCGGGAAGCGTTTGGGACCTTGTTGTTACCCACATGGGACACTAAGATGGAGCTTCAGACTCCTGACCTCAGATGGGTTGGGCCCAAATGTTGCAGGCAGGTGGGGAATGAACCAGCGGATGGGATGCCCCTAGTCCCGTCGCTCTGCCTTTCAAATAAGACATCAAGGGCCTGGCAGCATGGCCTAGCGGCTAAAGTCCTCGCTTTGAACATGCCGGGATCCCATATGGGAGCCGGTTCTAATCCCGGCAGCTCCACTTCCCATCCAGCTCCCTGCTTGTGGCCTGGGAAAGCAGTTGAGGATGGCCCAAAGCTTTGGGATCCTGCACCCGCGTGGGAGACCTGGAAGAAGCTCCTGGCTCCTGGCTTCGGATCGGCGCAGCACCAGCCATTTCACTCACTTGGGGAGTGAATCATCGGATGGAAGATCTTCCTCTCTGTCTCTCCTCCTCTCTGTATATCTGACTTTGTAATAAAAATAAATACATCTTTAAAAAAGAATTCTAAATGAAAAAACTGAAATGTTAGGATTTTTTTTAAAAAATACGACATCAAGCAATTCAAATGTGTATCTCACTTTACTTAAAAATCAAGAGATTCGTAAGACCATAAAGATCCGTGGTCCTGGGTGTCTTCACAACTTTTTTTCTTCTTCCTTCCCTTGCCTTTCTCCTCCCCCCCTCCCCCAAGTCCCTCCCCCCCCCAAATAAACATAAACCCTCACAGACAGCGTGCACTGAAGACTGAAGGAATTCATTTCACACGGCATTCAGGTCACGAGCTGACAGAGCCACCTGACGCCAATATGAAAACCTTACCCCAGGAACAACAAACGGGGCTCCATCAAACGCAGACGCTTCGATGCAGCAACGCAAACAAGCAACAAAGTGAAGAAGCAACCAACAGAATGGGACAACATCTTTGCACTCTACGAAACCAGCAGGAAATAACATCCCGGATTTACAAAGAGCTTCAGAAACTCAGTGACAGCAAAACAAACAACCCTGTGTGCAAACGGCTGAAGGAGATAAACTGACATTTTTCAAAAGGACACATTCAAAAGGCTAACAAACGTATAGAAAGATGCTCAGGCTCCACCGGCTATCAGGAAAATACAAATAAAAACCACACCGAGATGCCACCTGACTCCACTGAGACTGCACCTCACATGTGGGCCATCTCCACCACTCTCCCAGGGACATCTGCAGAGAGCTGGACCGGGAGCAGAGCAGTCCGATCTCAAGCCTGCACTGCAGGAGGCAGCTTTCCCCACTATGCCACAGCACCGGTTCCAGTTTCTTTACTGAGATTTTCTTCATCGTACCTCGCTTCTGTAAGATCAGGCCACCATCCCACAATCACCGGAACCGTGGGGACACCTTTGAGAGCGGAAGTGGCTCTGACAAGAAGTGGACAGGAGAGTGGTCCAAGCCAGGCCTGGCCCCAGCAAGGTGGACCCGGGATGCTGTGAAGCAGGGAGTCTGCCTGCTGATAACCAGCTTCTTGCTCACCAAGCTTTTATTTATTTATTTATTTATTTATTTATTTATTTAGAATATTTACTTTTATTTGAAAGCCAGTGTTAAAGAAAGAGAGATTTTTCCATCTGCTGGTTAATTCCCAAACAGCCGCAATGGCCGGAGCTAGTCCAGTCCAGAGCCAGGAGCCAGGAGCCTGTCTCCCACATGGGTACACAGACCCAAGCACCTGCGCCACCTCCACTGCCCTCTCAGGCCACAAGCAGGGAGCTGGATCGTACGTGGAACAGCCAGGACTTGAACCACTGACCATATGGAATGTCGGCACTGCAGGCAGAGGCTTAACCTAACATGTCATTGTGCTGATCCCAACTTTTCAATATATTCATTTTATTTATTTGAAACGCAATTTCATTTATTTCAAGGGCTAAGTGACAGAGGGAGGGAGATAGGCAGAGAGAAATCTTACATCAGCTAGTTCACTCCCCAAATGCCTGAACAGCGGGGGTCAAAGTCAGGAGCCAGGAATTCCACGTGGGTCTCTCCCGTGGATGGCCCAAGTGCTAGAGCCAACGCTGCTGTGCCCCGAGAAGCCGGTGTCAGGAGTGGAGCTGAGTCCTGTGCCCAGGCACCCTGACACAGGAGGTGGGCATCCCAGTCACTGTCCTAAGCACACTGAATGTTCAACTACGTTAGTACCCGAGCACGTCAGTAGCTAAGGGTACGGACCGATCTACGTAGAAACTGAAATAGAACGGGGGGCAGTGGTACAGCGTGTTAAGCCGCCACGTGGGACACCTGCTTCCCATGTCAGAAAGCCAGTTCTAGTCCTCACTATTCTGCTCTGATCAGCTCCCTGCTAACTCCTGGGAAGCAGCAAATGATGACCCAGGCACGTGACCTGCCACCCACGTGGGAGATTCCGACGCAGATCACGGTACCTGGAATCAACCTGACCCAGCCCCAGCTGTTGAGGACATTTGGGGTGTAGCCCAGCAGATGGAAGGTCTCTGTAACTGTGCTTTTCAAACAAATATTCTGAACGACAGAACGCATACCCCGAGGACTCCTGACACCTTGTCTTTCCTGAAAGGTGCAGGACCGGCTGGGGGTTGGGCTTAGCACTCCCTGGGCATGCAAACGTGGGTTCTCTGAGGGTTCCCACTTTCCCAGGACCAAATACCAGAAGGACAAGTGTCCTGCAACAGATAACCCATCGCGGCACTTCTCCGCAGGGCAGGATGGGTGCGGCTACCGCCGAGAGCAGGATGGGTGCGGCTACTGCCGAGGGCAGGCAGGCAGGAAATGAAGAATGGAGGCCACTTCCGCCTCTGCGGGTACAGCCCGGGAGGTGAGGGGGGCTCCTGGGAAAGCCCCCTGTTTACACTCCAGGCAAGCAGAGCTCCCCCCTGACCGACGGCCTGCTGATGCTGCCTCAGCAACTGAAGGCCAGCTAGCAACAAGACGTCCTCTGGGCTGCGCTGGGGCGTATGGGGTAGAGCCGGGCCTGGGCAGAGCCAACCGGAAGTGCCATGTGCCGACCCCACAAAAAACACCTGTGCGGCTCCTCTCGGGGAGTTCACGGTGCTGTCTCCACGTGGTCACGTCTGAGACCCCAGGAAAAGCAACGTCGCTGGGACCCTGGCCTCTCGCTCACTGCTCTCTGCAAGTGAGCCAAAGAACCTGGAGTAGGAACACTGAGATTTACTAAGTACTGTCAGAGCCATCCTGCTGTTACAGCCAAACTATGCTCCAGTTTCTTCCCGAAAGAACACAGAATGATCTGTGGAGCTGACGGGCAACACTGCGTCAGGCAGCAAGGTGTCACTTCGCAGTATGCCCATCGGGAGGTGTGCTGAGCTGTGCTCACTTCCAGAGCCAAGTCTAACACCAGACTCAGGGACAGACCTGCCTTACTATCTGTTAAACTTGCTGGCAGCAGTGACTGGGATCTGGGAAGACAACCCCAGACCAGGTAGAGCTCTGTAGGGGAGCCCCGGCAGAGCTGTGGGGGAGCCCCGGCTTCCTGTCAGGAAAGACAAAAATCACAGGCGCTCCAGAGGGAGTCTGCCACCTGTTCTCAAGTCTTCTATCCTGGACACTGGACACCCAGCAGCAGTGACGGCAGCTACACAGCGCTGCCAGGAATCCACACTGCAGCCTGCTCTGTGATTCTGGGTGGGGTCCCACAACTGCGAACTTCACAACACCCACAGGACCCGATGCAGTGATGAGGGTTGATGGAAACAATGTGAATCCTTGTAAAAGCCGGGCTTTTTAAAAATCTATTTAACATAGAGGCAGAGAGACAGAAAGAGAAGGCACTCCCCAGCTGCTGGCTCATTTCCCACAGGGCCCTACTGACATGGCTGGGTCTAGCCAAGGCCTCCTTGGAGCTGGAAACAATCCAGGTCTCCCGGTAGGTTTTCTGGAAGCAGGAAGGACATGACCATCTAGATATCCTAAATGGATTTTCAACGCTTTCTGTAGACTTGTTTTCTTTCTCTTTCTTAAACTTCTAGAAGTAGCCTCCTATGGGGGCCTTGATTACAGCACAGCAGGTATTAACACCACTTGCCCATCCCATATCAGAGTCCAGCTCACGGTCCAGCTGTGCCACTTCCAACTCAGTTTCCTGCTAGCTGCTACTGGGAGAAAGAAGCGGTCCAGGTGCTTGTGTCCCTGAGACCTGAATGGAATTCCTGGATCTTAGCCTTGGTCCAGAGCACACCCGGCTGTTAGAGAACAAACCAATAAATGGAAAATATCATATTCGATCTTACAAATAAATAAACAGACATTAAATTTAAAAGCAGCAGCACCCTTGTGTTGTGGAGAGAGACTATACATTCTTCCTGCTGGGTTATCACTTAATAATGAAACTCCCAAATCGAATTTAAGAAATAACAACAGCCCAAGTAGTTTTTGTTTTTAAACCAAAACATGTTCATGCAAAAGAAAACTGCTGACAGCCTGCCTCTCTAGCTCTCTTTCTCCTTCTTATAAAATTCAGTAACAATTCTTTTAAATGTCCATGGAGGGACAGGCCTTGTATATGCTAAGCTAAGCTGCCTACCCTGGGATGCCAGCAGCCTACACTGGAGTACCTGGGTTCAAGTCCCACCTCTGCTTCTAACCCTGCCACGTGTCACCTGGGAAGCAGTGGAAGATGGCCCAACTGGCTGGGCCTCTACACCCATGCAGGAAACCCAGAAGAAGCACCTAGCCATGGCTATTTTTTTTTTTTTTAGGTTTATTTACTTTTATTGCAAAGTCAGATATACAGAGAGGAGGAGAGACAGAGAGGAAGATCTTCCATCCGATGATTCACTCCCCAAGTGAGTGAAACGGCTAGTGCTGCGCCGATCCGAAGCCAGGAGCCAGGAGCTTCTTCCAGGTCTCCCACACAGGTGCAGGGTCCCAAGGCTTTGGGCCATCCTCAACTGCTTTCCCAGGCCACAGCAGGGAGCTAGATGGGAAGCGGGGCTGCCGGGATTAGAACTGGCACCCAAATGGGATCCCAGAGCATTCAAGGCGAGAATTTAGCCCCCAGGCTATCATTTTGGGTTCATCCCTGGCTATTCTGACCATTTGGAGTGTAAACCAGTAGGTGGAAGATCTGTCTCTCCCTTGTTCTGTAACTCTCTTTTTCAAATAAAATATATACATCTTAAAAAAAAAAAGCTAGGGAGGATAGAGTAATGAGTTTAGACATCAGTCTAGTGGCTTGTAATCAGAACTTTTTTTAAGATTTATTTTTTTAATTTTTATTGTGAAGTCAGATATACAGAGAACAGAAGAGACAGAAAGGAAGATTTTCCATCCGATGGTTCACTCCCCAAGCAGCTGTAGTGGCCAGAGCTGTGCCAATCCGAAGCCAGAAGGCAGGAGCTTCGGGGTCTCCCATGCGCATGCAGGGTCCCAAGGCTGTGGGCCAGCACAGTAGTACAGCAAGTTAATCCTCTGCCCGCCAGTGTCAGAATTTCACATGGTGCCAGTTTGTGTCCCAGCTGCTCTACTTCCCGTCCCGATCCCTGCTTGTAGCCCGGGACAGCAGCAGAGGACAGCCCAAAGCCTTGGGACCCTGCACCCATGTGGGAGACCCGGAAGCAGCTCCTGGCTCCTGGCTTCAGATCAGCTCAGCCCTGGCTGTTGTGGCCATCTGGAGAGTGAACCAGCAGATGGAAGATCTTTCTCTCTGTGTCTCTCCTGCTCTTTCTGCAAATCTGCCTTTCCAGTAAAAATAAATCTGTAAAAAAGATCAATGTATTTATTGGAAAGGCAAAAGTGCAGAGATGGAGAGAATACAGAGGCAGAGTTCTTCCACCCTCTGGTTCACTCCCCAGATGGTCACCAAGGCACTTCAGCCTCCTTCTGCTGCCAGCAGGGAATCGGACGGGGTGGGAACTGGCTCAGTGGGGGGGACTCCAACTGGCACCCACAGGAAGTCATGCCTCTAACCTGCCTCTGTGCCACAATGCCAGCATCCTGAATTTTCCCTTTTAAAGAAGCAAATTCAATCTTGGGAGCGCTGGCTTGCAGGACAATCACAGGGTGCCTCACCTTTTGACAAAGGCTACGCAGGGATAGGAGGTGGCAGGAAGCACTGAACTTGGGTGTCTGCACCCAGTCACAGCGTGTTGACCTGCAAGGAAACAGAGAATGTGTCGCACTGCTGAGTGACGTCTGATGGGGTAAAGCAGTGGAAAGTCACCTGACCCCCTTCAGAAACCAAGAAGCCAGGGAAAAATACCACCGCTGCTCAAGAACCACCTCACATCAGAAAATACTTAAACGAGGACACTGTCAGACGTATAGCAATGGAATTAACAGACTTGTTCTATTTGGTGCAAAAAGTGTCTTAACCTGTGTATAATTTTCCATAACATGCAGGTTACACACTCATCTTGCATGCAGGGATTTCAAGTTTTTTTGTGCCAAAATAAACTCTTCATTTTCCAGAAACTGGCAGTACCAAGCAGCCTGCTACATACAACACGGTCCTATGCTGTTAGCCACACGGGAATTCCAGCTGCAACTCCAAATCAGGCAAACATTCCACCCGCTGATTTCAAGCTTCAGAGCTAACCTTAAATACAAATGTCCCCCCCAAAACTGCCATAACAAACTACTATTTCACCTGCACCGACCTCGTCAATACGCATGTGACATTTGCCACCGTTCACGGAGGGGTATTTTAAAAGGATAACACAGATCATTTTTCACGCTACGAGCAGGAAGTGAGGCTCTGAGATTTTGCAAGTCAACAACTCGTTTCCCCGACGCTGCGGCGTTCTCCTCCCCCCACCGCACCCCAAGAAGAAGCACCTCCACTCTGCAGAGCTAACCTTCGGATACTGACGCCGTCACGCGAGGCCCACGGCGGACACGCGACCCTTGCTGTCCCGGGGTTCGGCAAGCGTGCCAGCGGCGCCAAGCCAGGTCAGTCCCCGCCAAGGCGCCCGGCCCGCGCGGCTCCCGGGGAGCACGGCCCGCTCCCCACGCTCGCCGGACGCGCCTCCCCGCCAGCCCCCGTGCTCCGCCGGCTTCCGGCTTCCCCTCTCCGCCCGGGCGCGTCCCGGTCGCCCCTGGCAACCCGCGCGGCGCCTACGTTCCGGCAGGGCGCACGAGTCCCGGATGGCGCAGGAGTCCCGGATGGATGGCGCGCGTCCCGGATGGATGGCGCGCGCCCCAGCGCCCACGCAGGAGCACCGCCGCGGCGGGGGGACCCCAAGAAAGGCCCAGACGCGCCGAGTGCTGCAGCCCCCGGGACACGGAGGCTCGGCCCTGGGCCGGAGGGCGGAGGAAGGAGCGCTCCCGAGAGCCAGGAGAGCTAAGGGGCCGTCCCTGGGAAATGCCCGTGGGTTTGGGGTGGCCGAGCAGGGGCGGCGATCGGCGCCCACGCGGACTCCTGTCCCGGACACTGCGGGCAGCAGCGCTGATGGCCCCGCGCTGCCCAGGGCCCCGCTGCCCCGGGGGCTCAGCTGCAGCTTTGGACGCCTGCTGCCTGCCCTGCCACCCTCTCGCCAAGTGAGGACAGGCCAGTGAAGGGCGCATGGCACGCTTGAGAACGTGGGAGTGATATTTCCACAGACTTTCTTTTGCACTGCTAGCATGTTCCCTTTTGCATCCATTAACGCACAAGGTCTTCAAGATTCAGGCTGCGAATTAAAAAGCAGAAATCATAAACCTGTTTCAAGAAGTTAGGTAAGATCCGAGTGATTGACAGCGTCTACAAGAGATGACCAAGTAAAGAAAGAATTTAACTTATCCCGTGTTGGTTTTACCGGCCAGCTGGGAAAGAAAATGCCAGCAGGCACCAGTGCAAACAAGCCTTTCTCAAACATAGGGAAGTCGGTTCCTGGGCCTTTCCTCCTGCGGCAGAGGAGCAGAAAGGGCAGGCAGGAAAAAGAAATTAGTGGGGGTTTATGCCCCTTCTGACGTGGGTGCTGGTACAGGCTCTGCTTGAGCCCTAATAAGGTAAGAGATGTTGACCCGAGTCCATCACTGGCCTGTCCGTGGCCTTGACCTCTGGCTGAGGCCACTGTGGTGTCCACCCGCTTTGTGCAATCATCACACCACACCTCAGAGCTCCACAGCTGTCAGAAAAACACTAAAATCCGTGCCCTTGTTCCCATCTCCCTGTGATCCGCGGCCGGCAATGGTACGCCAGGTGCCAGTGAGAAGTGAGTTGGCAAAAGGAGCAGGCTAAACTTCAGGCCACAAAATAAGCAATAATTCTCTTGTACTAACCCCTTCGCCGACCTTGATTATGGGTGAGGAACGCTGTTTTATCACCGTGCCAGGGCTGAGTAAACACTGTTCTCCATCCTGACTACACAAAGTGTGGGCAGCGGATTAACGTGGCCTCCCGTGTGGGCACTGGTTCAAGTTCTGGCTGCTTCACTTTTTTTTTTTTTAAGATTTATTTATTTATTGGAAAGGCAGATATACAGAGAGGAGGAGAGACAGAGAGGAAGATCTTCCATCTGATGATTCACTCCCCAAGTGAGCGCAGCGGCCAGTGCTATGCCGATCTGAAGCCAGGAGCCAGAAACTTCTGAGTATCCCACACAGGGGCAGGGTCCCAAAGCTTTGGGCCGTCCTTGACTGCTTTCCCAGGCCACAAGCAGGAAGCTGGATGGGAAGTGGAGCTGCCAGGACCAGAACCGGCGCCCTTATGGGATCCCGGTGTGTTCAAGGTGAGCACTTTAGCTGCTAGACCACGCTGCCAGGCCCTGCTCCACTTCTGATCCAGCTATCTGCTGCTGCACCTGGGAGAGCAGCAGAAGATGGCCAACGTCGTGGTCCCTGAGCCCACGGGAGAGACCTGCACGCAGTTCTTAGGTTCTTCCTGGCCCTTCCTTGGCCTTGGGGCCACGTGGAGAGTGAACCAGCAGAGGTGGGATCTCTGTACCTCTCCCTCTGTAACTCTGCCTTTCAAATAAATAAATAATTTAAAAATGTTATCATGCACTAACTCCTTTAAATAGACTTGTTAGAAGTTTAAATAATAATAATTATATATATATATATATATATATTTTTTTTAATTGGTGGGCCAGCCTAGCAGCTGAAGTCCTTGTCTTGCATGTTCCAGAATCCAATATCGGTGCCTGTTCTAATCCCAGCAGCCCCACTTCCCATCCAACTCCCTGCTTGTGGCCTGGGAAAGCAATTGAGAACGGCCCAAAGAACATGAACTGGTGCCCATACTGGGATGCTGTGCTTGGAGATGGACGATTAGCCAGTTGAGCCATTGCACCAGGCTCTAAAAGTTTCAGTTTTAAAGGAGTCAACTTTACAACTGATTAGACTGAGTTCATCATTTTGCTCAGGTTTAATTTACATTGGCCAAATGATTTAAACCTCTGACAATTCTTTTACATCAAAAGCTCTAAAACTGAGTCTTCGACATTCAGGCTTCCTGCTAGGTTCCTAAAACTCTCAAAGGATGAGAACCAAGCCTGGCACATTGGCTAAATTGAATATTTTTGTTTTTGTTTTTGCTTTGAAGCACCAGGATCCGATATTGTGCCAGTTCGTATCCCAGCTGCTCCACTTCCCATCCAGCTCCCTGCTTGTGGCCTGGGAGAGCAGCGAAGGATGGCCCAAAGCCTTGGGACCTTGCACTCAATGTGAGAGACTCAGAAGAAGCTCCTGGCCCCTGGCTTCATGTCAGCTGAGCTCCGACCACTGCAGCCACTTGGTGAGTGAACCAGCAGATGGAAGAACTTTGTCTCTGTCTCTGCTTTGTATAAATCTGCCTTTCCAGTAAAAACAAATAAATCTTAAGAGAGAGAGAGACTATTGAGTAAGAGAGATAGTAGCTGCCTTGTGCTTTGTGCAATCCAGCACTAAGTACCTAGGAACCATCCAGCTCCAGGTGGCGGCTCAGACAAGGCTCCTGAGAAAATCCACATTCCGCCAAGCATGCTTAGATCATCAACCCTTGGAAGAATGGCTTGCTCAGTAGTCCCTTCTGCCCACGAAGCAGCCAGAGCAGTCATCGTCCACATCTCCCTAACTGCAGCTACGATTCCTTCTTCTCAGGGCGGGGACTGGGAGGAGGTAGACAAACTGACGGGCATTGGTGGGAAAGGAGGGTGTCCCCCTTGGACGGTAGAAATGCCATTTCACTGCCGAGTTTCTGTTTTTCTCGGGAGAGCAGCAGGAAGCAGTGGTGCCACTCTGTGTGTTTTCATGTTGTTGTAATCCATGGGAAGAAGTTACCATTATTGGCTTTTTGTTTTGAACAAGCTAGGCAGGATTACAATTGCAGCCCTTTGATGAGGTCTGTCATCACCCGTGACTGACTTCAGGGGCTGTTCTATTTTTCTTTCCCAAAAAGTTATACCTAAAAGACCCCACTTAGATTTTCTGGTGTTCCTCTCTTGGAGCCTCCCTCCTGAGTGCTGCAATAAGAGGCTTCTGGTTTAAATAAATCTTGCCTTGCTCATGGAAAAAGAAAAGCTCAATAAATCATTTACCATTAATGATTGACTCAACTGCCAGTCCCTCCCTTCCTCACAGGTGATACTGAAAGATCCAACCATTCCAATCACCCTGCTCTAAAGAAAATGAACCAATCCTGCTTTTTATTTATTTGAGAGACAGAGGCAAGGAGAGAGTTTACAACCTCCCAAATGTCTGTAAAAGCTGAAGCTGAGCAGGGATAGAAGCTGAAAATTGGAATGAAATCCCAGTCTCCCAAAAACAGTTTGAATAAGCCAGCTACCTGAGCCATCACCACTGCCTCCCAGTATCTGGATTGTCAGATAGGACAAGGAGTTGAACCCACCAACTCCAGTGTGTGCCTCTTAACAGGACAAACGCCTGCTTCTGCAACTGTCTTAGTCCTGGTTAAAGTCAACCAGCTATTCTTGTGAACAGACCTGAGTCATAACTGAGTAGATAAAGACCTGTGGGTGGTGAACTCCCCTTGATAAGAAGTCCCAAGTTCCATCCCACAGCAGCTGGGTCAAGGATTCCTGGCTGCAGGCTGGGTAGGGTGTCCCAGGAAATCTTCCCGTGCCACATTGCTACACCCACTGGCATAAGTGAGAACCAGGTCCAGGTCTGGCTGCTACACCCACTGCTACATGGGAGAGATGGGACTGGGGCAGGACTAAGAGGGGGACCAGTTGGCGGCGGGCTTCATGAATCTCATATTACCCTGATTTGATAGAATCCCTGATCCTGGGGACCAGAGCCTATTGACATGTGGACAGGTCTCAGAGAACAAGTTACAAAGTTAGGCCACCTTCACAATGACTCTTATTTCAAGATGAAGAACATTCCCAGGTGCGCATGAAAGATAAAAATCCCTGCTCTTCAGAGCCAACCAAAGACCTCAGGCACCTCCTCAAAGGATGGAAAGAAAAACAAGTTCACAGTTCTTCAGGCCAAGTTCTATAGCTACCATCCAAGTCTGCGGTTGTTCTTGTTGTCAGGGAGAACTTACAGAAATAAAGTATGTATATGATACATATATATGCACATTTATTTTACATTCTCTATAGACTTGTATAGACATTCTATATAGAATTCTGTCTGAATAGAATTTATATACAGGGAGCAAAGACGAGCCTGAGTGAGGATGGATGGAGTATGTCCTCTCTTGGACATTGAAGCCAGCAGCCTCTCAGAGCAAACAAGGTGATGTGGGGACACAGCCATAGCCACTGAAGGGCAAGCATGTACCCAGCAATAACAACGCACTAGATGGGGCCCGGCGCGGTGGCGCAAGTGGTTAAGGTCCTCACCTTGCACGCCCGGGGATCCCATATGGGCGCCGGTTCTATCCCGGCAGCCCCCGCTTCCCTTCCAGCTCCCTGCCTGTGGCCTGGGAAAGCAGTCGAGGACAGCCCAAGGCTTTGGGACCCTGCACCCGCGTGGGAGACCCGGAAGAGGCTCCTGGCTTCGGATCGGCATAGCATCGGCCGTTACGCTCACTTGGGGAGTGAATCATCGGATGGAAGATCTTCCTCTCTGTCTCTCCTCTGTGTATATCCACCTTTCCAATAAAAAAATAATAAAAATAAATCTTAAAAAAAAAACAACGCACTAGATGAGGGTCAGAATCGGGACAGCTTTACACAGCACACTCAGGGCACAGGACAGAAGACTCCCCTGCTTTTATGCCAATCTCATCTGCCTGCCAACCAAGGAATACACGGGACATTCTTCCTCCACTGGGATTCCCAAGGCGACATCCAGACCCTCCTGTACCCTGACACAAAGGCAGTGGTGCCAACAAGGAGTAGCACATTTTCTTCTCCCCCTGTTCCAGGGTCCCAGGAGGGAGAGCACAAACCTTCCTCTCATCTCTTTGTGTGCACTCACCCTCTTCATCTCGATCTGTGGGCTTTGTGGTTCATCAGACCCTCACCTTCGTAATAAACACTTTAAAAATCAAATTATTAAAATGCTATTTTTTTAAATTATTTTTTTATTGGAAAGGCAGATTAGATTTACGAAGAGGAGAGACAGAAATATCTTCCATCCACTGATTCACTCCCCAAGTGGCTGCAATGGCCAGAGCTGAGCTGATCTGAAATCAGGAGCTTCTAGATCTCCGTGTAGGCGCAGGGTCCCATGGCTTTGGACCGTCTGCCGCTGCTTTCCCAGGCCACAAGCAGGGAGCTGGATGGGCAGTGGAGCAGCCGGGACGCAAACTGGCACTCACATGGGATCCTGACACTTGCAAGTTGAGCATTTAGCCACTAAGCCATCGTGACAGGACCCAAGAAATGCTTCTTTAAGCGCTGCTTGCCAACAAACCATCTCCAGTGAATGTATACTATGTGGTAGAGTGGTTCAGCAGGTGCACACACCACACACAGATACACGCACACAGATACACACACATGCATGTGCACACATACACCACACACATATACACTGTGTGCACAATACATACATCACATGCTGACACCATGTCACGACCAAGCCAGGAGCCTGGAACTCCAGCCTCCCGGCAGAGTTACAGGAGCCCAAAACTTGGGCCATCTTCTGCTGCTTTCCTAGGCTGCTGACAGGGGGTTGGATTAGTGGAACAGACGGGATGGGAATCAAGGCCCGTAGAGGTTAACCACGACTCCAAAATACCAGGCCCTCCTATTTTTAAGGGCGTGTTGGCACTTACAAAGGTGCAAGAAACTTCAAAAACAAAATCAACTGATTGAAACAGACATGGGACTAAGCAGGGACATTTGAGAAGATGCACAGTTAGCAAGGAAATACTGGAAAATACTGCTGAAGAATTAAGTCCAGGGCCCGGTGCCGTGGCCTAGCAGCTAACGTCCTCGCTTTGAAGGCGCCCGGGATCCCATATGGGCGCCGGTTCTAATCCCGGCAGCTCCACTTCCCATCCAGCTCCCTGCTTCAGGTCTGGGAAAGCAGTCGAGGACAGCCCAAAGCTTTGGGACCCTGCACCCACGTGGGAGACCTGGAAGAGGTTCCTGGTTCCCGGCTTTGGATCAGCACGGTACCGGCTGTTGCGGTTACTTGGGGAGTGAATCAACTATTGGAAGATGTTCCTCTCTGTCTCTTCTCCTTTCTATATATCTGACTTTCCAATAAATAAATAAATCTTAAAAAGAAAAAAACAAGCAAACAAAAAAACCTAAATCCGTAAGATAGTCAAGCAAGCACACAAAGCAACTATGTGAAGAGTGGGCCATGTGGGGCTGGCTTTGTGGCAAAGCAATTAAGGCCATGGGCTCTAACGGTGGCATTCCAGTGGGTGTCAGCTCATGTCCTGGCTGCTCCCCTTCTGATCCTGCTCCCTGCCAAGGCACCTAGGAAAGCAGCAGAGGACGGCGCAAGCGCTCGGGCCCCTGTCACTCACGGGAGTGACCCAGAGGAAGCTCCTGCCTCCCGGCTTTGGCCTGGCCCAGCCCTGGCTATGGTGGCCGTCTGGAAAAACCTCTCCGTTTCTCCCCTTCCTCCTGTCTCCCTCTCTCACCCTCACTAACTCTAACAAATACATGAATTTATCGAAAACACAAAGAATGTCCACTGTTGGTGAGTCTGTGAAAACGCCGGGGTCTGTAACATGGAAACAGGACTCACATGATGACGTGGGCAGCGGTTGGGGTCTGATGACAACAACTCCGTATCCGTGGCGGAGGTGAGAACTGTTGGCAAAAGTAACTGAGAAAGCAGATTTCTTGGAAATGACAAAAGTGATCCACTCAAGTCGAGGCCTTATGGTTCATCACTTACTTTGGAGGAATTTTCTATGAAATCCAGGAACAGGACAAGAATAGCTGCCAGGACCATCCCAGTGTGACCACTCAGTGGAAATTTCTGGCCAGCACAATCAGAAAAAGCACAAAGAAAAGTATTTTGTTTATTTATTTATTTTTATTAATTACATTGCATTATGTGACACAGTTTCATAAGCTCTGGGATTCCCCCAACCCCTCCCCGTACCCTTCCCCCACTGGTGAATTCCTCCACCTTGTTGCAGTATTACAGTTCAAATTCAGTCAAGATTCTTTCATTGCAAGCATATACCAAGCATAGAATCCAGCATCTTATTGTCCAGATAAATTCAACGGTAAAGAAAAGTATTTTAAACACACAACGCATACTATATAAAATGTGTCTATATAAAGTGTAATATTCTTTCTCAAACAGCAACAAAGCACTGTTAAAACCACATAAGTATGGGTCTGGCTCAGTGGCGCGGCCCCGGGATCCCATATGGGCTCCGGTTCTAATCCCGGCAGCCCCACTTCCCATCCAGCTCCCTGCCTGTGGCCCAGGAAAGCAGTCGAGGACAGCCCAAAGCTTTGGGACCCTGCACCTGCGTGGGAGACCCGGAAGAGGCTCCTGGCTTCGGATCGGCATAGCATCGGCCGTTGCGCTCACTTGGGGAGTGAATCATCGGACGGAAGATCTTCCTCTCTGTCTCTCCTCTCTGTATATCCGCCTTTCCAATAAAAAAATAAAATAAATCTTAAAAAAAAAAAAAAACCACATAAGTAAAATAATTACAACAGAAATATGCAGCAACTATGAGGACTTTATACACCAGAAAAAGAAAACTGAAATTTTACAGTGGGAAAAGTATCATTCGTAACAGCAGCAATAGTCAATCACTTAGGTGAAGAAATGATTTTTCTGTCAAAATAAAGCTTGGATAACACAATGCTATACCATAAATACACATACAGCTGGCAAGGGGGAAGAATGATGCTACAAAGTCAAACCAAATCTGCTTCCTTTGACAATACCTCAAGGCCTAAAGATTTAAGGAAACCTGGGCTGGATTCAGGACTTTGAGCAAGTCGCTTGACTTCCCTAAACTGCCACTGAGAAAGCAAATCAACTGATAACCTGTGAAAACGTAAATGGTGCTGACTGTACAACACGAAAAGGAAAACGCTTCCTGCAATGGAAATATCCTGCATACAATTTTTTCCCTTGAACATCCAATTTACACAAGCAAGCACCAAATTATTCATCATTCTTCAGAAAACACTGTATCTTCCATAGCCTTGCAATCACCCTTCGATGCTACAGGAAATAAACTAACAAAAGCAATATTTTTTAAACATGTATGTGTTTTTATTGGAAAGGCAGATTTACAACGAGAAGAAGAGATAGAGAGAAAGATCCTCCATCCACTGGTTCACTCCCCAAGTGGCTGCAGTGGCCAGAGCTGAGCAGATCTGGAGCCAGAAGATTCCTCTATGTCTCCCATGCAGGTGCAGGGTCCCAAGGCTTTGGGCCGCCCGCTACTGCTTTCCCAGGCCACCAACAGAAAGCTGGATGGGAAGTGGAGCAGCTGGGACATGAACAGTACTCATATGGGATCCTGGCCCTTGCAAGCAGAGCAGTAGACAGTTGCGCCATTGTGATAGGCACAATGGCAATTATTTTAGCCATCAGGTGTTCTCCACAAATGTTATCAGAAGTCATGAATAATACCACGAGGGATGCAAATGGGTTGCAAATCTATTCTTGGTTCTGTAGACAACTCTGCCATGGCTTCCCAGGGACAGTGCAGTAGTCTGAGGACAGGACGGTGTCGCTCATACTCATGGTAACAAAAGCCATTTTCACTCCGATTCACGGTTCTACTTTTTTTTTTTTCCTTTAAGGAAACAAAACAAAATAGAATCAACCATGCTTTAACAACTCATCTACCCTCTACTTAGACCAACTTCAAGAAGCAATGGGGAAAGGGGTTTGCCTCCATGCTCCTTCCAAAAGCAGGTTGCACTTTAAACAACTAAATCCCAAGGATCAGCCTGGGATATATCTGCAGGTGTCAACTTAATGCCATGTCAATAAATAAATCATAAAGGCAAGTATTTCCCACTAATTTGAAAGCAGTAAGCAGGGCCTGGCATTGTTACACAGTGCTTTAAGCCGCTGAGCGGAATGCCCACATATATCATATGAGCTGGTTTCCAAGTCTGGCTGCTCTGCTTCCAATCCAGCTCCCTGCTGGCGGCTGGAGAAAGTGGCCCAAGTCCTTGGGCCCCGGCACCCATGTGGGAGACCAACACGAGGCCCGTGACTCTGATCTGGCCCAGCTCTGGCCTTCGCAGCCATCTGGGGAGTGAACCAGCAGATGCAAGATTGCCCTCTGTCTCTCCCTAACTCTGCCTTTAAAATAAATAAACCTTTAAAAACAGAAGAGCAAATAAATTATAAACTATTTGAAAAAAAAAACATTTCCAAAAAAATCATGAAAAGGCTAGTTTTAAATGAAAATGTATTTACCCACCACTACAAATTGGCTTCTTGATTAAGAAAGAAGAAACATACAGTCCCGTGGAGCTGAAAGAACTGGCAAGCGTAGCCTGGAATGTTTAGTCCATCTGGATCACAATATTCAGTGAATGTGAGCGAGCATCTGACCTTGGTTATAGTCAGATCGAGAAGTGCATGAGTTAGAAAGCAAGACACTACTATTGCTCTCATGTGGTCTGTAAATTCACCAGGAATTTGTCCTTCTCGTGGTATCAACGCAAACTGAGTGGCAAACAGGTAGAAGAGGCGCGTGAAAGCCTTTTGACTACATTCCATACTAACATGAGTCAATGTTTCGCACGGCATTTTCATTCTCAGTAAAAGTTTATAAATTCACCTAACCCCCTTTGATGAAATAGAATTTGAGGGGCTGATGCAATGGCTCAATTGGCTAATCCTCCACCTGCAAGTACCAGCATCCCATCTGAATGCTGATTCGTTCCAGCTGCTTCGCTTCCCATCCAGCTCCCTGCTTGTGGCCTGGGAAAACAGTGGAGGACGGCCCAAAGCCTTGGGACCCTGCACCCCGCGTGGGAGACCTGGAGGAGCTCCTGGCTTCTGGCTTCAGACTGGCCTGGCTCTGGCCATGGTAGCCCTTTGGGGGGTGAACCTGCAGATGGAAGAGCTCTTCCTTGTGTGTGTCTCTCTCTGTGTCAATCTGCCTTTCCAATCAAAATAAATAAGTAATTTAAAAAGAAATAGAGTTTGTACAAAGGGAATTAAAGGAACAGAGTAACACGGGGAGTAACAGAGCAGGACACTCATGAGGAAATACTGTGGCCAAATAATAGTCATGCTACATTTCTTTGCGTAATTGTCCCATGAAACAACAATTTAAAACTCAGGGAGATGGAGAATAGTTTGATATTATTTATGACTGGAATTATTGACTTCAGATACGTAAGAATATTCTGGTTGAAAGACACATCATGGATCTAAATTTCAGGCTAAGCCACCATTTTCTCGTTTAAGGAAATGGAAGTCAGCCAAGATTAAATGACTCATCCCAAATGACTGCCGTCTGCCAGAGGTAAACCTATTTAAATAGGTTACCTATTAAAGCAAACACCTTTGCAGGTCCTGCGTTTTAGTGTACGATCCAATTGTCATCAGATTTGTTTTTTAAGATTTATTTATCTATTTGAAAGACAGAATTGGAGTGAGACACAGAGGGTTCTTCCATCTGCTGTTTCATTCCCCAAATGGCTGCCACAGCCAGAGCTGGGCTGGCCCAAAGCCAGGAACCAGATGCTTCTTTCAGTTCTTCCACGTGGATGCAGAGGTCCAAGGACATGAGCCAAACTCTACGGCTTTCCCAGGCCATAAGCAGGGAGCTGGATTGAAGCAGCAAGTAGCTTATGTCCAATCCAAAAAGCTAATATTAAGGCACAAAACATTTTTGTTTGCTATCAAGATTTCATGTTTGGCAATAATTACTTCAAAATGAGAATTTTTCCCTCAAACTTTTTTTAGGAAGCCAAAGTTTTAGGTTGCATAATTAAAGCAGAAATCACTTGGGGTGGACATTTGGCACGGTAGATAAACACTACTTGAGACGCCTGCATCCGTAACACAGTACCTGGGGTGGTATTGCAGCTCCACTTCTGATTCCAGCTTCCTGCTCATGTGCCCCTGGGAGGCCAGCATGGGGTTCCTTGCTCCTGGCTTTGCCCTGGCTGACCCTTGACAGTTACAATATATTGGAAGTGAACCCATGAAAGTAGCTTCTCTCTCTCTCTCTGTCACACACACACACACACACCCAAGTAAATAAATTACTAAAAAAATTTTCCCTTGAGGGCCCAGCATGGTAGCTTAGTGGCTAAAATCCTCTCTTTACATGCACTGGGCATCCTATGTGGGCACCGGTTCATGTCTCACCTGTCCTGCTTCCCATCCAGCTCCCTGCCTATGGCCTGGGAAAGTCGAGGATGGCCCAAAGTGTTGTCACCCTGCCACTCGCATGGGAGACCCGGAAGAGACTTCTGGTTCCTGGCTTCAGATTGACTCAGCTCCAGCCATTGTGGCTGCCTAGGGAGTGAACCATCGGACAGACTATCTTCCTCTCTGTCTCTCCTCCTCTCTGTATATCTGACTTTCCAATAAATAAAATAAATCTTTAAAAAAATTCCCTTGTAAAATTAATTAAGAATTTAAAAATTATATCATCACAGACATTTTAAAAGGATAACCAAATTATGCAGTAACCGTTTTTCCAAAACTATATATTGACTTTACTTATTTGAAATATGCAGTGTCAGAGAGAGCGAAGTAGAGAGAGAGGTCTTCCATCTGCTGGGTCACTGAAATGACCACAAGGGCTCGAGCTGGATCAGGCTGAAAGCCGGGAGCCGGACCTCCATCAGGGTTTTCCACGCTGACGTCAAGGGCGGAAGTACTTGGGACATCTTGCTACTGCTTTCTTAGAACCGTTAGCAAGGAGCTGGATCTGAAACGGAGCAGCCGGGACTCAAACCAGCACTCACGTGGAATGCTGGCACTACAACTCGCGGCTTAACCTACCATGTCTGCTGCAGCACCCGTTTTTGTTTGTTTGTTTGTTTGTTTTCAGCAGAAATAATTTAATTTTTGCGCATGTGAGCTTATTACTCTTATGACAGCTTTCCCTTGCTACATCAGGCCACTAATAATAATTTGAGTCGACTGTTCAAAATCTGTATTCGGATTTAACACGTAAAAAAGGCAGAAGTCATTTGCTTGTGCAATATTCCTGTCGGCATCTCTAGTAATATTTCAACTTCTCAGCCACCTAGCTTTACATCTCCATGCACAGGTCTCAGGAAACTACATCGTCATGCCAGGGAATGAGCAAGACAAGTAAAAGCTCGAAGTATAACGTTAACAGCTTGAAGCTATTTTAATGAAAGAAAATCAATACACTGACATCTAATTAACTCTTTCAAAGCATCTGAAAATGTTGTGAAATGGCTAAAAGAATGATTCAATATTTATCTGTTTGTATATTGGTTTATTTTCATCTATTTGAAAGGCAGAGAAAGAGATCTTCCATCCACTGGTTCTCTCCCCAAATGCCAGCAATAGCCAGGGCTGGGTGCAGGCCAATGTCAGAAGCCCAGAACGCATCCAGGTCTCCCCTGTGGTTACCGTGGTCTCAAGCTGTTGGACCATCACCCGCTGCCTCCAAGGATGCATTAGCAGGCAACTGCTACAGCACCACCTAGCAGATGCTGGGACTGGGGACAAGTCCTATCAAACTAGATCACAGAATCACTTGGAAAGTACAGGGCTTGGATTGGGCCTAGTAAGGCAAGTATGGACACCCCTCTGATGGGCTAAATATCCATCTGTGAGCATAGGAACCAGGGCTGTGGGCAGGCCTGGCTGGATAGGCAGTAGCATCAGCTGGCATGAGTGTTGGCTGGATAGTGGGGTTGGTTGGGTTGAGCTAGGCTACAGCATCCATTGGTATGCACAAAAGCAGAATGGGATGTGGGACAAACTGGACCAAGCCGCTAGACATACCAACATGTGCAGGAACTGGGGTTGGAAGTGGGCCTGGTGGGAGTTTTGGGGGTCACTCTAACAGGGTTGCAGTTCCTACGTGAGGGCCGAGTGTGTGGTGGGCAGGGATGGGCTGGGTTGCAGCATTCACTGGACTGTGTAAGAGATGGGGAGACAGAACTGATCCAACAACTGCAACCACTAGCGTGCAGGCTGATGTGGGTGACAAACTGAGCCTGACTCCATACTAACTAGCACAGACAGGACTCAGGTCTTGGGTCACTTCGGATGAACTGTCTTTGGAGATCTCTTTCTCTCCATGCCCCTCAACTGAGTCATTGGATGCAGAACTCCAATCACGGAGAGGACTGTACAATCTGTGGTCTGAGCATGGAGTGCGTGTGTCAGAACTGGACCTCCTCAGTTGCTGAAGGCGGTACAGTGGACAGCATTCCCAGATGCACATGGGGGATATGGCAGTTCACCGAGGCCTGCAGAGGACACCCGGTACCATAGCAGAGGATAGAGGGCAGAACAAATTGGACAACTCTCTCAGCCAGGCTTTGACAGCAAGTGTCTGGGCTAATGGAGACTCTGAGATGGATTCTTGGAAGGATTTCCTCATCCTTGGAACAACGGAATCAACAGCATTTCAGAACCATCAAAACCACTTGAGCAGAACCCTCGGAGCATGCTGCACGTCAGGGACCCTGGGATGGCAACAGGTGGCTGTCCCCCAACCCGGTACTGATGCAGGTAGGATGCTGGGTGCGGCTTCTCCTCTTATCTCCCCCTTTCCCTCAGATGCAGGAAAAATAAAAATAAAACCAGAAACATTGGGTCTCAACTCCCCTAATGCTCAACTCTTCCCTCTGTAATCAGTGGTCCACATGGGCATGCATGCACGCACCCTTCTCAACTATGGAACCATCAAAAATAAAATGTAACAAGTCAATAAAGAGTAAAACAAATAAATAAAACACAAATGTTGACATGGTTTAAGGTATGACAGAAGACAGCATCAGAACCAAAATGTTGAGGAACCAGAAAGGCAGAGGGTCTGAAGGGTGCTGTCAATGAAAGGGCGCTGGGGCCCGGCGCTGTGGCCTAACGGTTAAAGTCCTCGCCTTGTACATGTCGGGATACCGTATGGGTGCCGGTTCTAGTCCCGGCAGCTCCACTTCCCTTCCAGCTCCCTGCTTGTGGCGTGGGAAAGCAGTCGAGAACGGCCCAAAATCTTGGGACGTTGCACCTGCTTAGGAGACCCAGAGGAGCTCCTGGCTCCTGGCTTTGGATTGGCTCAGCTCTGGCCGTTGCGCTCACTTGGAGAGTGAACAATCGAACAGAAGATCTTCCTTTCTGTCTCTCCTCCTCTTTGTATATCCACCTTTCCAATAACAATAAATAAATCTTTTTTTTAAAAGTTGCATGAGTAAAAGTTGAAGATTTGCTATTTTCCCTTGGTTTTACAAATGTAATATGTGTTCAGTGTAAACTAGCAAGTACAGGAAAGAACACGGCACAGAATTCAGTGAGGGCCTATTTTCTCATTTGCTACGTCAGTCCGTGTTCTCTGCCGTAATACAACAGGTGACTGCACTGCCCAGCGGTTTGCAGTCATGTATTTAAGGAAAGGCCTTGAGGAACCGCTTCCCTAGCTAAGCCATCTGCTGTCGCGGTTCCGTGGCTGTTTCACCCCACGACGTGTCAGCGATGCTGACTCAGCTGACCCCCATCGCTGTGCCCCACTCGGCTGAGAGCTCCGGCACTGCTCACGTTCGGGTCTTCATGCTTTCTTTGTCCCCGTGCGTAAGTCTGTGCATCCGTTCACCATCCCTTTATTGAGCAGAGTTTTGTTGGAGAAGTTTTGTGTTTGCTTGTTTGTGTGGAATGCGGGATTCCGCTGGGGTGTTAGCATGACCTTTTGGTTGTAGTCGAGCCCAGGAGAATAAACTCTGGGTGCTTTCTTTTGGTTGAACCAGTGTCAACAGATGATGCAGTTGTTTCTTGGGCAGCAGTTCCTGGAGGGGGAAGTGTGACTTGGAGGCAGATGTGAGCATCTTGGAGTGTGCATCCTCAGTCCCCAGAGTCAGGTGCCAGTCACAGTTAGAATCTGTGATGGCCGGAGCCTCATTTTCAGTACTAAGCGTACTCAGAGACGAGGAGGCTGTCCCATTGCCCCAGGCGGGATCCCCATGGGGGTCATTACCCAGGTCTCCTAGCGTGAGAACCACTGTGTTGAATTTGGTGACAGCCACCAGCCTGTACTGCCCTCCAGCTGCTGCAGATGAGTGCAAGGTATCCTGGATAGTGTAATTGCCAACATCTGTAAGGCTTTAATGTAAGGCTTGAATGCCCCAATTGGCATGCGGTAAGCCAGGCCGAGGCTGGAGCTCACGCCCTGGACTCTGCATGCTTGGAACCAGGAGGTAGACAGGAAACTTGCTCAGATCGGAACATCTTGAATGTCTCATGGGTTCTGCTGGTGCCAGCTCCAAGGAGGCAGTGCGCTTCCACCCCGGACCCCTGCCAGAGCACACACAGTGGGGCTTTGGCCAAGATCGCCCACAGCCCCTGGCTGCTGGGGGTCCGCTCTCCGCTCTGGCTCCGACGGCCTCTGGTGGCTGCAGGGCGTCAGAGCAGCATCCAGCAGTGGCTCTTCCGCCACCACGGGGAGGGAGCTGCACAGACCCCAGCCAGCTCCCCAGGCTGGATCTGAAGTCAGTGGGGATTGTACATTCTCCCACCAGCAGTGGGAGCCAGGAAACCTTTGTCCTACCTTTTCCGGTTCTGATGGCGTCCCTGCCCGTACACAGAGCCTGTGGCAGGGGCAAGCTGTGGCGGCCAGCAGCAGAGGTGTGTCTGTGCTGTCTGTTCACTGTCCTGTGGTCTCCTGTGCGCTTCCGTCACATCGCTGAGCATTTTTCTTCATCAGTTCCCCCGGAACAAGATCCCTCCTTTGTTCTGGCGTTCGTCTATGGCCAAGGCCAATGCAATCTCTCACTATTCAGCCACTTCCAGCATTGCCCCTCCTGATGTGGGCATCATTAGTGGCATTTTAAATAATGTACCATATGCCTAACCCTGCCTTATCTTCTCCAAAGATTTTGTTGTTGTTGTTAGAAAAGCAGAGAGGACGATGGGAAGCGAGAGAGAGAGATCTTCCATTTGCTGCTTCATTCCCCAAATGGCCACAACAACCAGAGTTAGACCAGACCGGAGCCAAGAGCCCAGAGCTCTATCCTAGTCTCCCATGTGGTGGGCAGGGATCCACGCACTGGCACCAACGCCCACTGCCTTCCCCTGCACATGAACAGGAAGCCGAAGTGGAAGCAAAGCTCCGGTGGGCGTTGCCTGATCCACCGTGCCCCTGCGCTGTCTTCTGCATTCCATGAACTCTCTGGTGTCCCTCCAGATCGGTGACACTTTTGCTGCAGAAGTCAAATACTGGCAGTGACGCGGTACAGTAGGAGACCCTGAGGGAGTTTCTGGCTCCTGGCTCCGGCCGTGCCCAGCCTCGGCTTTGTGGTCATTTCTCTCCCTCCCTCTGTAACTCTGCCTTGTGAATAAATAAACACCTCTTTAGAAAAACTTTTGAAAAAGTTGCTGCCTCTTTCTTCTCCACTCCAGCGGGAATCTGTTCCTCTCCTTTGCTGTGGATTCTTAGTGAATTTCCCATTCCCGTTGGAGAGCGCGCACGTCCTATGAGAGTGTCCAGCAGAGGGCACTGTTGGACTAGTTTCTCTTCTGATGTAGAAGTTTTATTTCTGTTTTCTTTCCAGAAATCTAAATGTCCTTTACAGAAAACAGAATGCTGCCATTTAAAATTACATTTAGCGCTACTGAGTTGTTTTGAAACTTAAAACATTTTCATTTTCTTTCCTTCCTTCGATGCTTTTGTCCGTTTTGTTTGACCTTGAGATCACCTGGCTTTAATTGTAAATTATTATCATTCTTATTACTTTGAAACTTTACTGGAGCCAACTTAAGCTACCATCTGCCATGCCAACATTCCTGTACAGGCACCAGTTCAATTCCCAGATGTTCTACTTCCAGTCCAGCTCCGGGCCAATCTACCTGGGAAAGCAGCCGAGGATGGCCCATAGTGCTTGGGACCCTGCACGCATGTGGGAGACCTAGCAGGAGTCCTGGCTCCTGGCTTCTGGCTCTAGCCTGGCTCGGCTCTGGCTGTCGCCACCATTTGGGAAATGAACATCTCTGTCTTTTCTTCCCTCTCTGTAACTGTGCCTCTCAAATAAAATCCAATTTTAAAAATTGTTCATTTTACCATATTTGAAAAGCAGAGAGAAAGAGACAGAGAGAGAGAGAGAGGCTAACGCTGGCATAGCACGTGAAGCTGCTGCCTGTGGCACTGGCATCCCATCAGGGTGCCGTTTCAGTCCTGCTCCAGTTCCCACCCAGCTCCCTGCTAAGGCTCCCTTGGAAAGCAGCTAAATATGGACCAAGTCCTTGGGGCCACGAACGCACGTGGGAGACCTTGAAAAAAAGCTCCTGCCTCTTGGCTTCAGCCTGGCTTGACGCTGGCGGTTGCAACCTTTTTGTATTTCAGGTAAATAAATAATAATTCACTCGAAAGACTTGCCACCATGCACTATAATGAGGCTGTGGAGGTTTTAGTCTCCCAGCTGTTATTCATTTGCATGCTCACTAAAACATCCTGACATGGTATATTTGGGAAATGAAGTGTCCAAGTTAGGATAACTTTCCAAATGACTGAATCTCATTGAAATGTAACACAATTTTTATCTTTTTTTTTTAAAAAATATTTATTTATTTATTTTCTTATTGTGAATTCAGAACTACAGAGAGGAGGAGAGACAGAGAGAAAAATCTTCCATCCATTGTTCACTTCCCAAGTGGCTGCAGTGGCCAGAGCTAAGCCAATCCGAAGCCACGGGCCAGGCGCTTCTTCTAAGGTCTCCCACACGGGTGCAGGGTCCCAAGGCTTTGGGCCGTCCTCAACTGCTTTCCCAGGCCACAAGCAGGGAGCTGGATGGGAAGTAGAGCAGCCAGGACAGGAACTGGCATCCATATGAGATCCCAGCATGTACAAGGCGAGGACTTTAGCCACTAGGCTATTGCCTGGGCCCCATTTTTAACCTTTTAGAAGATATCCATCTTTAGCAGCTAAAATACATAATATTGAAACCTAAGCTTTGTATTTGTTGACCTTTTTTTTTTTCTTTCTCTCTTTAATAGAGACACGGAGAGAAAGATTGAAGAGACTGCCCCATCCGCTGGTTCTTGTACCAAACTTCACCCACAGTGACAGAGACCTAGCCAGAGCCAAAGCTAAAGGCCAGAGCTCAAACAAGTCCTCCAGTGTGGGAAGCAAGAACTCAGCTAGAAGGGCTGTCACCCGCTGTCTCCCCAGGTCAGAAGCCAGAGTCAGGAATCGAACCCAGGTCCTCTGATATGACAGCTGGAGGTCTTAACGACTAGGCTGCATGCTTAGCTCCCATATTGTATTTTAATTCCTTATAGAATTGTCTGTATACTTTTTCAATAGATTTTTTTAAAAGATTTATTTTGTTTTTATTGGAAAGGCGGATATACAGAGAGAGGAGAGACAGGAAGATCTTCCGTCCGATGATTCACTCCCCAAGTGAGCGCAATGGCCGATGCTATGCCAGTCTGAAGCCAGGAGCCTCTTCCGGGTCTCCCACACGGGTGCAGGGTCCCAAAGCTTTGGGCCGTCCTCAACTGCCTTCCCTGGCCACAGGCAGGGAGCTGGATGGGAAGCGGGGCTGCCGGGATTAGAACCGGCGCCCATATGGGATCCCGGGCATGCAAGGCGAGGACCTTAACCACTTGCGCCACTGCGCCGGGCCCTCAATAGATTTTTTTTTTAAGCTTTTATTTATTTATTTGAAAGATAAAGCAAGAACAAAGACGACAGCGGGAGAGAGAGCACGTGAGAGAGAGAACTTTCCCGAATGTTCTAGGCGCGTTAGGAAGAAGCTGGGTTGGAAGCAGAGTACCTGGCTCTTGAAGCAGCACTCTGACAGTGACCTCCGGGTCCTCTTTCCCTGGTGTTCCTCTTCCCCGCTCCTGAGATGTGTTTTCACAGGGCCTGGTACATGTTAACTACTCAGTAGTGATGAGTTTGTGGTTCTACAACTGCCGGTTTTCAGGGGAGCCGGGGGTTCCTTCTGCAAGTGATCATCCACGGCCCCTGTTTTCTCACCTCCTCCCCCGTTACCATCCCCTACCCCCGTTGTCCTGCGGCCGATCTCACCTGCTTCGTTGTGTAGAAAACTAGAATAGCAGGCTATCTATTCAATTGTGTTGACGAGGGGCTGTCCTTGTGGTGCAGCGAGTTGAGCTGCTGCTTGCGATTCTAGCAATGTCCCATATTAGAGCACCAGTCAGGGTGCCAGCTGTTCTACAGTCATCCAGTTCCCCAGTCACGTGCCTGGGGAAGCTGCCAGAGAGAGAGAGCGAGAGAGAGAGAGAGAGAGAGAGAGAGAGAGAGAGCTCAGTGCTTGGGTCCCTGTCACCCAGGTGGGAGACTCAGATGAGGCTCCAGGACCCTGGTGTTGACAGCCCCAAGCATTGCAATCATTTGGGAAATGAACCAGCAGATGTAAGATCCCTCCCTCTCTGTCTCTCCCCACCTCTCGGATGCTCTGTGTTTCAGATCAACCCTTTTCACTAAGAGGAGAATTCCAAACAGAGGCCCCAGGAACATGGCCTTGGGAGCTTTGTACCGGCAGAGACTTCAGAATCGTGTTTGGAAACGTGCATGTAACTCACCTATGAGAAGTAAGACTTTATTAAAATAAAAAAAAGATTTATTTATTCTTGTTAGAAAGGCACATTTGCAGAAGATAAGAGAGATAGAAAGATCTTCCATCCGCTGGTTCACACCCCAAGTGACCACAACAGAGCTGAGCTGATCTGAAACCAGGAGCCAGGAGCTCCTTCCAGGTCTCCTACGCAGATACAGGGTCCCAAAGTTTGGGGTCATTCTCGACTACTTTCCCAGGCCAGAGTCAGGGGGCTGGGTGGGAAAGGGAACAACCAGGATATGAACCAGCACCCGTACAGGATCCCAGCACTCGCAAGATGAAGATATAGCTACTGAGCCATTGCACCAGGCCCAAGGTTTTATTCCGAAAGGCAATGAGTTGAAAACAATCGCAGTTGGGAGTGAGTTAAGAAAATGTGGGGATCGCTTCACTATGAAAAAAGTCAGGCACAGCCTGGGAAAATGCCAGGGAATTTTCTGGAAATGAGGTTACTAGGAAGCAAGTGCATTTTTACAATTACCTAATTTTTCCATAATGTTCAAGCGCCAAAAAAGTCAGTTAGCAAACCGTATTTGCCATATCATCAGAACTTAGGGGAGGAATACTGCTTTTACACCGCAAAAACATGAAGCAGCTGATCAGCAAGATGGTGGTGGTACTTGCTTATGGGAGATCTTCAGTTTTGTTGCTTGGCCCATCAAGACCGATTTTTTTCACAGTTGACACACTGTCCTTCTGGAATCAAGTGGCAAGTGTTCTATCTCAGAACCTGTGTCTACACAGCAGTTTCATGTCTGCCGGGGGCTGACTGAACCCTCCATCACACCCACGTGCTGGAGCCCTGGCCCCAAGCGCTGCTGCTAAGAGGTTGGGTCTTGCTGGGGAAATTACTTCCTGGGAGCAGAGCCCTCACGGCTGAGATTAGCCCCCTTGTGGGAGAGTCCCCAGCCGGCTGCCATGACCGCTTCTGCTACGTGAGGTGACAGAGAAGGCAGCCATTTAGAACCAGGCTGCAGGACCTCATCGTGAGACACCGAATCCGCTGGCATGTGGGCTGTGGACTCCGCAGCTCCCCGAACATGTGGTCTCTTCCAGCGGCGACTCGCTCCCACCGCAGGATGGCCGCCACGTCCCCTTCCGCGTCAAGTGATTGCTCCCAGCACTGCTGCGGCTGGCGTTTGCCCCACCAGGTTTCAGCAGAAATCATGTATTCCTATTTTCATTGCGTTAAACATTTAATATTTTTATTAAGTTTTTATTCATCTTAATTTTTATTTGAAAGGCCGAGAGAGAGAGAGAGAGAGAGAGAGAGAGAGAGATCCTCCATCTGGTGGTTCACTCCCCAGATGCTTCCCAGGCCAAGCACGGAGCCTGGGATTCCTTCCAGGTGAGCCACGTGGGCGGCAGCAGCCCAAGTACTTGAACCATCACCTGTTCCCTCACAGGATCCTGAGCAGGAAGCTGGAATCGAAAGTGCAGTTGGGACCAGGCACTCTACTGTGACATGGGGCGATCCCAAGTTGCTGCCTTAGCCGCTGCACCAGATGCCTGCCCCAAGTATCATACATTTTAAAGACTTTTACTTTTGAAACAACTTTGAGAACTGTTACTGGCGTCTTTCTCTGTTTTGCCTCCGTGGGGCCAAAATACCCGAAAGTGAGTACTTTCAAGGGAAGAGAGGAGGTTAACTGCAGTACAAGTTCCGGTGGCCTCAATCCGTTTAGTTTCTGGTGAGGGCTTCATGGCAGTGGTGTCACAGGGGCAGGAGCAGCAGGCAGCATGCATGCATGCATGGGATCATCTGATGAGACAGGAAGCAAGAGAAGTGGGCCAGGCTGCGGGAACCCACTGCTGCAAGCTCTAACCCGCACCAGAGGAGCAGTGCTTACGACCGGGCCCTTCCATGTACCCCACCTCTCAAAGGCCCCGCCCAGGCAGACTGCTCCAGAATTGGTCCTCACACATACCACACAGCGTGCTGTGGCCAAGTCAGGGCAAGGCGGCAGGCCCCTACCCCCACAAAGGATCATGTAAGTTGCAAGCATTCCAGTCTTAGTTGGAGAGGAGATTTGATTACGATGCAGTGGTTCGAACCATGATATATGACAAAGGTGGAGGCAATGGCAGCAACGCCACTAGGGCACAGGGCTTCGCAAACAGTCCCTGACTGGGCTATGATTGGTACGCTTTTTTTTTTCCCATTTTTTTTTCTTTATTGTTAACCATCTTTACATAGTTAATTAGGGCACAAAGGTTCGAGGGCTACAGGAAAGTGGGTAATTCTATTATTTCCATTTTTTTTTTCCTGTGTCTGGAATAAAGGGGAAGATAAAGGGAGATGCCCCAGCCCAGTCTCCCGTGCATGTGGGAGACCCAGTTCGGGTTCCTGACTTCCGGCTTCAGCCTGGGCCAGACACGGCTGCTGTGGATCATCTGGGGAGTGAACTGGTGGGTAGGACATCCGTCACTCTCCGTCATTCTGATTTTCAGACAAATAAGCAAATATAATTTTTATTTTTTTATTAAAGATTTATTTTTATTATTTTTTTTATTGGAAAGGCGGATATACAGAGAGGAGAGACAGAGAGGAAGATCTTCCGTCCGATGATTCACTCCCCAAGTGAGCGCAACGGGTCGATACTATGCCGATCCGAAGCCAGGAGCCTCTTCCGGGTCTCCCACACGGGTGGCAGGGTCCCAAAGCTTTGGGCCGTCCTCGACTGCTTTCCCGGGCCACAGGCAGGGAGCTGGATGGGGAAGCGGGGCTGCCGGGATTAGAACGGAAGATCTTCCTCTCTGTCTCTCCTCCTCTCTGTATATCTGACTTTCCAATAAATAAATTTTAAAAAAAGAGTAGCTGAGAAAGGAAAGGCAATGAGATAATAATAAAAGTCAGAAATTTCACCTGAATGTCACCTCATTTTTGTGGCTCTCAGTGTGCAGTTTCAAATATTTTAATTCATTTTCCTGTTACGTTTGCTTGGAATTCTTCTTCAGGAACTCCTGAAGAGATGTGTTTATTCTCCCTTGCCTATCTTCCATGTTGTCATTTTCCTCTCGAAATGTGGCTTAAAATTGATTTCTGAGGCAGTGACAGAGAGCTCCCATCTCTTAGTTTATTCTCCCAGGGTGGTGCCGTGGGAAGCAGATCCAGGAGCTCAGCTCAGGTCTCCCACGTCAGCGGCAGGCACCTGCTGCTGGCATCCCCACTGCCTCCTGGGGGTGTGTGCAAGCAGGAAGCAGCCGGGACTCAAACCAGGAACTGCAGTATTGGATGCAGTGTCCCAAGCAGCATCCATCTCCACAAATCTTTTTAAAGTCCTTCTTTCTGCTTAATAGCAATTTTAGAGTGCTTTTAAATTTATAGAACAAGTACAAAGATCTCACTGGAAATTCCCATATTCCCCAACCCTGGCTTCTCATTATTGTCACCTCACATTAGAACGGCAGGCTTGTCATCATTAGTGGTCCCTATTATTCATTTTTTTTTAAAGATTATTTATTTATTTATTGGAAAGTCACATATACAGAGAGAAGGAGAGACAGAGAGGAAGATCTTCCGTCCGATGATTCACTCCCCAAATGAGCGCAACGGCCAATGCTATGCCGATCCGAAGCCAGGATCCAGGAACTTCTTCCGGGTCTCCCACACAGGTGCAGGGTCCCAAAGCTTTGGGCCGTCCTCGACTGCTTTCCCAGGCCACAAGCAGGGAGCTGGATGGGAAGTGGAGCTGCCGGAACCAGAACCGGCGCCCATATGGGATCCTGGCGCGTTCAAGGCGAGGACTTTAGCCGCTAGGCCACGGCGCCGGTCCCGGTCCCTATTATTCATTAAAGCTCAATATTTATTCACATTTCCTCAGTTTTCACCCAATGCCATTTTTCCCCCCTGGAGCCCACGGAGGAGCCGTTGCAGCTGCTTATTCCATTTTGTCTTTAGGCTCCTTTTGACCCTTGGGTTTCCCTGGTTCTTGGGGACCTGGGTGGGTTGAGGAGTACTGGTCTAGGACTCCCTAGTCTGGGGTGTTCCGGATGGTTTTCTCATGCTTAGGCCAAGTTCTGAGGAAGATCGCAGAGGTATGGTGCGATTTTCATCACAGCATGCTCGAGTACACGCCAGTATGGCCCCAGCAGGGCTGACTGTGGCTGCTGGGCACCTTGGTCATCCAGCTGAAGGCCTCCCACTGCACTGCAAGCACTCACTAACAGAAACACTCGTGTGATTGAATGTTTAAGAGCTGCAGGTTCAGCCTCTTCGGTTCTTTCCACAATCCCAAATAGATCCTGCTATTATGCCAAGGGACAGAAGGGTAGATACTTTGACACACATTTATTATTTTGTTATTTATTATTTTTGACAGCTGTTTAATGATTTGAAAGGCAGGGTGAGATTAAGACAGAGATCTTCCATCCACTGACTCTCTTCTCCAAGTGGCTGCACCAGCCGGAGCTGGGTACATCCAAAGCCAAGGTCCAGTAGTCTCCCGTGTGTCTGCAGGGGCCCAAGGACTTGAACCATCCTCTTGCCGCTTTCCCCAGGCCATTAGCAGGGATCTGGATTGGAAGTGCAGCAGCTGGGTCTAAAACTGGTGCCCCGATGTGATGCAGGCATCCCAAGCAGCAACTTAACACGCTGTGCCACAACACCCACCCCCATGCAATACATACGATTTTGAAACTTCTTGCAAAATGGACTTAAATTCATTTTGGTGCGATGATTTTGCAATCCACAACCAGTTTTTCCATGCTATGCATTTTCTCTAAACTTTTCCAAGGTGCCTCACATAAACAGCATAAACTTGACCCCTGCAAACTCGAGCTTCATGCCAGTGGCCGATTCACGCTGTCCTTCAGCCATCACTGTCACCCACTCTGAAACTTTTTCATTTTTCCATCATTGTTTTTGTCCTTTCCTGAGCATCACGCAGAGTCTTGCGGTTGGTTGTTCAGGGATTCAAAGAGTTCCAATTGATCAGCCCAAAGCCATGAGCTCCTCCCTTTGGGAGGGGAAGTACTCTGAATGATGGCTTCCAACCTACCCTCACCTTGACCAGGCTTCCTGCTCTGAAGAGTGCACTCTGCACACTGATGTTGTCCACGGCACCAGAGTTGATGTCTACATACGCCCCAGGTACGCACGTGCTCGGCTTTGCGCTGCTCCCTCTGCTGCTGAGGGCTCAACAGTTCCTGCATGTCCTTCGCTATACAGAAAATTCCACTTTGCTAAGGGCAAAAAAGTGGAACAAATTCTGCGCCCACCTCTCCCTGTGTGTGTGTGTGTGTGGGGGGGTGGCATGTTTCTGTCATCTCTGGACTGGGCCCCGATGTATGAGTACAGAAGCTGTCCTGAGCAGTCCTGCAGCCAGCTAGGGAGCCCCCACTTTCAGTTTGCTGCAAGACGCCGCAGCTTCTTGGAGACCCCACAACTGCACACCAATAGGGCACACTCTTGAGGGGGTCTGGTCCAGGGCCCACAGGCCAGGCTAATAAGACCACTTGGCAGCGCGAGGAGCCAGGCCTGGAGCCTGAGTTCTGTGCAAGGGAATTGTGCAGGGTTCCAAAGGCCCAGAGCAGTGAGCACAATGAAGGTGCAGCTGAAGGCTGTCTCCATACAGACACAGCAGAAAGGGCAAAAGC
Organism: Ochotona curzoniae; assembly: GCF_017591425.1. Taxonomy (NCBI): domain Eukaryota; kingdom Metazoa; phylum Chordata; class Mammalia; order Lagomorpha; family Ochotonidae; genus Ochotona; species Ochotona curzoniae. Next base: position 37,487,569 of record NW_024466607.1, on the reverse strand, counting down.
AAAGTTTTTGAGGTTTGCATACCTGTCACTCTTCAGACAGGTTATTGATGCTGGGGGGCAGCAAGTTAACCAACCACCTGTGATGCTGACACCCCAAATCCTGGCTCTTGTATGTGCCTCGGATACAGTGGCCTGGCTTAACCCGGAACTCCCCCAACCCAGCTCCATGCAGAGCAAAGGTTGCTATAGCCCTGCCCAACCTGGACCACCACCAATCCGAGTTCTCTGGTTCCTAAGTGGGAGCAGTGGTCCAACAGGGTGGTCCCCACAGTCCCCTTCAATAGACCCACTCCCAGCCATGAGTCTTGAATATGTAAGTGGGTATTGCAGCCCAGTCCGGCATATCCCATTTCACCTCAGTATTTGCCATAAGGTGCTGCAGCCTTGCTCTGCTGGGCCTGCCCCCAGTCCTAGCTCATGCTAGGGGGTGGGGTGCTGCAGCCTAGCCCAACCTGCCCAGTACCCCACCCCAGCCCTAATGTGAGCTGTTGAATGTTGCACCCCAACCCAGCCTGGCCTGCACCTGTCCTGACTGCACCTGCCAGACAGTGTTGCAGGGTGGCCCAGCCCAGCCCACCCTCAGACCTGGCCAACAAGAATGCCCATGAGTACCTTGGTCCAGCCGGCCTGGACTGTCCCCAGCTTCGATTCTTACGTTCACCAGCTCATGATATACATTTTCCTGAACTTTTTGAAGATCTCTCAACAAACTGAATTTATATCTTGTGTGTCTCATTTCTTTTTCTCTCCCTGTTAGTGTCCAGAACAGTCCCTCGCTGCCAGGTTTCAGATGAACCAACCTCACAGAGGCAGATCCTGCGTGAATGGGCAGGATAGTTGTCCTACGGCACCGTGACCCCTTGGTTAGTGGGATGAGAGGCTCTGAGACCTCAGCCTCCATGTCTCTCTCCCGCCCAGGATGGAGACCAGCTAACGACTCCGTCCTGAGCAGCAACACATCCAAATATACTTCTGCTCTTCCTCACTTTTAAGTGGCAAGTGCAGGGTCCCCTTCCTGATGGGATTCCACAGTCCCATCAGATCTGCCTTTGTGTTTCTGACAGTCTCTTCTAGGGCACCGAGTGTGGCCCAGGCAGGCACTGGAGGCTGCTCTGTAGGTCTTAATGTTGTGGCTTAGCCAGAAGTCTGGGGTCCAGGAGCCTCCCTGTCACAGGGTCTTTCCTTGCCCCACGGGAGTCCAAAGGGCTGGTGCTTTGCCTCTATTTTCTGGAGGGCTTGGGCTTGTCATCCTAACAAGATACCCATTTTTCCAAGTTCGGTAACTCACATCTTACTACTGATCATTTTTTGCCTTTTGCAACATCATTTTCTTGTTGCTCAGCAATGTCAGCTAGCGGCCTTCTGCTGTCTCTGATGGTCTTCTAAGGAATAGCTCCATGCTTAGAGGAACTTTATTTCCTCAAAGATCTATTGACTTTCACTTGAGAGAAGCGAGATCTCTCGTTTGCTGTTTCACTCCCCAAATGGTCAGAGCAGCTGGAACTGGGCTGGTAGGAAGCCAGGAGCCAGTAGTTTTCTCCAGGTCTCCCATAAATACAGGGGTCCAAAGAGTTGGGCCATGCCCTGATGCCCTCCCAAGCCACCAGCAGGGAGCTGAATCAGAAATGCAGCAGCTGGAATAGAACTTGCATGGAGTTCGACTGGAGGCATAAAGCCTGTTAAAAATGCACAGCAAGTCCCCCAGGTGGAGGGCATGCGCCAAGCCTCAGGGAGTCCGAGGAGGAATCTAAGAGGTCTGAATGCTGGGGCTGGGAGGTGCTGATGGGAAAGAACTCAAGTGCGTGAGCACACGGCTCAGGCTCAATTCCAATGACCTTGGGTTGACTGCAAGAGGAAGAGGGACAGCGTGTGGGGATGAGGAGGCGGAGGCAGCGAGAGCTTTCTTCCAGATGCTCCTGCTGTGCCCTTTAGAAAACATCTGGCTGGGGCCAATGTTTACCGACTCCTTACAAAGACCTGGGAAACCCGGAAGGCCGAGGGGAACATAACAAAAGGCAGTCAAATTTTTCAGACACATACAAGGGGGGGGAAAAAAAAAAGATGAAGGTACGTCACAGAGTTAAAAAAAAAAATGGAATTAAAACCACACACTTCCCCAGAATGTTTTGGAAGTACTCTCATATTTATGAACGGTACTACAAGAATTCCCAAGTTGGCAAAAAACAAAACTACCTCTAATTAAGGTGCGAATGTGAAATCCTGTCTTTGGACCAAGGGTGGGGATGGGGGTGGGGAGAACCTGTGGCTTCCTCATAACAGGAATTGTTTAGGGAAAGCCAAGCATGGGGAGCAGGGTTAACACTGCTTTTCCAAGCTGTCATGAACGGCTGCAATTACATGAAGTTAATTTTAACTTTTGAGGCAATACTACTAGCCACGTAAGGAAAGGAGTATTACTAAATTTTCCGCCTGAACAATTTATGACAACACAAAGGCTATTTATTGGGAAGGATACAGAGCAACCAACCTGAACCCATCTCAACTTGTCAGTTGCAAAAATCTTTTGAGCGTAAGCCCACAGGGAAAGACTGTATGAAGCAAAGCTCTCCTAAGATAATGCACACAAACCAACATAGTCTATTTAATAAAAATATTTAATGCTGCCAAAAAGGTATAAAAATACAGTAGGAATGGCAGTACAATACAAAGTAATCTCTCCTAATTTATTTCTTTTACAACTTTCTACATTTCATACACGCATTAAAAAACATTGAACAGTACATGAAATTAAAGGGTTCTGCAAAGTCTTCTGCTGGTGGGTGCTCTTCATTCCCTGGATGTAAGGTTTACTTTGTAAACAGACAACTGTGAGGCAATCTACAGGTTTTAGCAAGCCTCACTTCAGTTTCCGGAGTGGGTTTCAGGTCTTGCTTTGCACATCAATGGTTCAAAACTTAGAGCTGCAGAATATTCTCAAGTCATGAATACTTAGGTGTCTGTCAATCTTGGCCTAAAACATAAAATAAGAAGTCATCTATTCAATTCGTATTTACCAAACACACGGACGTACAGAGACACACGCAAACATGAAAGGACTAACAGTGAACCAAAAAGGCAACCAAAAAAAAAAAAAAAATCAATCCAACATAGTCACATCCAACCGCACTAAGGGCTTCACTGGTATTATGGCACAACGACTCAAGTCCTTGATTTTCCAATCGGATGGGTGGTGTGAAGCTGACCCATGTTAAAGCCCCATAATCCACATTCTTCTTCAAGAACTGCTAACTCTGAATTTTCAGGCCATCCTGTCTTACGCAAGAAACGTTCTCCATGCGAGCGATCGACAGACAAACAGGTTTAAAAGAAAGGGATTAAAAAATAAATAAATAAAAGGTACCCACAAGAATTTGGCAAGACTGTTCGGTATGCGCTAGACTTACCAACACTTTGGAATTCAATGCAAAAGTCTAATCCAATTTGGACTTCCAATGTATAACACTGCTAAAAATATTATCAACGTAATGTCTGAACATAAAGTTGGCTTACAGCTTTAAGTCACAGATTGTTAACAGATGTTTTTGTCCTGAAGGAGAATCCTAACAATTACAGCTACAGAACTGCAGAGACATGATACTTCGGTTATTACTAATGTAAAAGAAAAACACACACATAAAATAATTGACAGATTTATTACATTTCATACCAAAAGGTAAAAATCAGTGTTAAACAACGGAGGGAAGGACTGTGCAAAGGCGGTTATTAACCTTATTTCACAACGTATGTAAAGAACTAAACTTCTGGGGAGGTTCATGGTGTTACCACTCTAACGCCTTTCACGACCACCACAAAAACCCAAGTCTAAATGTCCCTCGCTATCCTATCTCCACATACACGCATGGGAGCGCACATCACTGCTACACATCTCGCCAAAACCTTCTAATGCTGAGAATTAGATTTCTTTCTGCCCACTGGCTCCTTCCAACAGGAAGGTGCAACTGTCCCGAGCCCTTCTGGAGTGTTGTCACTAGTCCATTTGGTTCTGAGGGGCCAACGCTGACGGAGAAATGCCTCGCATTCTGCTGAGGAGCCCCTGGGGTGAGAAAACGCTCCATGGACACCCATGACAGAGATCTCCAGCCCTGAACCAAAGTGGCTGTAGGTTCTGACTGCTACAAAATACGTAGTTCCTTCCCATGCTTGCAGAAGGCCTGCTCTTTCAAATCCAGGAACTCCGTGTGACCAGTCAAAAAGAAATCATATGAATGGCTTGGATTACAGGCTATTCATACGATTTCTGGTGTTTTCTGGTTGGAACTGTAGTTCCAACTGTTTCACGCTTTTGTTGTTTGAAAACAAGGCAGGGTGATGGTTCGGCCCAGGGGTCCAGGCTCGGCTCAGGAAGCCTGTGCTCCCTCGGGGTGCCTGGGTTTGACACATGGCCCTGCTCCCGATTCCAGCTTCCCCCACTGGTGCTCTGCCGGGGCGGCAGCGATGACTTAGAAGTGGGGTCTCTGTCTCCCACACGGGAGACCTACACTGAAGCCCTGGCATCCGGTGTCAGTTCCCCAGCCTGCTGCAGGTGTTCACGGAATGAGGCAGTAAATGGGGGGTTGTATTTCTGCCTCTTCGGTAAGCGCAATGTAGAAGCAAGATGATTATTTTGGATCCTAACAGGTGAGAGTGGTTGTCTATATTTTTTCAGCTAAACATCTAGCTCAAATATTCCACAGGAACATAAACTGTGTGACGTACTAGGGAAAGTAGGTGGGGTGTTGTGATTGGAATACTACAGATGGGGCTGAATCTCAGCTCTGGCCTTGACTCACAGGGCCATCTTGGGCAACTTATTTGTCTATCTGAAAACAGGAACAGTGACATCTGCATGGAAGAGGTGTTTTGTGGGTTGGAGTCTGTATTTAAACTGCTGGCACAACTAGGCATGCTCAACATACACTGCTGTTCTTCCCCAGAGGTCGTGTCTTTAAGTGTATCTTTAATACAATTACCAAGATGGAACCATCACCCATGAAACCTGAAATCACTGGGAGGGGCAACCGGCTTATTTGCCCGGCTGGAAAGAAAAGTGAGCCTCCTCTCAGAAATTCTTAATACGTTCATTTGGCTCGGTTTTTGCTGTGTTACTGACAAAAGTAAAATGAGCTGAAGCAAATCAAACGAAGTCTGCTGTGGGTGCTTTCTGTGGAGAATGTGACCTCGCAAGCCTAACCTTCCCTCACTAGACCAGAGCATGGCTGGCTGCCTACAGAGCCCTCCTGCCACGGGCCAGCTCCATCTGGCTGGTGGCAGCCACCCTGCACTTCGTGTCACTTTGGTCTTTTCACAGCAATGTTCCGTGGAAATGAATCAAGGTTATTCACATACTTCTCTATCTCACATTGGAAACGGTGGTAGAGAGAACCTTTCCAAGGACCCTCTCCTCAGGTCACCAACTTGAAATACTGCAAAGTTCTTATAGAAGCCATGTGCAAAACCAAGAGCACCAGCTGTCTGAAAATCGAAGCAAATGAGAGCAACAATGAAGAACAAGTTGATGCTTCTTCAAGAATGATCTCCAAAAAAGGGGGAAAAACAAACATCAGGTGCAACTGTCCCTGCAGCTTCCGCAAACTGCGTCATGCACAACCAGCAATATCCTGAATCTGATAACCCATACTCTACTCTAAATTAAAAGACCAAAACACAGAGAGAACAATGACTTCCCAGAGACGGCCAAGGCTCTTCCAAATGTGTTTTGGTGTGAGGTTTCCAATGCCAAATACAAAGTCATTAGTGCTGGCATTGTAGAGTAGTGCGTAAGGCTATGGCATGTGAGCCGGGTAGGAGCCCAGGTTCAAGTTTCAGCTGTTCCATTCCTAATCCAGCTCCCTGCTAATGGTGTAGTAAATACAGTCAAAGATGGCCCAAGTGTTTGGGCCCCCAATACTCACATGGGAGACCCAGATGAGCATCCTGGGTCCTGGTTGTAGCCTGGCCATGCCTGGCTGTTGCAGCTTATCTGGGGAGTGAACCAGCAGATGGAGGATCATCCCCTCTGTGTATAACTCTTTCAAATAAATAAATACATGTTTAAAATATAACAAAAGCCATTTAAACCAAGCAGAAGTTGCTCACACCACTCTCTGCTTATTCCACGGCTCTGTCCTCGAGTTGAGCAGACAGGGAAAGGATCAACAGTGACAGCGAGGAACAACTTTCCCCAAGACAAGGAGTCTTTCTGAACCCGGACTCAAGGGAGGGAAGCGCTCTGAGGGGAGAGCGACAGTGCTTGTGCAGACTGCTCTGGGGTGTTCTTGGAGCAAATCCCTGCTGCTGAAGGGCAAAATGCAGTAGCCAAAACCATACCATCTTCCCGCATGTATGAAAAACTTTCAAATGTCACCCAAGAAAGAACAACAAAGCTTAAATTCCCAACTCAGGATGTGCCGTGAAAAGGTTGTACTGAGCCCAGGCACACAGGGAACAGTAAATGTGCAGGGTCTGAACTGAGAACTTTTAGGAAGCTGACACAATCTGAGTTTCTTTCTACCCAGGCATGTGGCCATATCCACATACCCAGGGAACAAGAGACAGCTCAACGTCCAGTATGTTCACTGTGTGGGTCTGCTGCTGCTATTAGCACAGAAACACTGCTGGGAGACACAGCTTCGAACAAATCAACCAGGCCCGACATGACAGCCCAGTGACTAAATCCTCGCCTTGCATGTACTGGGATCCCATATGAGCACTGGGTCATATCCCAGCTGCTCTTCTCCCACCTGGCTCCCTGCTTGTGGCCTGGGAAAAGCAGTCGAGGACGGCCCAAAGCCTTGGGACCCTGCACCCGTGTGGGAGACCCGGAAGAAGCTTCTGGCTTCAGATCAGCTCAGCTCTGGCTGTTGTGGCCACTTGGGGTGTGAATCATAGAACGGGAGATCTTTAACCTCCTTCTCTCTGTAAATCTGCTTTTACTATTTAAAAAAAAAATTTTTTTTTAGAATGCATCAATCAAGTCTGAAAACACTGGGAGGAAAATTCAGTGCAACAGGTCAACCCCAAGGTGAGTCATTCAGACAATCACCAAGACCTGTATTTTAGGTCATTAAGACACAGTTCTAGGAGGGAAGGCATGGGGAGGGGATGCGGGAATCCGAGAGCCTATGAAACTGTATCATAAAATGAAATCAAATACATGAAAACAAACAAACAAACCAACAAGGCACAGTTCTAGCACATAGCAACAGATTAGATTTCTCATTTACTTATGAGAGTCCATGCCTTTCTCATCCAAAAACATGCAAGCCAGGGCTGGTGTTGTGGAGCTGCACGTGAGGCCATGCCTGAGAGAGAGCCGACTCATGCCTGGTCGCTCCATTTCTAATCCAGCTCCCTGCTAATGGGCTGGGAAAAGCAGACGAAGATGGCCCACACACTCGGGCCCGTGCCACCCACAGGGGAGATCCAGATGAAGCTCCCGGCTTCAGCCTGACCTCATCCAGACACATGTCTGTTTCTGTCTCTCTTTCATGTAAACAAAACCTTTTAAAAAGCAAACAAACTAAAACAAAACATCAAACACCAAAACAGGGCCTGGCGTGGCAGCCTAGTGGTTAAAGTCCTCACCTTGAATGCACCAGGATCCCATGTGGGCTCTGGTTCTAATCCCGGCAGCTCACTTCCCATCCAGCTCCCTGCAGTCAGCCTGGGAAAGCAAGGACGGCCCAAGGCCTTGGAACCCTACACCCGCGTGGGCGACCTGGAAGAGGCTCCCGGCTTCAAATCAGAGCAGCTCTGGCCGTTGCGGCCACTTGGGGAATAAATCATCAGACTGAAGGTCTTCCTCTCTGTCTTTCCTGCTCTCTGTATCAATCTGACTTTCCAATAAAACTAACTAAATCTTTTTAAAGGAACAGTTTAAAAAAAAAACAAAAAACCAACGTCAAATAAGGTCTTCTTGAAAGTAAAGGAGCCTTTATTAACTGTTAATAGATAGTTGAGAATGCGTAACATGCATAACCTTTTCTGCTATGTACCCAGCTCCAAACTCCGGACAGAGGCACCCGGGACAGCCAGATGAAGGTCAGCCTTGACTTCCTCTCTGGGAGTGTGCAACAAACGGTATGTATACTATACATGGTGTATATCCTACACTATACTATATATAATATAGCAAAGAATAATATACAGACACAATTGCTTACTATTTATCTATATTTATGGATTTATCTACATAGGGTACATATCTACATATATTTGGTTCTTAGCAGACTGCATTAAAAATATTTTTATCAAAGTAACAATCAAGATGGACTAGATTATTTCCACATGTACATCAGCAGGCAATTTGGAAAAGTAAGAGCTCATTACATCCGCAATGGCCAACAAAAACATTCTAATATTGCCAGGCCCTGGTCTTTGTTTATATGGAGATATTTTTCTAAAAGAGAAATGACCCAATTTCTAAAAATAATAAATCTTTTTTCAATGACAGCACCACAAAAGTAAAACCATGGTGTCTCAGGATGATTACCGCTTGAATAACAACACCTACCTCATCAGCTGGCTGCGGGGATTGACTAGGACAATGTAAGAGAAGTGCTTAGCACGGTGCTTGGCACCTTGTAAATGACCAATCCAGGACAGCCACCATCACCTTGAACTGATGCTGAAAGCAGAGAGGGAACTGAAAATAAACCCAAGGAGTGTTCTTCGTTTTCAATTCCATGTATACTGGCTGATCCATATCATCAACTCTAATGGACCAGTTACAAGTTACTGAGGAGTCAGAATCCGTGCTTTGTTCAGCACAGCTCTTGTTAGAAGAAAACCACCAGCAAGGTTTGTTGTTTTTCATTTCCTTTCTTGTTCAAGAAACAAACTTGTTAGAAAAATCTCTAAGATAAATCTTTGAAAATTTACCAATAGCCTGAAGGATATATGGTTTTTATTTACTTATTTATTTAGACACAAAACCATTAAAGTTCCCTGTCTTCCTCTAGCAGCTAGCAGCGCGCGCGCAGGACCAGGGACCCTGTCTGTGTCTGCCTCTCTGACCCGCACACTGCATTTAAAGGCCAAGATGACAGCTGTGGGCACCAGGCCCCACTACCATGCGTCTGCGCTAAGATGACAGCTGTGGGCACCACGCCCCACCACCATGCGTCTGCGCTAATTAGTAGATGGTGCCTACTTAACACTCTAACACTTCCTTGGTCCACACCATGTGCAGGACCTGCTGGGAGTGGGGAGACACGTGACTCTGGAAGAAAGTTCACCAACAGATTACTACATTGAACTTGACTTTTAAAAAACATAGCAACTAACACATCCAGGAAGGACAACAGCAGACAAAAAGCAAAGCTGAAATGCTGAGTCCAGCACAGGTGCTGGGGCTATCCTTATCCATGTGTTTCCTGTAAGGAGGCTTTCCCTCTTTACTGAAAGCACAGCCACCTTCCCTGGCAGCATAAGGCCTACCCACATCGGACTTGCACAGTTCACATACTATATTGTAGCGAGATAAACCAACGCCAAGTGAAATAAAAGATTTTAAACCAATACCATCCTAAAGCCAGAGGGTCTCGATGCCTGAACACACGCCTAACGCAGACGAAAAACGGCCCTCTTATCCCCTCTCTGTATCAAGGTCATGTGACACAGTAATACTGAAATCAGGACTCAGGCATGTGTTATGTCAATCTTATTTAATGTGCAGTACCACCTACATCCTGCTTTCACACTTGCAGTACAAACTAACATATCAAATCAATTCAAAATATCATATATACCAATGGTTTTCAAACTGCTTTTCAATGAGAAGTGCTCTGCATAAAATAACCGAGCCTTATGCAGAAATCCAATGTGCTGCAAGAAGCAATGCAGAGATGCTGTGGTTGGAAATGAAAGCTGCAGGCCTGCCGTCGCCCTGTGCCCTCACACAAACCCAGGAGCAGAGTTTGAAAACCATGGAAATGACGGACACTGGCCATGTCTCTCAGCAAGTAAATTTGAGGCAACTATTTCAAGCCAAACAAGTCAAGCATGAAACGGAATGTTGGACACAGAGAAAGCTAGCACTCAAACCAGCAGAGAGTCTCATTACACAGCACGCTGGAACAAGAGCCATTCAGAAGCCAAAGGGACCGGGAAGGATCTGCATACGGTCTACTCTGTCACTGAAGTTTTAGAAAGAACATGAAAACACTCTTGCTTCAAAACTTCAGTCTAATAAACCAAAATCATGGATCCTAAAATGTGGCTAACTTGCCTCGCAAATCCTAATTTACCAATTATAAATTGAGGGTAACAACATCAAAATCTTCATGGAAAATGGACAGTATCAGTGAGGGGTTTTACAGAATCGACTTCTTTATAACGACTTACCCAACTGTTATCCGACTAACCCAGAAAGAGAATTTTCCTTCAGAAATATTTTTATGAAAACTTTGATTAAAATAGGGAAAATTGTAGGACATAAAGGAAATGCAAATATGTAGTAGAAATGGCTTATTTAGAGCTCTAACTGGTTATATCAAACTTCTCTCCAGGGAAACGCTGAATCAACATACAATTTATTTCATTATGGTAACAGATTTCAAATTGAGCTTTTTAAAAAGTACATTTAGCTACAAAATTAAGCTTAAATAGGTATTTATAAAATATATTCACCCTGAAATGGTAGAGAATATAAAGTGTTGATGGCCATGTCAATAGTACATCGTACATTATACACAAGAATGTAAAGGTCATTTTCTTTGCATTAGTAATGCAGATTAAACCACAATGTTTATTGCTTGTATCGAGTGCAGGTTGAGATCCAGACAGCCTCCAAAACCAAATCCTTGTGATAAAGGATCTCTCGGTGTTGGTCAGGTGAAACACTTAAGTCTGACAGGTAGGAATACAGCTGCAAAATGGACCAGTTTGGAACAAACACAAGTGTCTTTATTTTGGATAGCTGCTTACAGTTTGGGCTTGAGGAACCTGCAGTGAAGAGTCCTGAGATGTTGGCCTGGGGCTGCGGGATCTCCTGGGGCTGAGGTCTAGCCTACTGCACCATTTGGGGGCTGAGGGGGCTCACTGCTAACAAATTCCCTGCGGTTAATGCAGCACTGTCAGCTACCAGCGCAGAAGCTTACCTGGCAACACGGACTGTTTATTTATAGGGCATGTTGTTGAAAAAACAGTGTCCAGCCAACCAGAGCGCCAACCAAAATGACTGACACAAACCCCATCCTAGTGATAAAAGGCTGCCAATATAACCACCTTTTCCTTTTTCGTTCAGTCTCATTTAGCCTCTGTTTCATCTGCTGCACCTTCTGCGCCGTGGTGGCTTTTCTGTCCTCTCGCATGCGTTTCCGTAGAACACTGCGAACAGAGAAAAACAAATGAAAGGCAGTGTGTGTGTGCAGGATCTGCACTAACACAGAAGTTCGAGCACAAACCCCAAGCCCCATGCTCCCTCACGGTATTTTTCATCTTACTGTAACCCTGGAATTCAAAAGGGAAAATGCCTCACATTCTAAATTGGCTCAGGGATGTACTCTTTATAACTCAGCAACATCTCCCGGCACAGTTTCACATTAGTAAGTACTTGTTGTAGCAGGACCTGAAAAATCACCAAGGTACTTGCTTTCTTGAAAGATGAATTGGTGATTGCTGGTATTGACTGGTTGACTGATTGACTGATTTTTTTGCTAAGTAGCAAGCAGAAGACACTGGTCTCCCCCACACCTGACTGTCTTTGATGTATCACAAAGCTCCCTGGCAAAGGTTATCTAATTATGATGGCTACTTATTCTTTCATTTGCCCACACATATTTCTAGCTCCTATTTTCCTCCTCAATATAGAATTTTTACTTCAAAAGAAGCTCCTGACCCCCAAGATACTAGGTCCTAAAATAATGTTTTGAAAAGGAAGCAAATGTTAACAAATAAATTACTACTTCTTGCGTTTAAAGATAGAAATAGAAAACGCACAGGGGCTGGTGTCACAGTGCGGTGGGGTCACTCTGTCAGAGGACCAGTCTGTTTGTGCCCAGGCTGCTGTGTTTTGAGCAGCTTCCTGCTCATGTGCCTGAGAAGGCAGCGGAAGACAGCCCATGTGCTTAGGCCCCCTGCCACCCCGGGGGGGGGGGGCAGAATGTGGAGTTCTTTTTTTTTTTTTTTAAAAAAAAAGATTTATTTTTATTATTTTTTATTGGAAAGGCGGATATACAGAGAGGAGAGACAGAGAGGAAGATCTTCCCTCCGATGATTCACTCCCCAACTGAGCGCAACGGGCCGATTCTGAAGCCAGGAGCCTCTTCCGGGTCTCCCACGCGGGTGCAGGGTCCCAAAGCTTTGGGCCGTCCTCGACTGCTTTCCCGGGCCACAGGCAGGGAGCTGGATGGGAATTGGGACTGCCGGGATTAGAACCGGCGCCCATATGGGATCCCGGGCGTGCAAGGCGAGGACCTTAACCACTTGCGCCACCGCGCCGGGCCCAGAATGTGGAGTTCTTGTCTCCAACCGCTCTACTGTCACCACTGAGGACTAAATCAGTGGATGGAAGATCTCTCTCTTTGGCTTTCAAACAAATGATTAAATAACGAATTTTAAACACTCACAAAATCATCTCCTCCTTTTTACATATTATCTGTATTATGGCAAAAGTTTACATTTTCCTACCCCCAAATTAAACATTACTGTCACAATAACTTTTGCTCTGAACAAATAGCTTGGTTAAAAGTCCTGAATATCTTTTTGGTCTTTACTGCATGTAAGACACAACCTTTTTTCTTGGTTAAAGTGTTTAACATGAGCCAACCCTGAGGAACAATAATGAGAATAAGCCAGATGGTGGGGCGTTCCATCTTTGTGCACAGGACTTAAAAAATACTACAGTCAAGCAAGGGAAAGCAGGTAGTGGAGAACAGATTAAAGCAAACCAAAGAATTCTACCACCCAAACAGTGTGTGGATGATCGCTGACAAGACCCCAAATGAGTTTATTTGAACAGCTGTAGAGACTGGGACCCTGAAAACGTCTGAACATCATGTGAACGCCTACACAATCTTCAAGTACATTAAAATACAATGACACTATATACTTTCAGCGTAATAAGCCAAGTGTGCTTTTCAGACAATCAGAAAAATTTCCATGTGGCATCTACAAAAGAGGGTCCTTGAAGGGCTCACGGTAAAGCCTAGCATTGCTTTCAAAAAAATCCTTGCATCAAAATCAATTCATTTTTAAATTCCACTTCTCATAAACCTTTTGAAGTATGACAGTATCAGGATATCTTTTTTTTTTTTTAATGTATTTTTATTGCGAAGTCAAATATACAGAGAGGAAGAGAGACAGAGAGGAAGATCTTCTGTCTGATGATTCACTCCCCAAGTGACCACAACAGCCAGTGCTGTGCCAAGCCGAAGCCAGGAGCCAGGAATCAGGAGTTTCCTCCAGGTCTCCCATGTGGGTGCAGGGTCCCAAGGCTATGGGGCCATCTTTGACTGCTTTCCCAGGTCACAAGCAGGGAGCTGGATGGGAAGTGGGGGCTGCCAGGATTAGAACCGGTGTCATATGGGATCCCGGGGCATTTAAGGCGAGGACTTCAGCCACTAGGCAACCACGCCGGACCCAGTATCAGGATATCTTACTGCTATTTGTTAATTTATCTGAGTTTCTTTTAAAAGATTTATGTATTTGAAAGGCAGAGTCACAGAGTGGGAGAGATGTGATACTCCATGTGCTGGTTACCTTTCCAAAAGGCCTAAATGGCTTAGACTGGGCCTGGACTCCCCGCCTGCGTCTCCCATGTGGGTGGCAGAGGTCGTGCACTTGGGTCATCTTCTGCTGCCTTCCCAGGTGCAATATCAAGGAGCAGGAATGGCAGTGGAGTAACTGGAATTCAAGCTAGTCTACAGGATGCTGGCTTAACCTGCAGTGACACAGTGCTGGCCCCTCTGCTCATTTCTTTAATTAATGCCGGAGGGAATGTAGAACATTACTGGACAGTTTCTCAAAATGGTAAACAGAGACCTATATCTACAAGTCACACCAAATCTGTCCAAACTTATTAAAGATTAATACAATCTTTAAAAAAAAAGTTAAGTACAGGGTTACTACAGAATGCAGCAATGTTCCTTCCAGGTCTTCACTCAAGGACAGCAGGGTGAATGGCACGCGACCCACCCCAGAACCTTCTGCTCCCCAGGACTGACTTCCTGTCCTAAGGAGTTTTCGCTCTTCTCTAAACTTGTTCCAAATTTGTTCCCTACAAAAACAGAAAACCTTCCCTCCCCTCTGGTCCCTCCGTTGCTAACCTATCCAATTCTCTCAGCTCTCGGGCTGCACTTTTGCCCTCCACGCCTAGGGATTCCACATCCACGGATTGAACTACACATGGATGAAATGTGCAGGCATTCTGTTCCTGCCATTATCCCCGAAACTGAGTAGAGCAACTGCATGGTATTTATATTGTATTAGTTATTATATGTAAGCTAGAGAGGATTTAAAAGCTACAGGAGGGAATGTGTGGGCTATATGCAAATATTACATGTTATATTAGGAACTTGAACCTTCATGAGTTTTGTTACATCTAGGAATCCTGGAACAATCCCCACGGACACCAAAGAACAGTATAGAACTATTCTTGGATGTCTGAATTTTGTCTGAATATCAGTTACAAAGAATTGTCAAAGGTATACCCAGAATTCACTCTTTGATCTCAAAACTCGGTATGAAAAAATATGCACATATTTTCTAACGAATAAATCCGTGTTCAAGTCCAGGCTACCTATCCATCCATCCTGAAGTAGACAGGAAGTGTTAATCCTCCATGGGTCTCTAACCTGCCCTCGCAAGGTGCCCAGAATCGTATCGCCACATTCCACTGTATATGAAATCTTTAATATATTATTTTTGATTTTATGGCAGCATAGAGGTGATTAGAATTTGTATCTTGTATTTACAGTAACATCAATTGCCATACATGCTCAATATGATTAAATAATTACATCACAAGGTGTAGTAACTGTGTAACAGAGACTATCATATCAAGATGTGAACATACAGTGCAGTGTGTGTCTTTACTTCCAGACAGACATGGACTCCCAATGAAACTGTTAAATATATTCTGACAATAGGATGCTGGACACTCTGCCATTGTCCATGCCCACAATGTAAGGATACACTTAAACAGCAGAATGACGGACTTATGACTGCTTATGTAGGACTATACTATTGTAACAATATAGTGGAAATCAGTGGTGCAAGAGAGGGGATTTTGGGAAGGGGTAAAAGGAATCCCAGAGCCTATGGAATTGTATCATAAAATAAAAACTAAAATTAAAAAAAAAATCATAGATTATATGATTAGGCAGTTGGCACTTTAAATGCTATGTAAGAGTTTTAAAGAGTTGGGTTTTTTTTGTTTGTTTTTGTATTTGGGGAAAACTGGTTATGATTCTTGATAGGGCTGGGAACATATAACTTTTATCACTTAAAATATTGAAATAGAAAGTTAGTACTTTCCAAAAATGCAGTATATAATTCAGGATTGAACTTAGAAACACAAAGGCATGCTATCTATCTATCTATCCATCCATCCAATCATTTATCCATAAAAGGCAGAGACATCTTTCATTTACTGATTTACTCCTCCAATTTCCTGTAACAGACACTGCTGGGCTGGGCTACAGTCAGCAGACACAACCTCTCTCCTATGTGATGGCTACACATCCACCACTGAGCCGTACTCTGTGGGCTCCCAGATGAGTTAGCAGGAAGCTGGATCGGAAGCACAGCAAGGACTCACTGTGACATGGATTGTAGGTGTCCCAAGTGGCACCTTAACTGCTGTGCCAAACATCCTCTGCCTTATGTAGTTTAAGAGTACTATTCTAGAGGATGGGTTATTTCCAATTTGTGATCCAACAAAATCTTTTGTCACTTAGCTGGGCCTAAGCAAATTATTTCTATGTAGTACCCTGCCGATTGAGCCTAGCCAGGTTTTTTGCACATATTCTTGCAATTTAGACTACACAGAAAGTCTCCTGTGGACCCTTATCCGTGGGAAATCCTACGTAATTTCTGACAGACTCAGCAGACTTCTGCCAACACGTGCCTTGGCAGGCATGTTGTATGCTGTGCTAACAAGTGGGAGACGAGGCTCAAGAATTTTCATTTAGCCACGCTGCGATCCAATCTCAGTCATGTGGCTTTATGGGTTGTGTGATAACAAGCAATACTGGCTGTCAAATTAAGATTCCAGTTTCCACTATGAAATACCTTATCATCCCAACAAAGCAAAAACATACACATAAATTTATCTATATACACAACATGCATGTGTATGCGCAATTTATATATAATATGAACACATACAAAACTAGGTTAGAATATTCATAGCCAACTATTGGCAATTTCCAATAATTTCTATTCTATTCTTTAAAACACATTTTTTTATAACCCAATAACTGATTTCACAGCTATGAGATTTGATCTTCACTTTGACAAACACCGCTCTGGAGGATATTCAATTATGATGAAGACAAGAAAGTATTACCTTCTATTCTTTTGATGGCTGGAACTTAAGTCAAATTATATCTTGCTCTAGGAGTACTTCTGATATAAAGCTAGCTATCAATATTAAAATTTACCAGAGAAGGCAAGCATTTGGAATAGTGGTTAAGACAGCGTCTGAGAGGTCTGCATCCCGCATCCAAGTGTGTGAGCTGCAGTCAGCTCCCAATGCCAGTCTCCCACTGCTGCAGCAGGAGGCAGTACGGGAGTCTGGACTGACCTCCAAGCTCCTAGCTTTGGCCTGATCCAGATGCCATGCTGGGACAGGAATTTTACTTTGTCTAAATCCTTCTGTTTCGCTTACTTTCAAATACAGAGGAATTTTGAAAAACTTAGTGGGACTCAACAACAAAACTTTTAATGGTCTTTTGTGCAACTGACCCTAACCTTTCCTTCTCTGCCTGTGTCAGCCACAGATGGTCTTTCAGTTAGCTCACCTATTAGAAACCTTATTTCTTTGTTGGGACAGTCCCTCTGCTTTCGAGCATACACCAGTCCGTCACAGGGAAGACAACAAGAGAAAAAACCAACCATGTGAACACATCACGTACACATGAAGACACTCTACCACAGCTCTGAATGGTTTCAAATAACCTCTGAATACTTAAAGTTGGACAAGGATGGAAAGGCACAGAAATGAGCCCAGTATGCTTGGGCCACTGTAACCCACATGGAAGACCTGGAAGGAACTCCTGGTTGTGGCTGGCCTAACCTTGGCTATGGTGGCCATCTAGAGGGAGCCACAGGATAGAAGCCCTCTCTCATTCTCTCTTTCTCCTTGTAACTCTTTCAAATAAATACATAAATCTTAAGAAGTTGCAATTTAAAGCTAAAAAGAGGATAAACAACTTTATACTTTCACTTATCCTACAAGTCATAAACAGTAAGTAACATCACTAAATTGTGATGGATTCTGGAAATGAGATGAATGAATGAATTGGATTCTGAAAATGAAATGGCTTTTATAAAATTTCAGAAATATAATTTTGATATAAGGAAAATATAAGAATGAAGCTATAAGGTCCAGGGGATGCTTATTTACTATCCCAAATCTCAGTCTTAACAAACGACTTCAATATGGAACTTCTTACAATGAAAAGTATATTTGACTTCCTCCCCCTAAAAAAAAATAATAATAAGTTATTCAGGGCCCAGCACAATAGTCTAGTGGCTAAAGTCCTCGCCTTGCACGTGCCAGAATCCCATATGGGCACCAGTTCCCATCTAGCTCTCTGCTTGTGACCTGGGAAAGCAGTTGAGAAGGGCCCAAGGCCTTGGGATCCTGTACCCATGTAGGAAATCCAGAAGAAGTTCCTGGCTCCAGGATTTGGACCGGCTCAGCTCTGGCTGTTGCGCCACTTGGGGAGTGAATCAGTGGATGGAAGATCTTCCTCTCCTCCTCTTGTATATCTGACTTTCCAATAAAAATTTAAAAATAAGTCTTAAAAAAAGTTATTCAGAGATAAAAAAAAAAAAAAGACATACATCTTAGAACACCAGCTTTCTAATGTGTGTGTAAGATAACTACAGCCCTAGAAATACAGGTTTTTTTTTTTTTTTTTTAATTTAAAAAATCTCGGGCTCAGCACTGTGGCACGGTGGGTTAAAAACCTCTATCTGCAGTGCCGGCAACCCATGTGCGTGCTGGTTCAAGGACTTCCACGCAAGCTCCCTGCAGAAGGCAATGGAATACGGCCCAAGTCGCTGGGCCCCTGCATCCTCATGGGAAACCTGGATAGATTTTCAGGCTCCCAGCTTCAGGTGGGCCCAGGCCGTGCTTTTGTGGTCACCTGGGGAGTGAACCAGTGGATGTAACATCTCTCTCTCTAACTCAGCCTTTTAAATAGATAAATATTAAAAAACAAAACCCTTTTGAATGATTACACAGTTACATGGTTAGCATGAAAAAAGGATAATATGGCACTTTATGTAATTTTTTTTAGAAAAACGCTTTTTGCCTGCAGTAATGGAATTAGTTAAACTCTTGTAATTTTATTAGTAACTGTACAGGTGGCAAGTATTCAAATCACTTAGTTACTGTATTTGTACATTTTAGCACCTAATCATAGTAACTTGTACTCTGTCTTTTTCAACATTATTTATAAACAGAAGCTTTATTTAGTTATAAACAGAAGTTCATTTATTTTTCAACTTGCTTATAAAATTGCCTTTTTCGTACAACTCAAAAAATTTTTGAGAACAAATATGTAACACCTACTATCTAAATATTAATTCAACAGACAGCTAATGTACATTGCTTCCTGTCCATTGAATTTTTCAAGCAGAAAGCCTCATTTGCTATGGCATGTACTACCAGGAGGCTTACCTCTCGCTGTCCTCCACAGCTTCTTGCGTTTTAGATGAAAGCCCTGTACATCGGTCACCCGCCAGCTTCTCTTCTTCTAGAACTACCCGGCTCCCATTGTACTTTTCAGTCATTATTTTGTTTGATGAATGATCAAAAGCAGGAGATACATCTTCCTTTGAGAGTTCTTTCCACCGTTTCTAAAGAGGGAGGAGAAATGAGAAAATAGTGCACATGCTAAAATTTTGGCATCCCTTATGAATTGAAATTCTACATTCAAGTTTGAAGAGAATTCTGTAATGCTGAAACATGAATGAAAATCAGTAAGATATATCATACCACAGTACTTTTTACAACTATGCCTAAATTTAATAAATAACAAATCATTTAATTATTTATGTATGTCAGCACGTACCTGAATATAACTTTAATAAAAGTCTAGTGGCCTTTTAACTCTTTGAGACAAACTATGGCCTCACTAAAATTCAGTTAGTAAGAAGTTAGATTTGTGCTCAACTCTTCATACGCCCTAATCCACGGTGTGTAATGTAAAGTATAAACAGTCCAGCCGCTGGATGTGATCTGAGGCAGGCCCTAGTCATGCCAATTGGGTCGTCCCTCATAGGTATACCAGCAACTCCAGAATGCCAGCGCACCAGTAGGCTGGGCAAGCAGCTTCTCAGGCATGCCTCAACTTCAGAGGGGGTGATCACAGAAAGCGGGAATCATACAGAGACAAACGTTAGTTTTTCTCTGAAAGAGGATGTTAGCCCCCTCCTACAGCCTTGGTGGAGCTCAATGCATGTCCAGCAGGCTAAGTCACCTTTGCTTCACCATCACTTCCTAGTAACAACGGCAAGGAAGAGGTACAAGGGGTGTCCGTACCCACCGAGGTGGAAGTTACCACTGCACAGGCCAGAGAAAGAAAGGAAAAATAAACCAGGAGTATGACTTCTCAACTGCTACGAGGGCTGGGAACCCAACAGCCATCCATGCCCTGGAAGTCAGCAGTGAAGAGGCAGAGCAGGGGAGGCAATGGCTTTCATGACTTATGACTGACACTGACCCAAATTACTTGCTGTGGACAAAGGGCAGTCCCCTTGGAGGACACCACCATGGAAACAAGCTATTTTGGATCAAGTTAACAAAGAAAACACTACTAGACTAGCTAAGCAGAATAATGACTTTGAACAGCGTTGTAACACTGCAACTCAAACATCTCTGGAACTTATAAAATATTCATGCCCTAGAGGAACTACTTTTATACAAAACCGTGCCATTAAAAGCAACGCCTGCATATTTAATTTCTAAAACTCCTGGAAAACTCACTCATTCCCTAGATAAACTGATTTCTAATGTGCCCCATTATTATCATATAACAGAGGAATGGAAAAAAAAGCATTTTACCAGCCCCACCTTTCCTAGAAATGGCTATTTTACTTAACTGCATAATAAACATTTGTTTTAGATCAGCTAATTTACAAAATATTCAGAGTGTGAAATTGTGTACTCTGTGTTGCCTGGAAGATGGCAGACAGTGACAAGCACAATTTGTGCAATGTGGCCGGAGTGCAGGGAGCATGGACTCCAGGGGAAAGACATGAAGCTGGACAGGAGGCTGACCTCTACCTGAGGAATCCAGCCAGCAGTCACAGAAGCCCAGACCATGCACCGAGGGATGGGACATTTTCATTCTCAATGACTGTGTCAATCTTCTTCCTTTTGTCTCACAGTTCACAGCCGGAAAGGCATTACTGTCACACCCCTTGTGCAGATGAGTCCAGAGATTTTAGGCTACTTGCCTCAAGTTGTGTAGCAAGAGCAGGGCAAAATTTAACCCAGATGGTTGCGCTGACAATCTTGTAATCCCTCCTAATGCTGTCTGTCTCTGAAAAGCTCAACAATTTCAGACATAGGATAAAGAAAGCACCCAATAAACACGTTCAGCTGTCTCCACAATTCATGTTGGTCGAGTTTTGAAGTTTCCATTTTTTTACTGAGACCCAGTTACAACAACCTGGCCTTGTTCTCGGACAACACTCAACAATGTCAATGAACAAGAACACCCCAAAAATCCAGCCTCACTGGACCACTTCCCAGTACATGCAGCAAATTCAGCATTTGTCAATAAGAAAGGCACTCAGCAAAGTGGTAGGATGGAGGAGGGAGCTGTTTGATGGTAGCGAGCTTTCAAAAATTGACTCTGCCATGTGTGTGTGCAGCAAACTTAAAGTATCTACTCTTCTCCGATACAAAAGTGAGCAGGCAGTCATGAGTCACCTGTCGCAGCTTGTCACCACGGAAGTGTGAAGCCAAGGGATTTGACTGCACTAAATAACAGTTTCCTGTGAGTTCCCATGTGCAAGTCTGGCATGGTTTCACCTTTCTAAAGCTGTACTCATACTGAAGCACACTTCATGTGTGTAACGCCCCACTCAGTCTGGAATCCCCTCTCCATCCAGTTCTCCCACGAAAGAAAGCACCTTCAAGACTGAAGCGATGCAACGAAACTTGGAAACACAGTGACATTTGTTAGAAGTTTATCATTTCACATTTAATATCTTATTAGTAGGATCAGATTATTAACTTTAGATCTTACAGCATCAGTCTGAATTGCTGAACTAGATTATTCAACCCAGGCTGTCCAGTCCTGACACTGGGAGTTTGCCAAGAAACATGTGGCAATACCAGCAACTATCTTATGTATTTATGCCTCAAAGTGTATCAGAGGACAATCGGAAATTACGTAATTTACAAAGGTAGGTCAGGTCACTGCAAATTTCCTGTAGAATATATGCTACATGACTGTAATTACACACACACATATATCAATTAAGATACAATCACTGTATGGGTGGGTGTTTGTGGAGACGTTGGGGGTCAGCTTCTGCTTTTGGCTACCAACTTCCTTTATCAGAGTAGTTGGAGAACTGGCTACTGTTTCTGACCCAGTTGTCTGATAATGCATCCGGGAGGCACAGGACGACAGCCCGAGTACTTGGTTCCTGCCACCCATGTGGAAGAACAGAATGGAGCTGGGGGCTCCTGACCTTGACCTGGTCCCTCAGGCGACTGCAGGCATTTGAGGAGTCAACCAGCAAACGGAATGTATAACCCCCCACCCTTGGTTTCTCTCTCTGCCTTTCAAATAAATCAATCTAAAACAAAACAAAACAAAACAAAAATAATTAAAAGAAAACCCCACACAATCACTTGATTATTGTTATAGGTTTTGATTCACTTTACATTCATGTATGTAAGAAATCATATTATAAAAATTAACGTAAATTTGTATCCCTCATAATGCTGCTGGAATGCCTCATCTGAGTGCCAAATCCTCTGCCTCAAGTCCGTCTCCCTGCAGCTGGTCATGGCTAAGTGCTGCCTCTACAAGAGACCTGAATGCAGTTCTGGAAGCCTGACTCTGGCCTGTTCCAGCCTTGGATGTTGCAGGAACCTGGGGAGTAAACCAGTGGGTGGAAGATTTCTAGCCCTCTCTGTTATTCTTTCAAATAAACAAGTATTTTTAAAAAAGATTAAAAGTATTATCATTAATAACTCTATGCTGACAAATCTGGTCATCCGGATGAAATAAATTTCTTCAAACTGTCATGGATTTCCACACTAACAGAGTAACTTCACATCTTTGAAATAGGCACAGAAACTTTAGGACTTGTGACTTCAAAGGACCTTATTGCAGACTGCTATTCTAAAGCAGGGTTTTAGTAGAGGAGTGTTCAATGATATAGGAGTGTTTTAGTATAGGAGTGTTCAGTGATATATAAGATTATCATTTCTTAAATTACTGAAATATTTCATAGCTTTTCTGTACTAAGTCTTCAAAATCTGGTATACAGTTTAAACACCAAGCACAACCTTTTTTTTTTTTTTTTTTAAGATTTATTTGTTTTTATTTCAAAGGAAGAATCTGCAGAGGGGGAGGAGACAGGGATATCTTCCATCTAGTGGGTCTCTCCCCAAATGACAGCAATGGCTGAAGCTAGACCAGCAGCCTAGCCAGGGGTTTCTTCCAGGTCTCCCATGTGGGTACAGGGATCCAAGCACTTGGGCCATTTCCTGCTGCTTTCACAGGTCATAATCAAGGAACTAGATGTTACGTGGAGCAGCGAGGATATGAACAGGAACCCATATGGGATGCCAGTGCTTGCAGAAAGTTAGCCTGCTGTACCACAAGCTGGCTCCGATTCAGGTACATCTTAAGTAAAGGCACATTTCAAACACCTAGTAACACATGTAATTAATGGCTATAGTACCAGTAAAGTTTGAGGAGGAGAAAATAAACAGAAAGTATCTCCATAGCATATGTGTCAAAGCAGTGCACAGTGTTTGGAGTAAAAAGGTACTTTTATAAAAATAAACATCCATAGAGGTAAATACACGTGTCCAGGATGTCCCTTCAGAATCCATGCTGAAGGCCAACCTGCAATGTGCTGGGACGAAGAGGTGGGGCCCCGGGGCCAGTGCTGTGCTGTACATCTCATCCAGGGGAGCCACTGCAATCCCTGGCTGTTCTACTTCCCGTGCAGCCTCCTCTGATGGCCTGCCACAAGCAGGGAGGGTGGCCCAGGTGTCTGGGCCCTTGCCACCCCCGTGGAAAACCTGCAGGAAACTCTTGGCCCCAGTCGTGACCATCTCAGCAGTGAACTAGCTTATCGAAGATCTCTGTCTCTTTCTCTTTCCACAGTTCTACCTTAAAAAAAAAAAATCTTAAGAAAAAAGAAAAAGAAATGAGGCCTTTGGGTCACGAGCGCTCCTCTTTCATGAACAGGATGAATGCCTGGTGCCTGCGGACACGAAGAAGGCACCCTCTTTGGGGAGCGAACTCACTGCAGACAGTATCTGGGTTCTGAAGTGGGATTTAGAATTTCATGGGTTAGTTTTCCACACAGTTATTCTGGCAGGGTAATTTCATGCTTTATCATTAAATTTTTTCTCTAATGCTTTGTAAAGATAGGGGAAAAAAATCTTACAACAATTTGTTCATTTATTTCTCGCAATACAGATTTATCAGCATTGGGGATCAAACCTCCTCCTTCCTTCTCTTCCCTATGGGGAAAAAAACCCTTTAAAATAAAACCTTAAAAATAGTATTGACAAATATTATATGAAATCTGACTTAAGACCAACCACAACAAAGTTATAACTAAATAGACCAGCTTAAGAATATTTTAAATTTGCCTTTGAAATATATAAAACATTCAAATAATTTTATTTATTATATGATGACATGATGACTTCGATGGTCTACTCTAGGTTATAAAAGAAAGCTTATTCAGGGACTGGATTTGTGGTATCGACAGTAAATCTGCCGCCTGCCACACTGCCATCCTACATGCCAGTTTGTGCCTCAGCTGCTCCTCTTCCCAGCTCCTTGCTAACTGGTCTGGGAAAAGCAGAAGAGAATGGTCCAGATGTTGGGGAGTCACACACATAGGAGACCCACAGGAAGCTCTTAGTTCCTGGCTTTAGCAGGGCCCAGAACCAGCCACTGCCAGTCATCCGGGGAGTGAATCAGTGGATGGATGACCTTTCTCTCTCCCAAACTCTGACTTTGAAATGAATAAACAAATAAATACTTCCAAAGGCTTATTCAAAATATTCCTGTGTTGGTTGGTTGGTAATCACAGAAATGAAAGAACTAGTAAACCAGGGCTGAGACTGTGGTACAACAGGTTAAGTAATTGGCAGCGATGATGACATCACATAGTGGAGTGCCAGCCTGGGTCCTGGCCACTTCACTTATCCAGCTCCCTGCTAATGTGCCTGGGAAACAGCTGAGGATGGCCTAAGTACTTGGTCCTCTCCCACCTACAGGAGCATCCTGGATGCACTTTCTGGCTCCTGGCTTTGGCCTGGCTCAGCTGGCCCTGGCTAACTGAGTCATCTGTCGAGTAAATCTGAAGGATCATTTTCATGCTTTGTTTCCCCACGCCCACCTCTGTTACTCTGCATTTGAAACAAATGAATCTTAAAAAACAAACAAACAAACAAAAAACTCCCAAAATACCCAGTCAGCACGTTCAGATATAAGAAAAACAAGAAAAAGAGAACTTATTTATTTACATTATTTATCAACTTAACACAGAATGCACGGGAACATAAGTATTTCAAATTTCAGTGTGTTTTTGATTCTGGAATATTCATACAACTTAGCCAGCATCACTCATCTGAAAATTCCAAACTTTGAGTATCATGTGAGAGCTCTAAAACTAGGATTTGCATGCCAAGCATGTTCAGCAATTTTTAAAGCTCATTTTTTTTCTTTGCTGTACTTTGTGGTTGCTGATTACAGCAAAGAAATAGAGAGGGTCTGAAGTTATTTCTACTTCACATTTTATCTTTGTATATAACAAAGATTGATGGCAATTCCTCTTTGAAATTACTTTCTGTATTTGTGCAATAAAGATATCTTCATGAGATTAAGCCATCAATAAAAAGATCATAGAATTACAAGATAAGTGTAATTTTGGTGTAAAGCATTTTTAAATACATGCACAGTATTTTTATAATCCACATTTTCCATGAACTTTTGAAGCTCAATCTTCATGTTCAAGCTGCTCACTGATAGTATCTATCACACAAACAAAATATTCTGTAACATCATGTTATTTTTAATGGGGCAAAAAGTACCTAAATTTCCTGGTCAATCTGCTTACAAAAGCCATTTTCAGAATCTTTGATGAAGCTTTGTTCCCATGAGGGCTTTAGGACTTCCCAGCAACACAGCTGATTTAACTCACTACTGGTGAGTAAGTCAGCTTAACTTCTATAATTGTAAGACAACTGTTACCTCAAATCAAACATACTTTTTTCAAAGTTCATTATTTGATATAAACTGTATTTAACAAAACATGTCTTATACTTTCCCAAGAAAAGATTACCTGTATATTTGAATCTCCTTTTATACACTTCGCTCCTTCTATAATAGCCATATATGAGAATCTGAGTTGATCTGGTGTCTGAATAAGTCCCATTCTGTATTTTCTCATATTCAGTAACACTTGTTTAATGTTAATATCATCTCCTTTTTCCATCTGCAGGAAAGGGAAGCATAAATGCAGTCTTTAATCATTAGAGTCCAGCGGGAAAAGCAACACAAGGTCACTGCTGCGCATCTGCCTTTCACCGAGGACCGGGGAACTCCACCCATCCCAACGCACCATCGTTCTGACACCTCAGCTTCAAGCAGCAGGTGCAGGAATGCTGACCCTTCAGCTGGTTCACAATTGGTCTCAAAGTAATCACAGTAACTGAGTTTCCTTTGGCCAGTAGCCAGTCAAAGGAAGGAGTTATGACTAGTTTTGGTTAGTACAGAGGTAAAGCTGCTGTGATTAGTTCTTTTTGTTTGGCTGTGTGTTTGTTTCATTTTAAGGTCTTTTGCCCATAGCCCTTCTCTCTTCTTCTGGCACGGCCTGCACGTACCATGCCTGGAATACAGCAGTGATCTTACAAAAATGGAAAACAAAGAGAAAACCCATATTTCTTATCACACTGCTGTGCTACTACTCCAACTCCAGGCTACTGATCTGATCTCAGAAACCATCCCACAAGTGAACAGGAGGAAACTGTTTAAAATAATGACTGGCAGGGAACAGGTGCAAACACACAATCCAGCATTAACATTCAACATTAATACAAACACCAGGGTTTTTAAATAGGACAAAGTCCACTTTCATGAAGAAAAAAACCAAAACAATGTACTTATCTGAAAGAGAAGGAATTTGATATTATACATTCCTATGGTTGAACACAGAGTGGCAATGTATTACCCCTGGAATAAAAACAACCAGGAGAAAAAGGTCTTCCGGCAATCTCTAGAATCATCTTGGTCACACAGCCACTAGTCACAAGGAAGAAGCAGTTGGAGGGGTGGAAATGAGATTTGCAGATTTTTCCAAGAGAAAGCAGAAGTTAAAGTCCAAAAAGAAAAAAAAACACACCAGAGTTCTAGGATGTGACATCAGAGCTACACTTGCCAAAAGAAACAAAAGCAAACCAAGACTAAGAGGCTATCCCAAGGAGCACTTACCAGGACCAGACAGGTGTCCACCAGAGAGAAGGTGCCAGAGCGCCCAATGCCTGCACTACAGTGGATCACCGCAGGCCCGTGGTCAGGATTCAAGGAGCCAGATTCTCTCACTTTAAACAAGAAATTGAGAAATGAAGCTGGTGATTCAGGGACTCCAAAATCTGGCCAGGTAGTATAATGAAAGTGGGATATTGTTCTGGTTTCACCACTCTAAAAAGTGAAAATCAAGGGGAGGAGGAGTTAGTTCTAATCTTTTTTTTTTTCCTTAAAAAAAAAAAAAGCAAAAACAAAAAGCAGCTACTTCAGAAAGATCACGTGTTTTTTGAAATGCTTTTCATCCTTATGGACTGCCTGTACCACACTTTCCCTGCTTGGATTTGGTTATCTCCTTACAAACATTAGGGGAGATTTTCTTAAGGCAAATTTATAACATATTAATAGTCAACACATACACACACAGGGTTTTGGGGCTCTGTTCTAACTGCCCTTAGCTCAATCATTTTACAAATGAAGCAGCAGAGAAAAAATCTGAAGCAAGCAGCAATTTAATGCAGTTTGGTTCTTAACTACTAAAATGCATCAAATGAGCTACTGGCATTTTCTTCAATTTATGCATCATGATCAGTGTATTCCTTTTTTCCTGTTTTTAAACCCAAATAATTTTACAAACTCTTTCTCTCCCATTTTAAAAATACTAAACTTTATTATTTAAATATACTTTTCCTTTCATATGGTTTTGCTACACAGGCACGGAGGAGCAGTTCGATATGAAGGCTGCAATCTTTCCATTTTTAATGAAAACTGCCTCTCTGCTTGCCCCCTTTGCCCCTGATGGCAATTCCCAGCCTTGGAGGTGTTGTCATGCTTTCCTGATGTGCTGACTTGGTTTACCAACACAGTTTCCTGTCTCAGGTCTGCCAGGCAGGCCCTCACAGTCACTTCCTGGATTCCTAATGATCTTTCCTCCTGACACATTACGAAAATGTTTCTTATCTTTTTGTCAATTATCTTTTAACCCGAGACCTTCTTTTTTTTTTTTTTCCTGTAAACAATGCAGTGCTTTCCTAACGTATCTGCACAATTTTTCAGTTTTATTACAGAACTTTGTTGAAGCAAGGAAGCATTAAAATATCTTGGTATACTTTATGGTTAAAGGCTAAAGATTATTGTTGTAATATCCCACGCCCCTTAAAAATTTGAGATTAAGGACATAGTGTGACGGCTCAGGGGCTAAATCCTCACTTGGCACTCGCCAGGATTCCACTGGGGTGCCAGTTCATGTCCTGGCGCCTCCTACTTCCCTGCACTCACACGCAGACCTGGAAGAAGCTCCTGGCTTCAGATGGGTTCTGATCTGGCCACTGCACTTTGGGGAGTGAACGGGGGCACAGATCTTTCTCTCTGTATCTCTTCAATGTTGGCATTTCCTATGAGCAAGTCCTGATCCTGCTCTCTGCTAATGCATCTGGGAAGGCAGCAGAAGATGGTCCCCGTACTTAGGACCTTGCATCCATGTGGCAGGCCCAGAAGCAGCTCTGGTCTCCTGGCTTTGGATCAGTCCATTCCTGGCCTTTGCGGCCACAGTGAGTCAGGGGATGGAAGATCCTCCCTCTTTTTCTCTGTCTCCCCATCTCTGTAACTGACTTTCCTTTTTTCCCCCCCAAGATTTATTTATTTTTATTGGAAAGGCAGATATACAGAGAAAAGGACAGAGAGGAAGATCTTCCATCTGATGGTTCACTCCCCAAGTGACAGGAGCTGAGCCAAGCCAAAGCCAGGAGCCAGGAGCTCTTCCAGGTCTCCGACATGGGTGCAGAGTCCCAAGGCTCTGGACCATCCTTGACTGCTTTCCCAGGCCACAAGCAGGGAGGATGGGAAGCTGGGCTGCTGGGATTAGAACAGGCGCCCATATGGAATCCTGGTGCATTCAAGGCTAGAACTTTAACCACTATGCTATCGCGCCAGGCCCTGTAACTGACTTTCAAATGAACAAAATGAATCTTTTTTTTTTTAAGTCGTGTTTTAACATTTAGGTTTAGTAATTCCAAATATATCATGATACAAGTTAGCAACATATGAAAAACACATTAAAATTTCTCCATCACTAGTTAAAACCAATCATAACTTTCAGGGTTTGAAACATCCTCTTAAATTCCAAATTGG
Source organism: Ochotona curzoniae (assembly GCF_017591425.1). Lineage (NCBI taxonomy): Eukaryota > Metazoa > Chordata > Mammalia > Lagomorpha > Ochotonidae > Ochotona > Ochotona curzoniae. The sequence continues at coordinate 37,458,524 of NW_024466607.1, read as the reverse complement.
AGAAGCCAGACTCTGAAGGTTACACATACTGTATGACTCCATGTATATGACAACCTAGAAAAGGCAAAATTACAGGAACAGAAACAGGATCATCAGATGCCAGGGCCCAGGATGGGGAACAAAGCTGCCTGTACATAAGCATCCGCAAACAGTCTGGGGGGATGACGGAATCATTCTGATCCTTACGGTGGGTGGGGTTACACAAGTGAGTGTTACAAAAGACTTACAGCTCCAGTGCAAAAAGTCAATCCCTCCGTAAGACTTGAAAACACGCCAAAACATAGGCTGTGGTTTGACAAGCTGTGGGTGAACAATCAACAGGTAATACCCACACAGGAATGGGCTAAAGAAGCTGCTCCATGGTTAGCCTAACTGTAACTCTAGGACATGTTTTCATTTAATCAGCTGTTAAGACTGCAGCACATGCTTTGATCTCTATCTTTCCCTTCACTGCTGTTAAGCAGTGCTGATTCTGCCCAGCAGTGTTGGTAGGTCCATCTGAGCCTTACCAGGCCCAGTGTGACCACGGTGAACAACCAGGGCACGGCAGGCTGTGCTCAGGCGATCCTGTTACGAGATGCCCAATTATTATATGATGGCGTGGCGTTACCTCGTAATCTCATGCACTGCTGGCATTTTTTTTTTTTTGCTTAACATTAGTGATGTCTTTTTTTCAAATTCAGGTCATGCCTGCGATTCTCAGTTAGTTCCTAGAAGCACTCTTAATTGTACCTTAAGTCATCTCCACTAACTGATTTTTGAAAGTCAGTATTTTGCTTCCTCTAGGGAGCCAGAAGGATTTCTGCTCTTCCTTCTCCTCGGTCCTTCGCTAACGCCCAGTCAGTCCCACTTGCTTCCTGGCTGCTTCACCTCATTACACAAACACTCGGGGGCATCCTCCGTGACATGGCGTCGCCACCCTCATGTGCGACCATACCACACATGCCTTGCATTTTCTTCACAAGATTTTGCAGTATACATACCACATTCTGGACAAAAATGTCTGGGGCTTGCTGCTCTTTCTAAGAAGAGATTCCACTTATACTTTTTTTAAAGGAGAATTCTAAATCTAGAGTCTTTGAATAAAGATGTAAAGTTTGCTATATAAGGAGGCCAGGAAGATAATCTGTGAGATGAGGAAAACGAGGGAGCTGTGAGGTCTGTGGCAATGTAAGAATAGGTTCTGTCCAAAGTAATTCAAATTCAAACTAATTATTCTAAGTACATATTAACATTGCACATGTTTTACCTGTAATAATCTAATTGATATAAAATATGGAAGTCATTTTTTAAATGAGCTATATAAAAAATCTACCGGCACTGAAGCTGTGGTTTAGCACATTAACCCACTACCTGTAGTGCTGGCATCTCATATGGGCACTGGCTCAAGTCGTAGCTGCTTCACGCCACTTTCAGCTCCTAGGTGCAGCAGACGGCCCAAGGGCTTGGTCCCCAGCACCCACTGGGAGATCTGGAAGAAGTTCTAGGCTTCTGGCTTTGGCCTGACCCAGCTCCTAGCTGTTACAGGCATGTGGAGGAGTGAACCATCAGACAGAAGCGCTCTGTGTGTGTGTGTTAACTCTATATAGGTATATATAGATACAGATATATATTCATACACACACACACACACACACACACACACAAAGGCATCAAGATTTTATTGCTAAAAGACTTTCACCAAGTTCCAGTTCTGTCATCTGTGAATGGAGGTAAACAACAGTTCTCACCTCATAAGCCAGGTGTGAGGAACAAATGAAATGGATGTGAAGGACCCGCCCTGTGCCAGCACGTGGTAGATGCCTGGCACTGGCCACCTGTAAACAACTGAACTCACAATCGCCTTTGGCACAGGTCCCATAAAGTGATACTCCATTATAAAAATGGTCTCATTTCAATCTGCTCAAAAGCAACTCTATTTACCAACTTCATTGCCACAAGATGTGAAATCTGTACCTTCCCTGTCACTGTCTTGGTTCACTCTGTCCCTCGTGAATGTCTGCCAGGATCGTATGACATCCCTGTTACTACATGCTGACTGCCACTCACTGTGAAAGATGGAGTAACAGGAAGAGCTAGGGACAGGTTTGCAGCGCAGGCAGAGAGAAAAGGCAACTCGCAGAGACGCGGGGTCCTCTTAGCAGGACAAACCCTGGTGCCTGCACGAGATGTGGGCCTGGTGCCTGGCCCAGGAAGGCCAGGACTGAGTTGGCCCGAGTCACAGACTTCTGTATGGCACCTGCAACTAAATAATGGGAGCCACAGAAAGGTTTTTGTGCCACGCCTGTTTGAGATCCATCACTGAGCTACAGTATTCTTAACAGTGTACTTGGTGTGATGGCAGACGGCAGTGTGAAGATGATTCTATACACAGGAAATTAAAAACCTTAATCAGAGTACACACACACACACACAGAGTACTGAACAAGTCAACAAAACGGCAAAATTTAAGTTACAGAAAGAAGTGAAAGCAGACTCGTGGCGTTAGAAATGAGTACTGCATAGCTGTGTTAGGAAGGACTTCAGTAGGAAATGGGCCAAGGCTGGGTGCTGTGGCACAGGTATCCTATAACAGCTGCTGTTCGAGTTCTGGCTGCCTACTTCTGATCCAGCTCCCTGCTTATGTGCCTAGAGAAGCAAAAGACAACCCGAGTGCTTGCCAACACCCATTCCCCCAGCCAACACCACCATCACCCACATGGGGGACCAGGACGGAGTTCAGTTCTCTGGTTTCTATCTGGCCCAACCCTATCTGCTGTGGTCATCAGGGAAGTGGATCATGGAAGAACTCTTTCTCTTTGTCTCGCCCACTATTTCTGTAACTCTGCCTTTAAAATAAAGTAAGTTTTAAACAGAGAGGAATGGGCTACAAGAGGGTTCAGATGGATGTGTGGAATATACACAAGCAGAGGAGTCATGAGCCCATTCTAGGTGGCATGAGTGGCTTAAACCATTCTGAATCAAATCCCAGCTGAGAATCATAATAATTACACATTCATCCTGTTTTGGGTAAATCTACAGAGACAGAGAAATAGAAGTCAGTCAGCATTATAATAGTGTTCCCGGAACTTGATAAACATAAAGCCAGCCAAGAACATTACGGAAAATAGTGAAGGACAACGAAAAAGAAAAATCTGAATGACAAATAAGCATTCTAGATGACCTCACATTTAAAGAGCCCTACACACTGTCTCCATAGCTCATGCCGGCAGCCACTTTGAAAGAAGAGATGGAATCTCTCCATTCAAGACAAAAGTTCAAACTTGTAAGTGTAAGAAAAACACTGTCAGGGGCTCTTGGCTTACTTCTGCTCCAGGGGATGGAAGCCCTTCTCGAGGAACAGGGTCTGCTTACACTTACACAACACCTTTAAGTCAGTCTCCACTGGAAGGAAACTGTTCCAGGTACCTTGAAAAACATCTGCACACACAGGCTGCCTACTGGTTCCCTACTTGAGCGTCATTTGCTCCCACTTCCTGTTCTTTCCTCCAAATGGCCCTGGCTTCTGAGGCCACTCCCAATTCATTACTGTTGGAAAAGAGCACAGATAAATGGACAGAGGCTAGTAATTGTGGCTCCTGAGTCAGCTGGCTTGGACCCTTAAATTAACCCAATGAGACGCACACATAACTATTTTCACTTCATAAGATTTTAAAGATTCATTTATTTTTATTGGTTCACTCCCCAAATGGCCACGATGGCTGGAGCTGAGCCAACCTGAAGCCAGGAGCCTCCTCTGGATCTCAAACACAGGTACAGGGTCCCAAGGCGTTGGGCCATCCTCTACTGCTTTCATAGGCCACAAGCAGGGAGCTGGATGAGAAGTGGAGCAGCTGGGACCTGAATCAGTGCCCATATGAAATCCCAGTGTGTGCAAGGTGAGGATTTAGCCATTAAGCCATGACACCGGCCCATAAGATTCTAGAAAATGAGAAACTGAGTCAAAGGAGTGCAGTAACAAGACTCAGGTCACTCAGTTAGTTCTGACAGAATCGGGATTTAAATCCAGGCAATCTGGTTCCTTCACCAAGTACAATTCTGCTTTTCCCTTCCTAGTACTAACCAGGCCCGACCCTGCTTGGCTTTTGAGATCAGACGGAACTGGGCACATTCAGGGTGGTGTGGTTGGAGACAGTTCTGCCTCAAACTGAAATAATTCTCTTTTCTTTAGAGGATTCTTTGTTCCTTATAACAGTTTTGCTTCTTACTAAATATTGGTAAAATAGAGCATAAAAAAACTGTCATTTTAGTATGTTAAATTCCAAATGCAGGCCAAAAAGAAACCCAGCAATCATTTCATGATAGCACATGGTTGCTAGCAATAATGGTGGACCAATGTGCATGTGGCCTTAACCTTAGAAAGATCTCAGAATTGGGGATCTTCCTTGAAAAGAAAAGATAACTTTTTAAAAAGATTTATCCCCATTTCAGAAGTTAGGAGACATGCTTTTGACTTCAGTCTGTCACTTAATTAGCTGAAATACCTATGGGGGAAAAAAGCCCTATAACCTAAGGGATTTACAATTTTTTCTTAACAAAAAGAAATAAAGGGATAATAACAGTATGCGTCTACATTACAGAATACTGTAGGTAAAATGATATGCAAAAACTTTTTGTATGCAACCTGATAAATAAAGTATGAAAGCCATCCTGCTTATTATTTGAGGTATAATCAATTCTCAATTCGGAATGTTTCAGAAACAGGAAACCAGCTATGCCCTTCACATAAATCAGTTTAGATTAGATGAGATACCTGGGATAAATCCCAAGAGAAGATAGAGACCTGGGAGAAGCTTTGGAAAGAGCACTGACCCAATCCAGCAGCAAATCCTTGCTGACGTATCTCAGTGCAGTTCATGACATACATAAGTGGAAGAGATCACACGCGTGGAGCAGAGATGGGGTTTTGTACATAAATACAAGCATTATGATTCCTAACCTCGAGCCTTTCTTTGGTGATCCGAGAGATCACATAATAAGCTCATTTATGGATGCCCTGGGAACCACCCTGGGCCTTCTGCACGTAGCATGTATCCGGAAATACTCTGTGCAGTCGTAGGTCAAAGTTAAAAGGCACTTTCACACCTCTGAAGTGTGTGTGTGTGTGTGTGCATATAAAAATGCAAGTCCTCCTCTCTTCTGCTGCTTTGCTAAAATCACATGTGAATTTCTGTCTTGGTGACCACCTAATTCTCTAATGCTGAACTAAAACAGTGTTTCATTTCAGAGACTAGACACACAGCTGAAATTATTTTTTGTTCAAATATTTTCCTGTTTTCTAGTTCACCACGTTTCTATTAGCATCATAGCTTTGCTCTGTATTTTCTAACTAATTATTGATTACAGAACAAAACAGGCAAAAATGCAAATATGAAAGGTGGGGGTGGGGAGTGCCTTGATCCCCAACTTGGCACCAGCAAGTTTACCATCTGCCATGTGTATGGGTTCAAACCAAGAAACAAAATCCAACTCATCCATTTTATGGGAACGGAAAATTCTTGAGACTACATTTCATCATGTTTTCCAAATCAACAAGGACCCTGTGTGTTGAACCGTAGAAGTTAGTTCCAGGAGTCTCTTCTAAGGGAGGTGCTCCGCATGTCCACTGGCCCACCGCTGGCCCTCCGCAGGCCCACCGCAGACCCACCGCAGGCCCACCGCAGGCCCACCGCAGGCCCTCCGCAGGCCCACCGCAGGCCCACCGCAGGCCCTCCGCAGGCCCACAGCAGGCCCTCCGCAGGCCCAGGAAGGCAGGTGTTGCTCGCCCCAACTCTACCAGTGAAGAAAAGCTCCAGGAGGGTAGGGAGCAAGTCAGCACACCTCTGCTGGAACAGGGCTGAGAGCTGAGCGCTGAGCCTAGCTTTCCTGACTTTAACACCTCAATCCTCAAATATCCAGCTGAACTTCATGGTTCCCAAGGTATCTTAAGAGGGCTCAGAGAGCTACGACATCCAGGAACACAGTCTAAGAAGTCATGACTAGACACTATCGTAGATACCACCCAGATCCGTGTGCTGCAACACACTTCAAACCAAATACAAAGAATAATTGTTTAAACTATCGTAAAAATTTCGATTTTGGGGGCCAGAAAAGTCTTACATTGATATTTTCTAATTGCAGCAGATGTACTGTGTAATACGACTTCACATCTTCCGACAAGAGCTTCACACTGAATCCTGTTTCTTTAAACAGCATCTCTCGGTCATCTGTGGGCCAGTACTGTGCACATTTAACCTAAATTCAAAAATATGTATTTTCTTTCAGTTTACAGATATTGTGAAATCATAACAAAATTTAAATTCACACATAACATGTTATGCTTTTTTAAATACTAAAAACTAAGAACAGTAATCCTATAGTCAATATTTACTACATTTTAATAATATTAACACTTCATATTCTTATAAGTGACAAAGAAATTGAAGGTACTAGATACTGTGTTCATAAAATAAAAAGGAACCTGACATTTCAAAGAATGATAATCTATACTTTAATATCGAATAACATGTATTTTATGTCTAAAACAATCAAACTCTCGCCACAATCTCATCCCCAAATAGTTCTGAAAATGCTTTGTTTTAGAAGTACATTTCCACAAATACCCATGACTCCATTATTAAACTCCTAAAAACAACATTGCGTATTTACCGAAAATACAATGGGGGAAAAACAGAAATCTGATCTTCAACTGACTGCTATGCAGGTGAAGTATCCCACTCCAAAACCAGAAATGTTCTGAATTTTTTTTTAAGAACAGAAAACCAGGATTTATTGAAAGGCAACAAGATAGCGCACACACAGGTAGGAGTATAATTTTAGACACTTGCCAAATGGCTGACTTTTTTTTAAGACTATTTATTTATACACAATAAGATATTCTGGGAAATGTTGGGACTCAAATTTAAATACAAAATCTATTTTTTGTTTCATATATGCTTTATAACCTGAAAGCATTTTTATACATTTTTTTAAAAGATTTACTTTATCTTTATTGCAAAGTCAGATAGAGAGAGAGGAGAGAGAGAGGAAGATCTTCCATCCGTTGATTCACTCCCTAAGCAGCCGCAATGGTTCGAGCTGAGCCGATCCAAAGCCAGGAGCCTGAAGCCTCTTCGGGATCTCCCACATGAATGCAGGATCCCAAGGCCTGGCCTATCCTCGATTGCTTTCCCAGGTCACAGGCAGGGAGCTGGATGGGAAGTGGGGCTGCTGAAATTAGAACCAGCACAAATATGGGATCCTGGCACATGCAAAGCAAGAACTTCAGCCACTAGGCTATCGTGTTGGGCTGGCATATTTACACATTTTTCGTGCTCGGGTTTTTAAAATTTATTTTTTATGATTTACTTATTTATTGGAAAGGCAGAGCATGAGGGGGAGAGACGGAGGGAGAGGAGGAGAGGGAGAAGAGTGAGGAGGAGAAGTGGAAGGGAAATATTCCATCTATTGCTTCACTCTCCAAATGCCTGTGGGTAATAGAGGCCAAGTATTCCAGGTACATAGCAGCAAGTTGGAAAAAATGGAGTGGTTGGGACTTGAAACAACTTTGCCAGCATTGGAAGAGGCAGCTTAATTTGCTGAGCCTCAACGTTGATCAGGCGTGCCTGCATTTTGACTGCAAACTATCATATTACAGCAGGTGTGCCAATTTTCCACTGGCAGAATCAGGCCAGCACACACACACACACACACACACAAAATTCTGGGTTGAGGCAAGTGTTTCACACTGCAGTGAGAGAGGCTTACTTGGGACCGCCCACCCTGTATCAGTGCCTGGCGTGGAGTCTCAGTTCCCATTTCCTGTCAACGCACTCCCTGCGAGGCCGCACGTGACGGCTGCAGGATGTGGGTCTCTGACATCCATCAGAGAAACGGAATGAGCTCCTGGTTCCAGCCTCGGCCTGGCCCAGCTCAGACTGCCAGTATTGAGGGGACGAACCAGTAGATAGAAGTACAAGACCTTTCTGAAGTAGAAGTCTCTTCGTGGCTTTAAAAAAAAAATCAGGAGCCAAAGCTCTGGCGTAGCAGGCAAAGCCTGTGAGTCAGCACCCCCTAGCAGGCTGCTCCACTTCGGATCCAGCTCCCTGCTGAGGCACCTGTGAGTCGGCACCCCCTATCGGGCTGCTCCACTTTGGATCCAGCTCCCTGCTGAGGCACCTGTGAGTCAGCACCCCCTAGCAGGCTGCTCCACTTCAGATCCAGCTCCCTGCTGAGGTGTCTAGGAAAGCAGCAGCAGATGACCCAAGTCCTAGGACCCTTGCCCCCCACTTGTGAGACATGGAAGAACTCCTAACCCTTGGCTTCAGAAATGCACTGCTCCTGAAACTGTAGCCACCTGGAGAGTAAACCAGTAGAGAGAAAATTCTCTCTCCCTTTCTATCTCTTTCTGTAACTCTGCCTTTCCAAGTGAAAATAAAGCTTTTTCTCCCCCCCAAAGCCTTATTTTCACTTGAAAGGCAGAGTTACAAAGAGAGAGGGAGAGACAAGAAGAGGTCTTCCATCCACTGGTTCAACCCCCAATGACCTCAACAGCCAGAGCTCAACAGATCCAAAACCAGGAGCCAGGAGCTTCTTCTGGGTCTTCTACGGGTGCTGGGTCCCAAGGACCTGGGCCGTCCTTCACTGCTTTCCCACACCATAAGCAGGGAGCTGGATCAGAAACAGAGCAGCTAGGACATGAACCGGCACCCATATGGGATCCTGGCACCACAGATCAGAGGATTAGCCTGCAGCACCACCATGTCAGCCCCATCAAATAAATAAAGCTTTTAAAGTCCAGATCCTGAAGCACTTCAGATTTTGTCCTTTTTTGCATTAGGGAATACTGACTGTATCTGTCACAAAGACCAGTACAGAATCCAAATTTTTTACAATAAAATCAGCTTCCAAAAAGTCAACTTATGAAGCAATCAGACAAGGTTAAAAAAAAAAAAAAGAAAAAACAAAGGCAAAGTAAATTAGACTCATCTTATGAAGAAATAATACCATAAAAACATTTTTTAGAAAAACAGTCATTTCTGGGCCCGGCACGGTGGCGCAAGTGGTTAAGGTCCTCACCTTGCACGCCCGGGATCCCATATGGGCGCCGGTTCTAATCCTGGCAGCCCCACTTCCCTTCCAACTCCCTGCCTGTGGCCTGGGAAAGCAGTCGAGGACGGCCCAAAGCTTTGGGACCCTGCACCCGCGTGGGAGACCCGGAAGAGGCTCCTGGCTTTGGATCGGCATAGCACCGGCCCGTTGCGCTCAGTTGGGGAGTGAATCATCGGAGGGAAGATCTTCCTCTCTGTCTCTCCTCTCTGTATATCCGCCTTTCCAATAAAAAAATAATAATAACAAAAATAAATCTTTTTTTAAAAAACCAGTCATTTCTAATTTTCCTCTAACTCCTATAAAAATCAAAAATGTCCCCAAACAAATACTATGAACTAACACCTCAAAAGCTGGCAAAAGACATTTGAAAAATTATTTTTATTTTTACTTGATAAGTAGAGTAAGGGAGAGGGCAAGGGAGGAAGGAGGAGAGAGAAAAAAGAAAAGAGGAGAAAAGGAAGTGTTCAAAGATTTATTGAATTCTCTGAAAGGGAGAAGAACTAGAAAGAGAGAGAGAGAGGATAAGACAAAGACAGAGACACAGACTGATTTTCCAGCTGCGGTTCACTCTCTAACAGCTGCAATGGGCAGAGCTGGGCTGGCACAAACCAGGACCAAGGACCTGAGCCAGCCTCTGCTCCTTTCTCAGGCCACTAGCAGGGAGCCGGATCAGAAGTGGAGCAGCTGCGACACACACCAGTGCCCATATGGGATGCCAAGACTGCAAACTCAAGCTGAGTTTACTATGTCAACAGTAATAGCCTGTGTGTGTGTGTCCCAGTGCATTCTATTTATCCTATAAGAAAATATATTTTAATCAACATCATTGCATTCTACTTCCAAGACAAAATCTGAGAACAGTAAAAGTAAGATACCTATTCTGACTACAGCAGAAGTCTAGCAGTAAGGTTCTCTGGGTAAATGTGTAATAGTCTGATCTCCTGATGTTTATTTAACACGCCTTTCAGGGAAACAACTGGAAAATTGTTTAGACAAACTCTGACCTTAAATCTTTACTGGCTGCAGGACGCGTTTTCACTAACTGACAACGAGAAAATTTACATATGGGACACAACATCTCACTTCTTACACTTCAGTAGAAATCAAAAATCACAGTGGCAAGTCTAATTCAGTTCCAAACTACTGAAAGCTACCAACCTACTAAATACATCTGCTAGTCCCCGCTATTTCACTTCTACCCCCACTCCCTGCCAACAGGCCAGGGGAGGAAGTAGATGCTGCTACAGCCCTGCTGCCAGCAGAGCACCCTGTCAAATATTCTCTAAACAATTCAAAACACAGGGAAAAATGAAACACAGATGTTGGGTGCTTTAAAGGGACATCATACATTTACTTTTATTGATAACTAATGTCAAATTGATATCATTTCAAAGTAGCTTATTACAGCCAACGCTCATGGTAACCACAAAGCAAGAACAGATTACCAAAATAAAGCAAGAAATCAAAGCATATCACTACAGAAAAATTGGTTAACCACAAATGAAGATTATAAGAGAGGAAGAAAAGAAAGGAACCACAGTAAAAAATAAAAAACAAATATTAAGCTAGCTGTACTAAAATCTTGCCTATCAAAAACCACCTGAAATGCCAATGGGCTAAATTCTCCAATTAAAAAAATACAGAATGACCAAACATATTTTAAAAAAACCAGGACCCAACTATGTGCTGCTTACAAGAACTCACTTCACCTCTGAGGACACAAGGACTGAACAACAAAGGATGAAGCAAGGTAAACCGCACAAACACGGAAGCAAAAAGAAGAAAGGAACAGCCACACTTCAAACATTTTAAATCAAAAGTGCGAACCAGGAGTGTCATTATAATGACAAAAATCTCAATCCAGCAAGTGGAAATAATATATAAACACAAAATTTAAATATTAAAACTTAAAGGGATAGACAGATTCCAATAGGAGGGGACTCATATTACTGAACTTTGAGACACAGAAAATTAACAAAGAAACAAAGAGTTGAAATGTATCCTCCATCAAATGGACACAACAGATCAACAGAACTTCCCATCACACAGCTACTCTTCTAGAGGCACATGGAACAATTTCCAGTACAGCTCACATGGTAAGCTACAAAACAAACCTGAGAACATTTTTAATAATCAAAATTATATTCCCTAGTTATAGGCAACTGCGTAGGTTGTCATATTCCGATGAAAACTGCTACATTGCTCGGAGAACAGTAGCCAATAGCTGGCAGGCAATCTGGGCCTGATAAATGCCAAATTTGTGTTAACTATATTAGTATGCCAGCATAGTTGCTTATTATTATTATTATTATTATTATTATTATTATTATTATCATCATTATTTTAAAGATAAGTGGGGAAGGTAGAGAACTCTGGCCAGGACATGCCATCCCAGACCCCAGTCCAGGGGTGCTGCAGATTTTCCAGGGAAGGAATGGAGCAACTGAAGGCATGTTTGCCAGAAAAAGAATGAGTTTTAGGGGCTTGCATGGACCCATTCACTGTACTCGCAGGTAGGTGAGGGAACTGAGTGGTTAAGAGGTGGGGAACCAGAAGGCTAGATTTCGTCAGGCCAAGGCACCCACCCACATAGGAGACCTGGGCTGACTAAATAGTATCACCCACCACCCACTGGTGCTCACAAAAGCTGGGGCTAGAGGAGCATGCACTGCTTTGCCCCAGAGCCACGCAGCCAGGAGGTGTCATCAGACTGCTACGGATCATCTCCAAGCAGCCACACAGCCTTGATCCCACCATCTTTCTGGATGTCCACAGGACAAAGTTGTGAGGAGTCAGAAACTTTGATAACTTTGGTAAGCTGATGCAGGGGCCTACTGCAAAAATCCCTTCCCCAGTGCCAGAATATCAACCCGTGGACTGCGAGAATTTTGACATTGCTATTCTATAAAGCCAAGCATCACAGAGGGATGAGGACACTGCCCTCTAAATGGAGAAAAAGGCAGGCCAAGCTTAGACACCTGTTAACACACAGACATTCTCGGCTTGAAAGACAGCACTGAGGCAGCAACCTTAATGGAGTTTAGGGTGAATCGAGTGAGCCGTTCCGACGTGGCTGCAATTACTGCCTCTACCCTGAATGGTATCCTTCGGAAACAGTTGGCTTAGGCATAATCCTTATTTACTATTCTTAACAGTGATTATATGTGGTACACAAACAATTCTATGCTAAGATTCCTCTGCTCTCCCTCCCCATTTCTGAGTAGCATAGGGCCTTATAAGTATATTAGGTTTTACAATTCTTTGATGTAGATCAGAAGCAGTCTGACTCATATCAATTGTTGATTCATTGGTTACTTCACAATATCTTATTGCATGAGATACAGACTGTTTGGGGTTGAAATAATATTACTGTTTTTCGGATTGACATCATTTCATAACAGCCAGAGCAGAGAAATCTTACATCACCCTAGAAGGTGTGAGGAAGACGGGAAGTATAACCTATCAGGATCATAACTGGTAACTCATAGACAACAGACTCAAATCAGATTAGACAACAGCAAAACTACAAAGGCATATAGGGGGAATCAGGAGCAATGCCAACAACCTCTTAACAGGAGGTCATATGCACAGAGCAGGGGGGACCCCAGAGTGGAACAGGGGACAGGAGGAGGCTTGTACCCTGAAGACTCCTAGATCCTCACCAAGGACTATCAGTACGAGCTCCGAGGACTACATCCCAACTGCCAAGGAGACCATGAAGAATTGGAGTGCCTTCGGAGGCCAAGAACTCTGAGGTCACCCACCTCCATTTGGATCTCCCACATGGGATGGAAGAAGTCCAAATCCTGCCTTGCAGGATCCAAGGTCATTGGAATGACAACCAGGAGCACTGTGCGGTCCGCAGAAACAGAACAGTAAACTTCCTTCGGGAATAGGGAGAGGAGCTTTCTCTGGTTCTTGCCTGGTGCCAACTTTGGGTCCCCACCCTCTCTTGTAATGACCATCAGGATCATTCCAGAAACCCCTCAAAACAAACAAACAAAACTAGAATAGACAGACAGAGAACAGCAAGGAAAGCTTAGAATCAGACAGGAAACTGGCAGTGGGGATGCACTTATAACTCACTGGGTGGGACACAAAGATTAGTTACTCCTCACTAGGATTTCTCTGCACACCCCTCCTAAAATTGTTCACCTAAACTGTTGACATATGTCTTGTTAGAGTTATAGAGTTAGACTACCCGAGAAACAGCCAGGTTCTGCAAAATCATGCTTCAGCGCTATGAACTGCTAAATACTAAAATTAAAATAGACATGAGGCAGCTGAATAGTAATCTGTAGCCATTTTAAGGTGTATAGAACCCAGTTGTATATAAACTAATAATTGTAATGTCAATGTAGAAGTCACAGGATGTGGTTCAGAACTTGCACTCTTTTTTTTTTTTTTCTCTCTCTTTTAACATGTTGGTTACTC